>NC_080783.1:120977309-121280339 GCF_028018385.1 Neofelis nebulosa
AAATAAATCCAAATAAAGTAAAAGGAAGAAAATAAAATGAGTAAATTATTAAGATATAAAATATAGATGTAACAAGGAAGAACAAGTAATATAACAGTATGGTTCTTTGAAAAGACTTTTAAAATTGATAAATTATTTTTTTAGAAAAGGCTGATCACATAGAAAGTAAGCATAAATAATAATAACAGGAATAAAAATCAATAGGAATAAAGAAACAGACTTTTTTCTGATCCTACAGAAATGTAAAAGATAATAAGAGGATATGAGCAACTTTATTCCACTAAACATAAGAATGAAATGAGCAAATGACTAGAAAAGTATATCTTACCAACAGTGACTCAAGAAGAAATAGTGTTGTAATTGTTTAAATAAATTAAATCAATAATTAAAAATCCTCCAGGGTACCAGGGTGGCTTAGTCAGTTGAGTGTCCAACTCTTGATTTCAACTCAGGTCATTATCCCAGGGTCACGGGATTGGACCCCACATTGGGCTTCATGCTGAGCATGGAACCTACTTAAGATTTTCTCTCTCTCTCTCTCTCTGCCCCTCCCCCCAGTTTGTGCTCTCTTTATCTCTCTCAAATAAAAATAGATAGATAGATAGATAGATAAAATAAATAAATAAAAATATAAAAATCCTCCCCAAAAGGACACACCCAACGCAAATATTCTTATTTACTAGTGATACCACTCAAAAAAGAAATAATTTTGACCTTAAAAATTATTCCCAGAAATAAAAAAAGTGTATCCTTCCCTACTCATTTTAGGAAGCTAGCATAAGCCTTAAAATCAAACTGTCAACAATAGTACTACAAAAGAAAATTATACATCAAACAGATTCATGAACGTAGATGCAAAAATCCTGAATAAAACATACGTAAGCTGATCTAGCAATATACAAAATGATACCAATACATCACAAGCAAGTTGTTTTTATAACAGGAATAGAGAAAAAAAACATACATTGTAAAAATCAATATAATTTATCAGTTAACACACTGAGAAAAATTATATAATCATTCTCAATCGATGCAGAAAAAGCACTTAAAACTCTAGAAATTCATGAAAAAAAACTTAGCAAACTAGTAATAGAAGGAAAAATTTTCTACCTTGTAAAGTTTATTCTTAAATTGCTACAACAAACATTATATATCAAGATAAAATGTTGAAAGATTTCCCTTGATACCAGGAAGGTGTATACTATAAACACTTGTATTCAGTATTACATTGGAGATGCTAGCCAACTCAGTAAGGTAAGAAAAAGAGACGAAAATGTAAGATTTGAAAAGGAAGAAACAAAACTATTACTATTTGTAAATATTGTGTATGTAGAAAACCCAAAATGATCCACACAAAAAAAGTCAGGATTAATATGATAGTTTAACAAGGAGGTCATGGTTATAAAAGGACACACATAAAATGTCTGCAGTGCTGGGACTTTATCATGATTCATGATACTAAGCATTTCTGTTCTATGTACTTCTCTGTATGTGTTATAATTCATAATTTTAAAAAGCATTAAACAAAAGTAAGTCATCAGTGCCATAAGAGAACAGATGTGAAGTCAGTATTTTTTTTAACATTTATTTATTTTGTGAGAAAGAGAGAGAGATCGCAAGCAGGAAAGAGGCAAAGAGGGAGAGAGAGAGAGAGAGAGAGAGAATCCCAAGCAGGCTCTATGCTGTCAGCACAGAGCCCAACATGGGGCTCATCTCACAAACCATGAGATCATGACCTGAGCAGAAATCAAGAGCTGGACAATTAACTGACTGACCCGCCAGGAGCCCCAAGTCAATATTGACCGAATAGTCATCTTGCCATTTTCATTTACTTAGATGAGGGTAAAAGAGGAAGTCATTGATAGAGTAGAATTAGGGAAAATCTGATTGCTGATTAGTAAAGCAGATAAGTGAGGGTGAGGGGGACAGAGGAGAGAAGGATATAACATTTATTTAGTAATGCCCTGCTATATTCCAAGCACTATGCTAAGGCATTTTACATATATTAACTAGTATTCAATATAAACTTCAAGTCTATGAGTAAGATACTATTACCCCAATTCTAAAGACAAGGAGTTGAAGACCAGAGGGATTAAGTAACTTCTTCAACTACATACAAGTAGGAAGTCAGGATTCCAACAGAGAGCTAACTCCAAACAAGTGCTGTGTCTTGTGGCTTCCTCAGTTCCAGCAATTTCTTGTCTATGGGCTTAGCTACACTCATGGTCTCTTCTTTATGCTGATACTTAACTCAATTTTATTACCGTTGGGTCTTACTTCCCAAAAGGGTTGATTTCCTATTTCTCTGTTCTAAGTGCCCTTACGTATTAGCCTAGCTCACAAAAATAATTAAGCCAAATAAGTTAATCTGGGATGTTATGGCATTAGTGCATCCTGTGGGAATGTAAATGTATGACAAAGAAGTCACTTTGTGTTAATATGGATCCAGAATAAGCCAGGAGAGATATAAGGCCTGAGGTTTTTTCCTTTGTGTTTTGTTCTTTTCTTTAGAAGAGCAACTGGTGTATAGTTTTCTTCAGGCAACTTTTGCCACCTGGTGGTCAGACCAGGTAAATTAGCGTTCCAAATCCTGGTGGAAAGTAGATGATTTGAGCAACTCTAAATCTTCGGGGCTAAAAATGCTATAATGGATAGTGTGTCCTAGAGACGGAGCAATCCTTGAGAGCTGAACCCCCACAACCTGTAAAGGATCCTATAGGGTGTGTATTGACCCCCATCAAGGAACTGTTACAGTTAGACAGGGGGGGGGTGGCTGAGCTTTGGTGCCCCATGATGGCTGCTGTGTCTAAGGGAACTTGTTGTTGGTCTTGCGTGCCCCCCGACTCTGAATCGTACTTCTAAAGCAGCCACTTGAAATCGTTTGAAACAAAGCAGAAATTGTTCACGTATTTCCTGCAAAACCATCTTAGCATCAAATACATATAAAAACCTGTTGCTGGATGTGAAGGACTGAATATTTGTGCTTTTCTTAACCAAACACTGGATTTCCATCTGAGACTGTTTTTGAACTTGACAGGGCCTATTGGATATTTATGAAAAACCTGAGAGTTGATAACCGTGAGGCTATGGGTTTAGATGTGCCCTCTATGCTTGTTGGGTGTTTTTTTAATAAAGTAACTGCTTTGCAGAGGGATCTTGTTATCTCTAAAGTAAAACAGATTAGGAAAGCTGTTTTTCAAAGGGATGAGAAAGCATCCATTTCCAGATGTGTCAAAAGCTACTGAATCACACTGTCAAAGGATTATGGGGTTGAAGGCAGAATCAGAAAGAAAGGAAAAAGTGATTTTTACTCTACGATTAAATAAAGAGTTCAGACTGGTTTTAGAATGTTCTTTCCTTTGACAAAATAACTGATGCACAATTTTTTAAAATATATTTTCTAAACTGGAGACTTTTTCCGCTGGATCCTTAGACACAGGAGGGAATATCAAATCTCCCGGAAATCTGGCAGACCACAGAATAGAATAATTTTTATTCCACAGATTTCATATCAATTGCTTTAGGGACACAAGGGACATCATGGTCTATTTAGAGTTATAGTTGGCCCGAGTTTTCTCTTGAGTAGATGTATTTATATAAATACTGAACTGAATTGACTTCATAGTTGTCCCCTAAATCAAAATGGGACACTCATGCCATCACCTTCACCAGCCCAAGGCAAGATGAAACTAGTAGCAAAAATGTAAGTAGCTATGCTCCTAAAAGAAAGAAAAACATTGGTCTATCCTTGGTAGACATGATTAACTACTCCCGCTAGAGGTGTAGATACAGTTCTCTTTGCCACAGAATGAAGCTGAGTCGTATGCTTACCCTAAAATAAGCTTTTGTTTTGGGTTTCTTCCACAGTTCTTCTCTCTCTGTATGGCTTTAGATACATTTCCAGTTTTAGTATATGATATAGATTTTCCTCATTCAATCAAAACGAACTGTACTGAAGTCCCACCATGTGCTAGGCACTCGGGGTACAGTTACAGAAAATAAGAGCAAGTTCTTATTCTCCAGGAATTCACATCCAAGATGGAGAGATAGACACAAGTAAATATTATCAGATGCTAGTAAATGCCATGATTAAAAATACAACAGGGTGAAAGGCAGAAAAGCCCTGGAAGAGATGACATTGGAGTAACAATATGAATGAAATAAGGGTTTGAACCAAGTGATTATCTAAAAGCAAAGCAAGACAGAATGAAAGGCAAGTGTGAAAACTTTAAGACACAGCCAGCAAGCTGGAGAGCCTGGAGAGGAAGGAGCAAAATGCGAGTGGAAGGGATGTGTTTGGAGAGTGAAGGTGGGACCATTTTATATATGACTATGCAGGGATTAATTTGCTGTTGTTCTAAGGTTGGTAAAAAGCCATGTTGGCTCAGTTATTCAGCGGCATCGCAAATACATTACCCCAAGATTCATCACCCACTCCATTTCTTTGGTCAAACTGGGAATGTGCTATATAGTTTATCCATTTCTACATGAGAGATTCAGAATCACAAGAGCTGTAGTTTAATCAGCAAATATTTGCAACTCATAAAGGTAAAGGTACATTTTTAGAAGTGAGGGAGATAGCCTGAAGGCATAATTATCTGATATGATTTAGGAATGTATCATAGAGGAAGCTGGGTTCTTTTCCAAGGGTTTAGTATAACTTTTCTAGGTAGACACTGATTTAGAATTATTGACACAAACACCTTTTTGGAGGCATGAAACATGCCTTTCAGGAATTACCTTTTCAGCACAGAAACATAGATCATATGGGCAACAAAAAGGCACAGCACTGACAAAGGCAAGAACAAAGCCCAAACACAACTGGATGTTGGTGTCTTTGATTTACAGAACAGACCACGAACAATGAGATCAAAGATGAAGCAGTCACAAAGGCTGATCCTCTTGAAAAGGTAAGGAATTGTTTTCCTATAAGTGTAGATACAAGTAAGATGATCTGAGAAAACTGTGACCCAGAGTGAGAAACACACACACACACACACACACACACACACACACACACACACAAAGGAGATGCTTAGCAGGATAAGGAAGGGGATTACTCGGACATCCTCAGACCAGCTCCAACTGGAGAGAAAGGAGTTAATTTCACTAGCGGCTTAAGCAAAACTTCCAAGCTCCATGCTCCTCTCTAGACAGTGTGGCTTGGCAACCTCACAAACACCTGCTGACCATACAGCCATGTAGAACTAATGCTGTCTTGAAGTGAGTTCAGAAAACCTGCCTATAATTGCTAACAGGACTCAGAAGAGTATAACCTAACAATAAAAATATTTAGATTATGTTGCCCATAAAAAAAAAAAAACTCAAAGGCATACTCTTTCTGGCAGCAGCTCTCCTAAAATGTTGCCATATGGATTTATACATATGCAGATTTCCCCAATTAAAATGGAGTGCATGCTGGTTAGTCGATGGAGTCCAAGAGGGCTCCATTTGGACTTGAACAAATTAAAGCTGAAATTGTACTCCTATGGTTTTTTAGAAACCCAAGAAGATGACTGTGGAAGCAGACCTGGAGGACATAAAGAAAACGCAACAACGCAGTTTAATGGACTGGAGTTACACTGAACATTTTAAACCGAAAGTTCTGCTTCAGGTATTAATGGACCGTGAGTCTCCAGGAGACGGTTGGACAGGTCTGGGGAGTCATGGTATGATTTAGAACAGTTTGCTTCTAGGTCACTCTCTCAGATCTACTTCTGATCAATATTCCCATTTACTTCAGCTTTAAAATGAATGTATTCCCAGATCGAGCTATGTGCGCCCAGGGAATCTCCACCCAAAGGGATGTTTTTATAAAATCTTGAAGAAGAAAGGAAATAGACATGACTGCTGCACATATTTTCTAAGAACAAAAGTAAGGCATTATGGGAAAGCAATCTTATTTTTCCCATATTGCCTATCAGTTCTACGAAGTTTTCACTACATTTCAAAGTATTTTCTGATGCAGTTTACAGGTCAATAGAACCTGTGATAGCTAGTGTTTATTGAGCACTTACCATTTTGCTAGCAATGATTAGTAAGTATTATTTGTTCATTTAATCCTTGCAACAGTCCTTTGAAGTAGAAACCTATGTAAATAATAGAAAATTGAGACATCTTGACCAAGAGTAACTTTTGCCCAAGGTCACATGGCTGGCAAGTGAGAGAAGCAAGATATGAACCCAAGAAATCTGGCCACAGAACTTGTGCTCATGCAAAATAACAAGTAACCCTACATTTTCTGTGTATACATTTTATGCAAAAACCTGTACTTGCTTTTGTTTTTGTCTTTTTAACTACTGACATCAAAGTTTTAGATCCACACATTTTTAAAAATGTTTATTTGAGAGAGAGCTCATGCGTGCAAGGGTGGGAAGGGGCAGAGAGAGAGAGAGAGAGAGAGAGAGAGAGAGAGAATCCCAAGCAGGCTCTGCGCTGTCAGCAAAGAGCCTGCCGCAGGGCTCGAT
This sequence comes from Neofelis nebulosa, assembly GCF_028018385.1. Classification (NCBI taxonomy): domain Eukaryota; kingdom Metazoa; phylum Chordata; class Mammalia; order Carnivora; family Felidae; genus Neofelis; species Neofelis nebulosa. Next base: position 120,983,777 of record NC_080783.1, read on the forward strand.
CTCATGAACCGGAGATCGTGACCTGAGCCGAGATCAAGAGTCAGGCATTTAACCAACTGAGCCACCCAGGAGCCCCTACCTCTACACAGTTTTAAACCCAGAAAGTTCTGTAAAGAGTCTTATGAAAAATAGCAACTCCCTCCTACCCCCATGCCCAAATTCTCAGAGGTAAAAATCTTCAAGGCATTTACAGGTTTCTTGTGTTACTTAACTCAGTTACCTCTAATAATGAGTATATTTTGTTTAGTTTTACTTTTGGTTGGGCATCACCATCAACTGATTCTCTCTGAGGAAATAGCTGCCAACCCCCATCTAGCGTATACGTGTGCATGTGAACACACACACACATACACACACACACACACACACATACACACGTACACACTCACTCATATACTTCCTTCTTCCCATTCTCTAACACTGTTAACTATATCATCATTTTTGTGTAGCTCAATATTGAATATTTAGTTTATTTCATTTTTATAAATTTTATTCATAGCTGAACTATTACATTTTCTTTCTTGATACTATTTTTGTTTTCCTTGGTGTTTGTTTTCCCATTTTTTTTCCTTTGTGTAGTTTATATGCATTTATATTACTCATCCCCAAACTCTCCACCAAAGAGTGAAATCTCCTCTCAATACATTAAACCACACAGGCACTCGATCAATTTTATCATCTAAGCCACCTCTCTCCCATATGCTCTGAACTCCCGCTTGCCCTCCAGGCCTACTTCACAGCTGTGGCCCTGGGAGCTTCCTTTCTTATCATCTGGGTCACATCCTTGGCCTCTCTTTCCAACCAGACACTGGGTTCCTGAATCACGTGTCATCTTCTTTCCTGAGTTACTCCCTTTTTGTAGGGGACTATCACTTCTAATTGCTTTCTGAATTAAAATTCATGGCAGGTAAATTGGGGGGGGGGGGCATTGGATGTGTGCAACCCTCTTAATTCTACCCTTACGTTTGAGTGACAGTTTGGCTTTACATAAAATGCTCAGTCCGAAAGCGTTTTCCCTCAACATTTTGAAGGCATTCCTCAATTGTCTTCTAGCTTCTTGGGTTGTCCTTGAGGAAAAGCAACAAGGAAATTCTGATTCCTGATTAGTTGTTTGAGCCTGTTCTTTTCCTTCTGTCTGGGAGATTTTAAGATCTTCTGTTTGCTCCAGTGTTGTTGGTTTCCTGTTGATGTGCCTTGGTGTGGTTCTATTTCCAAGTATCGTAGTGGTAAGCCCAGAACAATCCAGAGACTCCTGTCTTTCTATTCTAGGAAACAAATGTTCTGTAATCATTTCTTTGATAACCTTCTCCCTACTGTTTTTTTTTTTTGTTTGTTTCTTCTTTCTGTTATTCTGGTGCTGAACTTTCTGGACTGAACTTCCAACTTCCTTACCTTTTCTTTCCTAATTTCCAATACTTGTCTTTTTTTTTTTTTTTCCTGGAGATATGGCTCAGCTTTCATTTGGTTTTTCTACTGAGGCTTCTATTTCTGTTATCATGATTTTTAATTTCCTAAAGTTCTATTTATAATTACAAATTACTTTTTTATAGCATCTTATTTGTCTTACCTGATACCATATCTTCTCTTATCTCTCTGAGGATATTAAAGTCCTTTGAAGTCTTAGTGTTTTATCCCGAGATTGTGTCTTTTTCCTCAAGTTTTTTTCTTTTTCTCTCAAGTTTCTTTTTACTTTTGTTTTTTGGTCTTTATTTTTCATTTCAGAGAGTAATACCTTGTGATATTTGCCTTTTTCTTCATGTTAATAATGAGACACTAAAAATATCATAGGAGGTACTACATGAGGTCAGGGAAGGAGGGAGTTGTCAATAAATGGACTTCATTTTGGGTGACTTGGCTGGGTAGTTTCCTTGGGATACCCATCAGTGTCGGTACATTAGTCTGTACCCTTAAGCCATTTAAATTCTCCAGGGGAGAAAACCCCTAATCTCCTAACTGAAAGACATAACTTACCTGTCAGGGTTTTGGAAGCTGAGTGGTGGGGGAAAGGCAGTTACACTTCTTACCATCCAGTCTCTAGATATGCATTGTTCAATATGGTAACCACTACTCACAGGTAGCTTCTGACTACCTGAAATGTACTTTGTCCAAATTGAGACGTTCTGTATCTTTGCTATAGTATATACTATAGTACATAAATAATACTTATATACTTACGTATAGTATATACATTACTTCTAATATATATGTATATAGTATTATAATACTTACTATATAAGTTATATATATTATACTATTATACTATTATGTATTATATACGTAGTATATAGTATATATATATATATATTACTTATATACTATAGCATATATTACTTATATATTATAGTACATATTACTTAAATAATATAGTATATATTACTTATTATTATATATGTTACTACACGTATACTATATATTTGGTTTAAGTATATATACCAAATTTCAAAAACTTAATATGAAAAAGGTGATATATCCCATTAACAATTTTTATATTCATTACATATTGAAATGATAATTTTTTGACATATTGAGTTAAATAAAATATATATTTGTTTAGGTTTTTATTTATTTTGAGAGAAAGAGATGGACAGAGAGTGAGTGGGGGAGGGGCAGAGAGAGGAAGAGACAGAAGCCTAAGCAGGCTCCCCACTGTCGGCGCAGAACCTGACACAGGGCTCATGACCTGAGCCAAGACCAAGAGTTGGATGCTTAACTGACTGAGCCACGCAGGCGCCCCAAATAAAATATATTTTAAAAAGTAATCTTATCTGTTTCTTTCTACTTGTAAACTACGGCTACTATTAAATGTAGAATTATACATGTGGGTCACCTTCTATTTCTTGGACATCAATTTATGCTTTTAAACAATTCTCATTTTTTCTGTAGCACATCTTCCCCTTAGCAGTGCCTGGAATCCCTCTACTTAGAATCCACGGGGTCATTTCTATAGGTCATAATCCTCCCTTTGTCCGCTGAGGTGGGAGATGGGCAGACGCCTAGTTGCTCAGAATCGTGGAGGGCTTCCGGAGACCCTAACGGCTTCTTAAAAATACTCTAATCTTCCTATTTTCAGTGTCTCCTTGACCCCACTCTCAGAGTGGGGCAGTGCTCTGGTACTTTCTTGAGCCTTTCTGCACTTCTGCACAAGGTTACTTCTGGCCTCTCGTAAAATTAATCTTAGAATTTGATTTTCTTTCTACCAGCAGTTACCCCTATCCTTCTGCTTTCCAGCTTCTCAACTGTTGTTGCCTTTGTCTCCTCTCCTGTGACCTTCAGCTTTGTGGTACTAAAACCCATTAATTTTACTGTTCTTTTAATGAGGTGTCAAGAAGTACATGGGTTTAATCTCTCATCTTTAAAATGGAAGTTCATTTCAGGCTTTGGCTTTTTTTCAATTTGGCTCTGTCCTCACCCCTTTATGAATCACTGTCCTGCCACATCTAATGGACAATTATCTTGCTTCATCTTCCTTGGTTTTTTAACAGCATCGCAGAGCTGATCACTTTACTGTGAAACACTGCCCACTCTTGGTTTCCAAGGTGCCAAACTGTACTTCTCCTCAGTGCTCTGTTTGGACTTTTGTTGACCTAATGTCTACATATTGAAATGGCTTGAGTCTGAGCCCTGAACCTTCTTCTCTCTTCTGCAAACATCCTTGTGACGATTTCATCTATTATCTATGACCTAATGCTAATGACTGCTACAATTTTATCTTCCAAATTGTTTCTTAGTTCCATACTAGGATACCTAACTCCAAATTCCACTTGAATTTATGACGGGCATCTCAACTTCAGGGTCCCACACAAAGCTCATAATTTTCCCACGTGAGCATGTTTCTCTCCTCATCCATCTCAGAAAATGTCACCTTCAAGCCAGAAGGCTAAGAGTTCTCACTTATCTCAGCTTGACTGCATCTCTCATGTCTGATCCATTGTCAGATTTTGAAGGGTGTACCTCAAAATATATCTTCAAGCTCTTCACCACCTCCACTGTTGCTACAGCCACCCTCCTCTTCTCCTGCAACATCCTCCTAATCATGAACCTGCTTCTGCTCTCGTCCAGTCCATTCTATGAATCAGATACTCCCATCAATTTCATCTGCTTAGGACACCTCCCTGAATCCAGGATGATCTGTAAAAATCTTTATTAAATTTTAAAGGAAAATCTCATCTATCTTGTTCATTTTTTTCCCCAAGAACCTACACAGTACCTGGCACATAGTAGGTGTTTATTTTTTAACTGAACTATAAATAACACAGTGTTATATTAGTCTCAGGTGTAAAATATAATGATTCAACTAGTCTATACATTTCTCAATGCTCATCCCACTAAGTGTACTTTTAATCCCCTTTCTCTATTTCACCCATTCCCTACCCACCTCCCCTCTGGGCAGTCACCAGTTTGTTCTCTGTATTTAGGAGTCTGGTTTTTTGTTTGTCTCTTTTTCCTTTGTTTTGTTTCTTGAATTCCACATATGAGTGAAATAATATAGTGTTTTTCTTTCTCTGAAGGACTTATTTCACTTAGCATTGCACCCTCCAGATCCATCCATGTTGTTGTAAATGGCAAGGTTTCATTATCTATCTCCCCAGATCCATCCATGTTGTTGCAAATGGCAAGGTTTCATTATCTATCTATCTATCTATCTATCTATTTTACATCTTCATTATCCATCTTCTGTGGTTGGACAGTTGGGTTGCCTCCATATCTTGGCTACTGTGAATAATGCTTCAATAAATATGTGTTTATTTTTAATAAAAAAAAATTTAACTAAAGTTCATGGCACCACAATATTAATATAGGATAATAGGGAAAACCCAAATAGTAAAAAAAATGGAAAGGAAAGATACTATTTGAAAACTTATCAAACATTGATTGAGAGCAGCCATAGCTCTGAGAAACTTAGTGCTATAAATTCTAGCAGCCAAAGTAAACATGAAAACAAATTTTACAGAGCTCTCTAATGGAAAGAAGGATACATGTTCATCAGAAATGAACATGTTTTGTTTGGGGGTTTAAAGTCTAAAAGGAATTTGCATCTCCAAAAAGTAAAGTAATGAATAGTACCCTATGTAACAACAACAACAAAATTAATGCAAAAATATTCACCACATGTGTGTCTCTGGTATTGCCTCTCGGGGAACAGATGTAATAGTTTCAAGACCGCTCCATAAAGACACTCATACAGGGGACTAGATTCGGGAAGTAAATGTATTATTTTGGTAATGCTACCAGTGTAAAATTGAAAGCAAAAGTAAAACAGCCCTTTCCTAACATAATATGCAATTCCATGCCTTCAGATCACCCACCAGCAGAGAACTGAAAGTTCCTGCATGAGATTGATGTTGAAAACGAAAACAAAAACAACAATCCACAGCTGTGTAATTTATTTCCCTGTGGACATGTTTCCTTATATTGATTGGCAGTGAAATAGAAGCAGGACAAAGTGTGCCCTGCCCTCTGTGCCCCTCTGTCAGTAGCTGAGATTGCAGTGCATGCTGAGGGTGGAATGTTTTGGAAAAGGCCAAGGTTAGAAGTCACGTGCAAACAGTATGTATGAGAAAGACCATGCACCTTGTTCCTCTGTCATGGTGTGGTGGAGAGCACTCTTTGGAGTGCAAAAATGACACAGAGACTGGTGTCCTGGCACCAGGACTTACGAACTCTATCTTCTTAGACAAACCTCTCATCCTTTCTCAGCCCCAGTTTACACTGAAAAAATGAGGATTTTAATATTTCAAAATAGGAGAAATAATTGTTCCTATTTATCCGGGGTTTTTAATGATGAGAAAATGAGATGATCTATATGAAGGCATGGAAAACGTTAAATAACTGCTTGACTTAATTATTATCTCCAAGCCTGAATAAAAAACACTTGAGCAAATGCCTCTATGCCTGGAGGCTAGTATTTTATTTTCTGTAAGAGTTGCTGAAATGTTCCCCCCAAATTCTACCACTGATGTTCTCACTAACAGTGAGACCAAGTGTGGAAATAAAGGGATGAGGGTAAGGGGGCAGAGACATACCTTAGCAGGAGATGCTTCTCATGGAAAAAAAGACACAATAATGTAATTATTTTGATTTCAGGTTCTTCAAGAAGCCAGGCAGCAATACAGGTGGATTGATTCTTACTACCATACGCAAGACAACTCTCTACTTTTAGTCTTTCATAATCCAATGAATAGTCAACGTCTGCATTGTGAATATTGGAATATTGCTCTTCACTCCAATGTTGGATTCAGGTAACCACCTTGGACAGTTTAGTTAATTATTATCTTATTTTAGTTAGCTTGTTAGTTACTTGGTTAATTAGCTTTCAGTTCCTTAGCCTAAGGTAAGTGCTTCAAGCCAAACACTAAACCTTCAATTTAGTTTATCAAGTTGCATGTTTGAGGTGTACCAGGCACTGTAATAAGCATTAAAACTATACCAAATAAACAAGACAGACATCATTCCTGGAGCCATTAAGTCTAGTGGGGATTTCATTACCTTACATTTGATTTATTTAGACCCTAATAAAACTGCCTCTGAAAGATTCCAAGTAGAAACTATAAAACATGACATTCTTCATGCTGGTTTTGGATAACTCCACTTGATCTGGGGAAGACTCCAAAGTAGGGCAACTGAGTGACATATCAACACAGCGGTCAGGTGCTCAGCAAACTGAGACCTCTAGGAATCAGTGATTTTTTTTTTCTGCCAAGCTCCTTAATTATTTCTTGATGATCTTAAAGCTTTGCTCTGTCCTCTCAGTAATTATGAGAACATCTCATTATTTTTTCAGTGCCGGTTAATGTATATCCAGTATTTATTTATTTATTTGTACAGCGTTGTTTAAGTTTAAAGGGATACAGAAAGACACAGAGAATGGGCTTACAGAATAACTGAGAAAACAGGTCGTGTGCTAATCCTTTGCTCACATATACAGTAGCTTACATAATATAGCACATTATTTGGGGAAGGGTAGGAATGCTTCACATGGAAAACTATTTAGAGGTAGTGGCTCCCTACGGGCTGGATGGCAGAGCCCAATGGAAGAGACAATATTGGGAAAGGATGAGGAACAGATGATCTACAAGCTTTGCAGTTCTTCTAAAGTTAATCTCTTATCCAGGATTTCTATTTCTTCTTCAGTCACTTTTGGTGATTTTTGTTCTACACATTCATGCATGACATTTGGATTTTGGATGTCTTTCGGAATGAAATTAAACAGCCGTCTCACAATAAATGCCTATTCCTGAGAGAGATGTATTAGCGTCTGTCTTTATGATTATAGTTTTGTCTATTTCTCCTGTTAGTTTTGCATGTATTGTGTGTATATGTGTGTATGTCTAAACTTATTTTTGAATCTGTATTTCAGAAGCATCCTTCTTAATGCATTGTAACTTTTATCAATATGAGCAAATGTCTCTCTGTGTTCCCCTTAATGCTTTTCACCTTGAATTTTACCATGTTTGATATTAATATTGTTGGATAGTCTCTTATACAGAAATTTACTGATAGGACTTTCTCAATAATTTTACATGTCAACTAGGAATTATGTCTCACTATGTTAATAGAAAACGGACTACAGTGGCTAACCTAATAAGGGAATTCTTTTTCTTCTGTAGTGACAAATTTAGAATTGGGCAGTATCTCAGGAGTAGTTCAGCTACTCACCTAAGTCATCAAGGAGCTGGACTTTCTCTGGCTTTCTAGCCAGCCATCTGCCACCCTTTTATTTTTCTGCGTCATTTTGATTTGTAGATACATGTCTTTTCAGTGTTACCTTGGATTTTTCCAGCTACTCTGAGATCCTCTGTCTTTGAAAGATTTTTATAATTAATTTAATAAATAATAACAATATTTTTAAACTTTATATTTTGAAGAATTAACCTATTCACTTCTATTTTTATAAGTGATATGTTTGGCCTCATTCTTACCATTTAATTTTACATGCATATTTCTACTTTAGGATTAATCCCTTTTCATCCTTAGATTGAATTTTCTTAGTTCATTCTTAGTGTGTGATGTTTTTAAAGTTATATATTCTATTAATATCCCTATAGAGGTTATCCTTTTAAATCACATATTTAAATATTTTTATATCGTAATTGGAACTAATGAGTATCAATATCATTCCACAGATGTTAAAATTTTTAACATATTTTTACTTACTCCCAAGAAATCGCCATTTTGAAATTGTCTAGAAATTTTATTTCCAACTGTTAAGTAATATTTTTAATCACAGACAAGTAGCACAAATAATTATTTACATTTAATTACAAATTGTACTGTTTTCTTCCTCAGCCCTTTTATTTATGTACCATACTGTCTTCTTTCTTGGATTTATTTTTTCAATGCAGCTGGAGTACATTTATGACTAATTCTTTCAGAAAGTATCTGGCTGGGGAATTCCTGAGTCATTGCATGCTGAAATATTCTTTATTTTGTCATCTCATTTGAATACTGATTGGGCTGTGTATGAGTCTGTGTTCCCTCATCATGAATAAATAGCAAGAACTCTAGGTTTTGTTTGAAAGGCAGACGCATCAAAAGGTTCTGAACTGAGAGAGACATGATCTGACTTTAGAGTGAAAAACATCTCTCTGTTCTGTGTTGAGAATAGACTACAGGGGGTTAAGGGTAGGTACAGGGAGACCAGATGGGGGGCTACTGCAGTCATCCCAGCAAGGGGCGATGGTGGCTTAGACCAGGAAGAGAACAGTGAAGCAAATGAGAAATGATTAGATTTTGAATATGTTTTAAATATGTGCTTTAAAAAATCATTTGGATTTCCCAACAGATGCGAAGTGGAGTGTGAGAAAATCAGAGTGGTCAAGGATAACTTCAGGGCATTTGGGCTGATCAACTGAAGTATAGACTTGCCATCAGCTAAGAGAGGAAGATTGGTTCATTTGGGGAAAGGTTGAGTTTGAGATGTCTTTTCCCTTCCCAATGAAGATATTGAGTACCTCAAATTCACAGTCTACGGTTTTCAGTTCATTTCTTTAAAAGGGAATCAAAAATGAGAGAAAACTGTGAAACAGCCTGACTATAGAAACCCCGTAGCTTTATTTTTCAAGCCTTAGGCCTCACTTTCACACAATCTAACAATAACTAATCTTGATTATCCAACCTAAATATTTCAACTTACTTCCTCAGAAACAACTCTCTAAGGACACTCAAATGTTGTAAGTATATACAACATTTAATTAAAAATAATTACAGTCATCCACATAAATAGAATGAATGGATTTGGGAACAAATATGACTGACCCCTGGTGAGCAACAACTCACAGATGTGAGCCTAAGTGCACATGCAGCGTAGGGCACAGTATTTACAGCGTGGGTATTCCCAGGCCAGTAAGTTTACAGCAAGACTGGAGCATTTCAATTAATCCAGTCAGTCAATTAGCTATCGTCACTTGAAAGAGTTTCTATTATGCTATAAAATTGCTCTAAAAAGAGATTGTACCATATTACTCTCCAGCTAACAGTGCTGAGAGTGACTGTTTCTCTAAACTGTCATCAACTCTTGGTGTTATTAAACTTTTGAATCCTTGACTGGGTTAGAAACATCTCATTTTTAAATGTGCATGTCTTTAATTGTGGATGAAGTTGGGCATTGTTCATATGCTCACTGGATATTTATATTTGATGACTTTGTACGAATTACATCTAGGATATAATTGAGTCTATTGCATTTGGTATATGGGCAATTTAGGATCAGTTCATTTTTGCAAAGTTTATTTGCATGGTTGGTGTCTTAAGTATTACTGACTTTAACAGTAACTCGATTGTCATTTTCTCTTCTTTGCTTTTTTTTTAAATTTTAGGAATTATTTGGAACTTGTTGCAAACTCCATTCAAGATTGGATCATAAAAGAAGAAGCCATATATCAGGAATCTAAAATGGCTGAGGAAATCACTAGGACGAAGGCCGAGCTGGAATTGAAATATTCTGCTACTACCAAAATCACTTCTAACAAAATGTATTCTGTTAAAAAACCTAAAAGTAAGTCACTGGTTGAACTTACACACAAATCCCAAGACATTCTTCCATTTGATAATTGAATCAAGACTGAATATTTCAGTATTAAATCGAGTTGCCTACAAATTTCTGTGACTCTTTGCTTTCTCTAAAAAATAGAATAGCTGAGTTCTAAATATGATCAATTTGGTGATGGGATAATGGGACATTTGTCTTATATTGATGCCACCTCCTGCCAGATCTGGAAGATTCGATCTGTCCTGCAGATTAAATGTGATGTTAGGGAAATGCCGGAAGTCTTCATTTTGGTAGGGTTGATAGTTTCAGCTAAGATTTGTTGACAATATATGAGGCAAATTCGGAGTCAGTATGTTTCCATTAGAATACTTATAGATTCCAAAAGGGAGATTAAAACAAGACATTTCTTGGAAGAGCAATCAGAAGAATCTCAAGACTAATTAGGAGTAGGAATCTAGAAATAAAGGGAAAATGGATTCTTGAGGATTTGTGACAGGCACCTAACAAAGGGTGGAGTCAATACATATATTTATTTTTGTTGTTAATTTCCATGGCTTTGATGCTGTTGGGGAATGGAGAAGAGAGTGAAAAAAAGAGGAAGGATACTTGATAAAGGAGTAAAACAATGAGGTAACCTGTGTGGTAAATAAGGATATCTCACTAGGGAATGGTTTCCATGTTAATAATATTCATTATTTCTGATAGCATAAGTTGAGAATGGTTTCTCATAAAGAAGCAAAGCTATATATTTCCCAAAGATTTTGCAACTTCTGTCAATTACCAAAAGAATTTGTGTTTGACTTAATTCTAATGAATCAGTCACCATCCACTCAAATGGTTATATAATCCATCCATCAGTTTGGCCTTTCTCCTGACAGGGGCACAGAAGGACAGCACTAAGTATTTGGGATGCTGGGTGGGACTATATGAAGAAAGGTAGGGGTACCCTCTCACAATAGTGTCTAGGGCCACACTTGCCTATGAGCAGGAAAAATTGCCTTTTCTTTATTCTGCTTCTGAACAGAACCAAAAGTTTAATTACTATCTAGATGCTGTTAAATCCAGAATACGGTTAGTTGGAGATTGAAATACACTTGGTAGGTATTGCATTCAGTTTGCGACCTCTTAAGTGAGGAAAGTTGTAAATCTTCCAGACAGAAGGACTATTATAGCAAGAGGAGGGCTTCATTGTGGAAGAAAAAGTTAGATTTGTTCTGTGTGGTCTTAAGCTAGGATTAATTAGGTTAAAGCTCTATGGATAGAGAGTCTACTTCAGTAAAAGCTTCAAGGTCTCAACACAGAATGGAATGCATTCTCCCCGGTCGTTGAGTTCCTCATCCTTGGAGGAGCTCAGTCCCACTTCAGACACCCACTCTGGAGACAGCGAGAAGGAGTCAGGAATGAATAAATGGAGAGTTGAACTTGATAGCCTTTGAGATCCCCTACAGTTCAGACATTTGGTCCTTCAATGAACCTTCTTCGTAGAGAGTCACTAAGATGTTTAAATTTTCTCTGGCTTTAGGTAACAAAGGAATGAGCAAAGGAGAGATAGCGGATCAAGAAAAAGAAAAAGAAAAAGAGAAGGAAAAGATTCCTTTTATTTTAGAAGGCTCTCTCAAGGTAATTCAAGGAAAGACAGATGACACTGAATATTTACAAATTCAAATTTATTGTGTGATAGAGAGTTTGTGTGGTGGAACAAAAGTGATCTTTTTTTGCTAACCTCTCAGAAATAATTGAATCTGCAATGAAAGAGCAGTCTCCCCACCAAGCTGTCTCCTCCTCCAGATGATAGACTTTGAAGGAATTCTGTATCATTCATTTTTATAAAACCCAAATCCAATGTGGTGCCTTGTTCATATCGTCTCTGTTTCTGCTGCAGGTGTTTGTTTCTTGTTTCCAATTTTTAATTACAAACTTAATGTATGCTTTTATAAGAAGTCAAAATTACTCTGGGTCTCCAAACCCCTGAAAATAAGAAATATTAACAACTTGCTATGCTCTATACTTATACATTCATGCATACACAAATATAAAGAGGGTTTTCATTTGTTTGGTTTTGATTTAGATTTGGTTTTTTTTTTTTTTTTTTTTTACTCTTCCACACACTATTTTTTTTATAGCAAAGTATCATGAATATCACTTCCAGATAATATCTACAGATCTAACTTATTTTCAAAAAAATGTTGTTAGTTTAAATTTGGATAGATGTAAAGTATTAATTTCCTTATTAATAAGCACCATTTATTTTTCTATTTATACAGAAATATTTTACTTTTATGTAGTCAGATCAACCATTTTTGGCTAAAATTTAAGACACAATACCACATTTTGGCAAAGGTCTGAATCACAGTGAATTCTCATACACTGGTGGTTGACATGTAAGTGGGCACTTCCGCTTTGGAAAACTGGGCATATCTACTAAAGTCAAGCAAACGATTTTCTTTTCACCTAACAGTTCCACTCCTAAAGATATGCCTAACAGAAATGCATGGATGTGCGCCCCAAGACACATGGACAGAGTTGTTCTTGCAGCATTATTTTTAATTCTCCCAAACTAGAAACCATTCAAATATACATCAGTGTAATGCCTAGCGTGGTTTAATCATATGATGAAATGTTATACAGCTCTGGGAATGCATGACCTATAGCTACATACAGAAATACGGATGAATCTCGGGGCACCTGGGTGGCTCAGTCAGTTAAGCGTTCAGCTTAGGTCATGATCTCACGTTTGTTAAGTTCGAGCCCCACGTCGGGCTCTGTGCTGACCGCTCAGAGCCTGGAGCCTGCTTTGGATTCCGTGTCTCCCTCTCTCTCTGTCCTTCCTCTGCTCACACTGTCTCTGTCTCTCAAAAAATGAATAAATGTTTTTAAAAATTTTAAATAAAAATAATTACAGTAGATTTTTTGTAAGCTCACATACTGGGTAGGCAAGAGCTGACTTCCACACCCCCATTAGTATCCAATAAACCACAAAACAATGTAGGTTAATATTGGTGAGCCTCCCTAGCTTCGTGGTCTTAATGGTAAACATCATTACATGGGAAATCTTTGATTATTATTAGTTGCTGCTTTACTTTATTAAAATTTAAAAATGTATGTTGGGTTTTCTTCTTTATTGATATATTGAAGTATGGAGACTTATTTAAGAATAGGAATAATCTTTGCATTTTTAAAGCAAACTCCTCTTCAGCATTTCCTAAAGTTTAGTCCTCATCCCACAAAGACATGTATTATGAATGCCTAGGGGTCTCCAGGGAGAAGAGACTTAAAAATACAGATGCCTTCATTCCATCTTAATTACATCTTTGTGAGTCAAATCTAGGAATTTTAATTTTGAATAATCTCCTAGAACTGTCTTTATGCACATTATAGATTAAGAATGATAGCACTATTTTTTCATGGCATGTTATTATTTTAATAAATAACTGGGTTTGATCTGATAGTATTTTATCTAGAATTTTTGTGGCCATGATGAATGAATTATAGACTTTGCATTGTTACTAACAAGCATCACTATTAGGGTTAGTTTGGCTTTTACAAGAAATTAAGGAAGTTGGCAAGGTTGCTGTATCAACATGGAAAAAGATCACTGGAGTTTCTATTTACTAGCAACAACCAATTAGAAAATGTAATCGAAAACAAATATCATTCACAAGAAGAACAAAAACTATAAGGTGCCAAAAAGAATAATAAAAGGTAAGCAAAGTCTTTATGGAGACAATTACAACATATTATTGAGGACATTTAACACTTCATTAAGTGGGAATATATACCATAGTCATGGATGAGAAGATTCAACTTAGGAAATGAAATATACTATAAAATCAATGCTATTCTTATCAAGATCCCAACAGAGTTTTTATGAACCTTCGAAAACCAATTCTGAAATTAATAAAGAAAAATAAAGGGATAAGATCTTTCTTTCAGGTAGCATTTAACTGTCAGCTTACATCTCTTTATTTTCACCTTGCTGTGTGTTTATATTTTAAGCATATCTGTTGTACAGAGGGACTATAAACTAGATTAAAAAAAAAATCCATATCTGGATGATCTTTCTTTTAACAGGAGAGTTGAATCCTTTTATATCCTGCCTTTTCTATGATCCTTTTTTCCACCTTTCTTACTTTATTTTATGTTGAATTTATTTTGTCTTTTCATTCTCAATCAGTTAATGATGGCAACACTAATTTGAACCCTAAGTGAAATGTTGTCCTCCCCCCAAAAACAATTCTATTTTTCTTATTAGTAGACTTATATTACAAAAGAAATTTGTATTCAATGACTTGTTAAAATATTTGCAAAAATTACTTTCCTCGCTTACTACATAAGTACCTACATAATGTCCTCAACTTTGCCTCTAGACCCAAAAGGCCTAAAATATTAACTATCTGGCCCTTGACAGAAGTTTAAAATGTATGCACTCTATTTCTACTAGTGGTTGCTCTAGAAATTCAACTTGTATATGTAATTTAATGAAGTCTAAACTTCATAAAATATCTTTACTTTCTTCCAGAACAATACAAGGACCTATTAATATTATTTAAAATTTGCTTTCCCTCTCCCAACTTATATGTTAAGTTTTATTTTATCTTTTCTTATTCCCACAAACTGAACATTCTTATTGTCATTGTTTTACGTAGTCAGTGTTATTTAGCTTATCATTTGTTTGTCAAGCATTTCTTCTCACATTTTATATTTTGGAAGTATTTCCTTTAAAACTTCTTTTAGTGGGGGTTTGTAAAACCCTCAGTTTTTACTTACCTAAAAATTGGCTTTTTTTTTTTTTACCCTTACTCATTAAATATGGTTTTCATTTGTAAAATTCTCAGTTTTGTTTTTTTTTATATATCTTCTTAGTACTCTCAAGATATTGTTCCACATTTTCCTGGGTTGACGTTGTAGTCGTTAATAAATTGTTGATCTAATTTGTCATTTATTTATAAACAGTTTACCTTTTCTTTTAAAAAAAATTTTTTTAAATGTTTATTTATTCTTGAGAGATAGAGACAGCATGAGCAGGGGAGGGGCAGAGAGAGAGGGAGACACAGAATCCAAAGCAGGCTCCAGCTCTGAGCCGGACGCGGGGCTGGAACTCACGGACTGTGAGATCATGACCTGAGCCAAAGTGGGGCGCTTAACCAACTGAGCCACTCAGGCACCCCAACAGTTTACCTTTTCTCTCCAGCTGCTTTGAAAATACTCAGTGGTGTGCTGGAAAATGTTTAGGAATAGCTCTCTCGGGAAAAAAAAAATATGTTTATTCTAAATTTTACTGATAATATAGTGCGTAGAGCACACAATGTACAAATTATAGAACATACTACTTTTTGTTGTAAATTCCATTTAGCCAGTTGATTCTCACAGAATACTTTCACAGATTTTTACTAAGCTCTTAGTCAACCTGTGATTACAATTGACAAACATTCAATATGAATGTTGATTGGTGTTTTCATTGATGTGAACAAGTATAACAAAAATGAACAACAAAGGAATAGGTCTCTCTCATTCATCAATGACATGAGCAACTTCTTTGCTGAATCAGATAATAATTTTTATTTATTTATTTATTTATTTATTTATTTACTTTTTAGTATGTTCACAGCTTCAGTTTATTACAGTGAAAGGATACACATTAAAATCAGCAAAGAGAAACACGCACAGGGCAAGCAAGGCCTATGAAAGTTCCAGCCACAAGCTTCCTTTGTTTTCTTCCAGTGGAATTGTGTAGACAGTGCTTATCTCTGCCAGTAACAGTGTGTGACTACATGCATGGAGTATTGACATATAAGAAGCTCACCCAAACCTTGGTGTCCAGGGCTTTGTTGGGGGTCCGTTACACAGACATGACTGAGGAACCACACGGTTGCACTGTGTCTAGCCTCTCCAGAGGTCACGCTGATAGCACATGGCTCAAAGACCCCACTATAAATTACGTTATAAATTGCACTATCTGTTGTAGTCCAAGGCCCCCAAGTAAACAAAGACACTCATCAGGCAGGATGCTCTAAGGCCTTCGAGGTAACCTCCCATAAGCTGGGCAAGAGTCTAACATTTCTCTGGGCAGGGTTAATTCTTTACTGCACAGGTCAAGCCCTAATTCTTGGCCCAGGGTTTCTTAGAACAAAATAATCATATTTGGTACAGCAATAGTATCAGTATGAATATGCCTAACACTTGGAGGGTCCAGTATGGAGTAGGGATAGAAGTAAAGAAGCAACTAAGCCATCCTATAAAGTATTACATACATTTTCACATTTCTTTAATACTTTGATTATTTGTTCCCCCTTTAATCCAGTATTATTTGTACCTTAGGATAATGTTGTATAGACTATTTGGCACAGAAATTAGCTGAGAGTTAGCAAAATCCATTTCTTCCTCAGGCTAGTCATTTTTCCGTTAATATTACATCTGAAGGAAGATTTGTCTATCTCCTAGTACATTTAATCATCAATATCAGTATTATGACTTATTTACATATGGTAATTGACTATACCAATGCCAGAGTTACACCATATTGCAGTATGGTTATGGTATAATTCAGTTACAGAAAAAAAAACAACAACAACCCGGAATTTCAGTGGTTTTTGGTATGCCTTCCTAACAGAATCAGTTCATGAACAGCTATTATGGACAGGTGTCATTACAATTGGCCATGACTCATTTATTTACAAGTCAGTTGGGGATGAAGCTATATGCTCCGTCTCATTTTACAGACTTGTAGTGAAACTGGATTCTGTTGTGTGCTGTTATACAGCAGGGCTTACTTTCCATCTAAAAGGACACAGGTGGTATCCAAAATAGTTACTTTCCTTGTTATTTGTACTACCAGATATCTTATTCCAATCTGTTCCTGGGGCAAGGACCATCAGCGCTCCAGTGTAAATTACAAGTACTCCAGAGAATTTCCGTATCTGGAGACCCATAAAGTTCCCATAGGCATGCCCAACTGAGCAGCTACAATGGAGGGTCATCGCCCATGAGCACTTCAGGTTTCATCTGTATTAAAATAGTAAAAAAGGTGCTGTTGGATCAGGATACAAACACTTTCCCAACATGGGGTCCGAGCATCATCCAGGATTATTGTTTTACCCTTCCCAACTCTATTAGCCTCCTAAGGCTGCCGTAATAAAATGCCACAAGCAGGGAAGCTTCCAGGCAACAAAAATGTATTGTCTCACAATTCTGGAGGCTAGAAATCTGGAAGCAAGCTGGTGGCAGGGTAATTCTCTCTCTGTAGGCTCTGGGGGAGGATCCTTTCTTGACCCTTCCTAGCTCCTTGTGTTTGGCAGCAAGCCTTGGTGTTCCTCACTTGGTAGCTGCATCACTTTTTAGATAATAGAAGAATATTTCCTCAGTTTATTGTACTACTAGTTACAATGTAACAACTCCAAACAGAACACTTTTAAATTTAATCTGCATTATTAACATTTTCACCATCACTTTCATGACTCTGGATAACCAACAGTCAATTGGTCCGTGCTTTGTAGCATTTGCTGATATGTGTAGTATAAAAACTCCCATCAGGCCATCAATATGACGTCGCTGAATGCAGCACTGGAAGCATTATGCAGTCGCACACCATTACATTGCACGCATATTATATCTATGATACAGATATAATTGATATAAATAACATCAAAAACATAGATAATAGGGAAATGTAACAAAACAATTAAGAAGGCGCTAAGTTTTTGCTTCAGATTCTGTGGCTCCCTCTCTCTCAGACGCACCCCGCTCATGCTCTGTCTCTCTCTCTCTCTCAAAAATAAACATTAAAAAAAAAAAAAAAAAGAAGAAGGTGGTAAGTTTTGAGTATTTAATGTCTTTGTTTTTCATATGTTGTTTGAGTGTGCATTCGTATAATTTAATTTTAAATAATGGCTGTAGTTAACATCCAGCTCGCAAAATTCCTGAAAACTTACCAATAAACTCTTTCCAGTCAACCTGAGGTAGATCCAGCACACGACCATTACTGCCTGCTTTTAACTCTTTGGCCTTCCTGACTGTTAGGATTTGTGTCTTTCATCAACTCTGGAAATGACTCAACCATTACCTATTTAAATACTGTACTGCTTTTCTAAAGGTCTATTCCATTTCTAAGAGGGCTTTCAAACTCATCTTATTTTTACTGCCTATTAAAAATGTCTTATTTCTTATTTATACTTTTGATCCTTTCTTCTCTTGAAGCAAATTAAAGACTAAGCAGATTAAAATACTTATTTTACATCCTCTATTTGATAATTCCAATACCTTCAGTCTTGGCAGATATGTTCTCATAGTTTGTTTCTTCTCCACATTCTTGCTTTTGGCTTACTTCCTCACGTTTTGTGATTTTCATTTGTGAGCTCATATCTACCCACAGTCTTTTTAGAATACGTGTTTTTTTTTTTTTAACATTTTTTATTTATTTTTGGGACAGAGAGAGACAGAGCACGAACGGGGGAGGGGCAGAGAGAGAGGGAGACACAGAATCGGAAACAGGCTCCAGGCTCCGAGCCATCAGCCCAGAGCCTGACGCGGGGCTCGAACTCACGGACCGCGAGATCGTGACCTGGCTGAAGTCGGACGCTTAACCGACTGCGCCACCCAGGCGCCCCTAGAATACGTTTTTAAGGCAATGTACATTTTGGCATTCTGTGAAGATAGACTTGTGGTTAGTTCTCAGGGAAGACTCCTCCCACCCCACCTCACCTTTCACGCAGGGCCAAGGAAGCAAGCTAGAATTCATGGTTTTCCTGTATGGGGAAAGATAAGTTTTTAGTTCACCCAACAAAGGTGTCATTTTTAAAAATACCTGCTCTTTTCATAGGTCTGACTCCCATGTTATTGCTCTAGTCCCTGTAGCCCATCAAAACTCCAGTTCTAGGCCTCCAGGGATGGGCAGATAGCCGTCGGAAACTTCTCTCCTCAGTTCTCCTGTTCCTTACTGGATTAGTGCTTTCTCATACCTCTCAATTTGCTGCCAGCCCTGCTATGCACTATGATGATTTTATATTTTACCTATCACTTTTGAAATATTTTGTGCCAGGAATGTTTCTTTGAACATCTGGTCTGCCATATTGCTGATTAACCATGTTTACGATCTAAATTGGGGATTCAGCTCATGTGGAAAAGTATAGGAAGCAGGGAGACCAGCTAAGAAGCTGTTGTAATAGTTCAGGCTGAAGATAAGAAGACCTGCGTTAAAGAAAATTGCAGCAGCGGGTGAGAGAAGCAGCTGAGTAAAGGGTAACATTTGAAGAGCTTTGGCAGGGTGTCGTACCAGGAAGTTGGGTGAGAGAAGAGAAGCAAAGCTAAATGCAGGGTCTCCAGGTCAGGATGTTAACTTGTTAGAGATACCACTTACAAAAAGCATTTGAAATACTCTCCCAAATGAATCTGAGTGGGATCTAATGTGTTTCAAAATCCCATTAATTTTTTTGAATGTGTTCACAGGCATGGAAAGAAGAACAAGATCGATTAGCAGAAGAAGAGCGCTTAAAGGAAGAAAAAAAAGCAGAAAAGAAGAGTAAGGAAACCGGCAGAAAGAAAGGCAAGGAAAAGGTAGAGAAAGAAGACAGTAAGCTTGTGAACAGAAAATCTTTTTTGAAGGAGAAACCTAAAGAAGACCAGCTGAAGATCCCAGAAATAACAGAGGAGCACCCCCAGCATCCAGAACCTGGGATTGTTTATCCGGTAAAATCGATGTTGTAAGAAGCCTCTTTGGGTCCTTACTCATTGTTTTGGGAGAAACACAGCTTCTGTGGAAACACAAGTTTCCCAGTCTTCACTGACCCCACCGAAGGCCGTGGAGTTTCTTGTAGCAAAGATGATCTCAGACCCTACTCCACCCTCTAATGCCTAGGATGTTCTTTGTAGCCAGTCACCAAGATAGGAACACCCTGAGGCCAGTTTTCCATGAGTGCCCTGAAGCCAGGTTACTCAGGGCAGGAGAATGGAGATTTGACACAAAAACATTCATTTAGGTTAGTGTAAATAAGCAACTATGAAAGATCACAGTGAGCACAGAGGTTGGCTGTGTTTGTCTCCATGACAGGACCTGCTGAGTAGACACCCACGTTTTTTGCTCGTATGCTTTGGTAAAACCTCTCCCTCAGGCAGTCTTATGAGGAAAACCTAATGGGAAAGAGATGGACGGAAAAGAAATGAAACAGCCCTTGTCCTTTCTAGCAGCTACTCTAAGCCAGTTCTCAGATGTTAGCATGCATCATCAATCACTGGGAGCTCTATTAGCAACATTTAGTAAAACATGCCTTTACCATAGGACTTTGTAAAATGTAGTGTGTCAAAAAATAAAGAATAAAGTGTCAATATTCCTCAAGATATCAGTTCACTTTAAACAGAAAATTAACAGCCAACAGAAGAGAAATCGATTTCTTCTCCCACTGCTTTTCAGTAGTACAGTCATTTGATTTGCACTAGGGTATCTGGGCGCTCCACTGAACAGATTTTAAAATCTTGGACCTCCTTTAATTCTGCCTGTCACTGTAAGACCACAGGAGGTGCTAAAGATAATATGGACATGGGCCTCTGAGTCTGCAGAGTGACAGACATTCATTTAGCAGAAATTGAGCTTATGGCGACTGGAACTGGCTCACATCGATGAGCTGATTCTTGTCAATTGCAGCTCCACACTCAAAGCATGATTTTTCCCTTGTAGTTTTGTGGATACAATATGGGAGAGATACCCATCCAAATCTCTGGAACAAATTCTTACCTGTATCCTTCAGATGGAGGGCAGATTGAAGTAGAGAAGACAACATTTGAAAAAGGTACGTTTTGAAGGCAGCTGGTTAATAGCTTGGAAGATAGTAAACCCTTTCAGGTGGTCTCGGGGTCTTGAACCATGAGTGTGATAGGTGAGGGTGGTGATGTGGCCACTGCAGTTTCTTATGCGCCACATTCAGGATTTCCAGACTTCACACTCTTCTGTTACAATCGCCTGCAGGGCACGGGCCAGCAGAGAGGTTAGCTGGGACGCTCTGTGAAGAAAATTCCAGTGGTGAAAGTCCTAACATATTTCTCTATGATCGGGAAATATTGTAACCGTAACCACAACAAGCAAAGAGTTAATTAGTAGTATTAATCACAACACGTAGTGACATATCAGAAACCAAGCACGTACTGTGAGTTTACAGCAAATTTCTGGGTTGGTGTCTGGAGCACAGAGTTTGGGGGCCTGCCGCCGAGGTCAGTTATTTGAGCTACAGAGAAGTTGCTTCTGGATTCAGAAGCCTGTGAGTGGGAGAGGAATCTGGCAGATGCACTGCAGAGGACCTAATCTGGAAACAGCATGAAGAAAATGCATATTTCTTCCCCGGGAACCTATCAGGGACATCTTTGAAGGCTTATCTTTTCACTGCCCCTTAAAGATCTCTCAGGTGGATTGGAGCTAGCTGGTCGTCTCTGAGAGATGTGAGGAGGTCCGGGAAGACCCTGTGTAGTGTCCACAAGGTTATGCCCCCCGGGAGGGGGCAACACGGGCTCCTCCTATTCCCACACTCTACCTGATGCCAGCCTACCCTCTTCTCCCTCCTCTCCTTCTCCCCTCCCTACCTCCCTCTCTCTCAGTCCCTCTCTCTTTCCTTCTCTCTTGTCATCTAATAACAAGGCATTTAATGAGGAAATTATTACAACCATTAGATGCTGTTCCCTGTGTGAAATCATGGCTCAAGCAGAAGCGTTATTAGATAGTAAGTAACTGCCACATCAAATAAAAGATCACACCAATAATTTTTAAAATCAAAAAGCCTGAAAGTTATTCAAATTATTTAAACAGTGCTTGGTGGTACAGCTTACATCAAATGTCAGGCCATTTTATTATATAAGGTTTGTTTACTGGAAACATGGCAGGGGTTGTTATTAATATATAGGTACACATATTTATATTATCATGTGTTTTAGTATTTGATATTTTGAATATCATCCTTGGGTACAGGGTACAATTAGTAGTCATTAAAAATGGAGCTTAGAATCACATAACTGAGAAAACTACTGGACTCAAGTTGTGTGCTGTTATGTTCTATTTTCAATAACTATTCCTTGCTCTCATCGAGATTTGAATATGCATACGTTTATTAGTTTCAAGTGGGTCACAGTAAATACAGTAATTTTATCCTAATCCTATCAGTTTTGGGAGATGGTCGCCCTCTCAACATTGAAAAGAATATGCTGAATTTTAAAAAGAAGAAGAAAGCTGAGAAAGGGGACCAAAAACGAGTCAGAACACTAGAAGAGAGAATGGGCCGTTAGGAAAATGCTTATTTGTTGCTATCAACAATAATAACTGCTATAACTAATTGATGTAATTCTTTATAAATTGTAAAACCCTTTCACATCAACTGACTCATGTGATTAATCACAAAATTGAGTGTAGGTAGCCTCAGCCAATGTATTTTCTCTTCTGTAATTTGATGAGAAAGTCTGCAAACAGGGGCGCCTGGGGGGCTCGGTTGGTTAAGTGTCCGACTTCAGCTCGGGTCATGATCTCCTGGTTCATGAGTTTGAGTCCTGCATCAGGCTCTGTGCTGACAGCTCAGAGCCCGGAGACTGCTTGGGATTCTGTGTCTCCCTCTCTGCCCCTCCTTTGCTTGCACTCTGTGCCTCTCTTCTTCAAAATAAATTGACAGTAAAAAAAAAATTTACTTTAAAAAAAGAAGAAGAAGAAACTCTGCAACATCTCCCTGATCCACCTGCCATTCATTTCTGGGATTCCACCCTCACTCTCTTCCTTTAGGCATCTTTTTGTAAACTAGTGATATCCGTAGGTGTTTCCACTCCCTGGAGTACATTCTATGCTGCCTTACGTACATGTCTTGTCAAGCGCCCTAATGGGGTATGACCAGCAAGCCCACCTTCTATCCCCTGATTTTCCCCAGGGCCAACTTTTATCAAAGCGACTGTGAAAAAGGACAAGCACACTTTTATAATTCATTTAAAAGACCCTAAGAAAATTGTGAAAAAGGAAAAAAAAGAAGAGGATAGTTCTTTGGAAGATGAGAAAGAAGAAAGAGAGGAAGAGCAAAAGCTTGACACAGGCAAGTGGCTGCCTCTTTGCGTGAGTGGAGGTTAGTCCTTGCGTGAGTGGAGGTTGGTCTTTGCCTGAGTGGAGGTTGGTCCTTGTGTGAGTGGAGGTTTGTCCTTGCGTGAGTGGAGGTTGGTCCTTGCGTGAGTGGAGGTTAGTCCTTGCGTGAGTGGAGGTTAGCCTTCCAGCAGTGCGTCAGACCCATGCATCTGACAGCAACACACATGCATCGCTACCACTTAGTGTAATTTTTCCAGATAGTAAGGCAAGCGCTTTGCCATTTTGCTTATGTACATTTTCCCTGAGGTAATGTGTACATACCCTGCACACACAGCCCATGATAGTGGGCTACTCACTTGGGTTTTACCCCATCTGGATGCCCAGCTCTTGAGTCCAGTTGTCACACAGAGTCTATATAGGTGGCTGCTTTTAAGTAGCAACATTGAGTGTGCAATGTCCATCCTTGTCTGAATCTTTTACACAACTTGTACCAAGTGCAATCTCTAGGACTTGGGTTCTCATTAATTCATTTCTCCTAAAGCTTTAGCTTTTCTCCAATATTCACTACAAATGATGGGGTTTCCTTCTGTGCTCTATCACTTAGTTTTCCCCATTGTATCACATTTTTTAGGTTACAAGGACAAGAGAAAAATCCTATATTTAGTCTTGAGTGTCTCTACCTCTGGTAGTTGGGAGCTCCAGGTAGACGTCCTGTGATTATACACCATGAAACTTCCCGATAACACTATTTAACATCTCCAGGCAGCACCACCTGGGAAGACTAAATGCTTCCTGCCCAATGTGACATGGATTATACCTGCAAAAGGGAAGAGTCAACCAAACGTTTTGAACTCAAGTTACTAATAAAATATATAACTAAATCTTACCAGTAGATTCAGTTATGATCAGTGTTCTCCAAACTCAAAAACACAATGCTTGACAAGTTTGAATGTACCCAAGAGCTTAAAACATAAAATTTTTAGTTACTTTTCTTCGTTTTGCCTGATATAAGAATATGTGGTTTATTATTTTTTTAAAAATTATGAAATTTGAATATTTAAAGAAAATAACAGTTGCCCATAATTCTGTCACCACAGCGGTAACTGCTATCATAGTGTATTTCTTACTTTATGATCAGGAACATTTTCTTACTCATTAAATATTCTTCAAAAACAAAGTTTTCTAATTATTTCATAGTGATTTATTGGTATATACATATATATCAATAATTTACTTAATCATATCCGTGTTTTGGGGTGCCTGGGTGGCTCCGTTAGTTGGGCGGCTGACTTCAGCTCAGGTCATTATCTCACAGTTCATGGGTTCAAGCCCCGTGTCAGGCTCTGTGCTGACAGCTCAGAGCCTGGAGCCTGCTTCGGATTCTGTGTCTCCCTCTCTCCCTCTGCCCCTCCCCCACTCCTGCTCCATCTCTCTCTCTCTCTCTTAAAATTAAATAAACATTAAGAAAAATCATATCTATGTTTTTATATACACGATTTCCACTTTGCACTGATTTTGCTTATATTTCTTTTTAATAAAATGGAAATGTCCTTGATTTGATTTTGTCTTTTAGAAGAATCAGATGCAGGGAATAAAGCTGTCAGCAAGTTTGGATCTTTTTCAGCCACCTTAGAAAATGGCATCTGCCTCTCAATAAGTTACTATGGACCAAGTGGAATGACACCAGGTAAAATAAACACAACAACAAGGATAAGTGTCCCATGACCAACGGTACCTGTCCATCCTCAACCTGCTCACTTGTTGATAAACACATTCTGATTTAATGCCCCTCTTTTCCTGAAAGGTGGGAATATATGTGTGAGTGTGTATATATACATGTGTATTTACATATATGTACATGTATAATCTTTCATACATAGAAAAAAACAGTGCTTTGACATTTGAAAAAGAACTTATCATATGTAATTTTACATATAGTCACATATACATATAAAATTTTATAGATAGATAGATAAATAATTTCAGTTATCTTTGTTAACTAGCCCAGGAAAATAAGTCCATTAGTTGGTGCCAAAAAAAAGCATGATTTCTCAAGGAATCCTCTTGGTTTTCCACATAATAATATTTTTACGAATCCTGTGATTGTGGAATCTCAATGTACTTCAGAACTTAACAGCCTTAAAGGAGCCATTCACTGGACATCTTGAAGGATTTCTTTACCCCACTTTTAATGAACAAATTCTCCAACTGGAAGCTATTTCCTTACAAACCACAAAATAATATGTCACTTAACCAAGAACCAACTAGGAAATCTTGTGGGTTCCCATGCATGTTACAAGGATCTAAACACACAGATTTCATTAAAAAGAAAAAACTTTACAAAATCAAAAGATAATCCCTATGCTATATAGCCTTAAAACTATGTGTAGTTTTATCTGCCTTGCTATCTAGCTCTTTTTATGCAGAGACAATATTCCATTGGATCGTTATAATCTTTTTCTTACCTTGTACAAAATATTGTAGTACTCTAGTGAGTCAGAGAGCCCATTAAATTTGTTAGTATTTTTGTTTTATTTGGGGTTTTATCTTTTAATTTTGTATTTGGTTTGTTTCTGAGCCAGCACTTGAAGTCATTCTGTGCCTAACAAATTATGTATTAGATTCATTATCATACACAGTCACTAAAAAGTCCTATCCATTCTTATCATGATTTCAGATTAAGACATTTACACTCTACAATCAACTCTACTGCTGCTGTTTCTTAAGTGATTTCCCTATTTTTTATTTAATCCTTAAGTTATTGTGCAAGTATTCCATTTAAAACAAATGTTCCTAATTTCAAGTTATAAGTACTGCATTTGAAATTGTTTCCAGTGTGAAACAAGTGGAAAGGCATCCCAACGCTCATGGATTAGAAGAAAAAATACTGTTCAAAAGTCTATACTATAGACACTATAGTGAAATAAGTCAGGCAGAGAAAGACAAATACCATATGATTTCACTCATATGTGGAATTTGAGAAACAAAACAAACGAGCAAAGGGAAAAGAGAGAGAGAGAGAGAGAAATCAAGAGACAGACTTTTATTTTTAAGAAATAGACTCTTAGTTATAGAGAGCAATTAGGGATTAAGGAGTACACTTGTCATGATGAGCATAGGATGACGTACGGAATTGTTGAATCGCTATATTGTACACCTGAAACCAATATAACAAAGCATGTTAACTAACGAATTAAAATCCAAACTTAAAAAAAAGTAATGGTTTACTTTTCGTGTATTAAAAATATTGGAGGCATGAGTCTTTACAAAAAATATAAACTCCTTACGTATGCACATAATAGTAATATTTAAGAACTTTTATCTGCTAATAACTAAACAAATTTCCAGTCCAGTTATCCCCCCCATAATTGGGTACATACAGCTTTCCAGAGCTTATTCATCTTGCTTAACTGAAACTTTTTACCCATTGAGTAATAACTCCCCATTTCCTTCTCCCTGAGCCCCTGGCACCGCCATTTTACACTTTGATTCTATTATTTTGACTATTTTAGATAACTCATGTAAATGGAATCGTACAGTATTTGTCTTTCTGCGACTGGATTATTTCACTAAGCATAATTTCCTCAATGATCCATCAGTGTTGTCTCACATTGCAGAATTTCCTTCCTTTTTAAGACTGAATAGTATTCTGTGATATGTATATGGGACATTTTATTTATCCATTCGTCTGTTGATGGGCATCTGGGCTGTTTCCACCTACCCGATTCTTTTTGTGACTTTTAGTTCCTTGAGTGCTTTCTCTTATCTCTGGCCATTTGCTCATGCTTTGCCTCTTGCTCGGACCACTTTCTCCTGCTGCATGTACCGCCACTTATGACAGTTAAGCTTCCTACCATCCTTCAGGTCTCAGCTTACAGATTGCTTGCTCTGAGAAAGACTTCACAGATCGAGTGGCGGTAGCATGTGAACTGGGTCTTTGGAAGTGAGTGGGAATTGCCTAAGCAAAGAATCAAAGGAAAAGGGAATTCTAATTGCTAAGAACAGTGTGCACAAAAATCTCAGTAACATAAAAGCACGACTTGTTTATGGAAAGGCAAACTGTGTAGTATAGTCAAAGTATAAGTTGTATAGAGGCATTTTGTGTTCGATTCCCTTCTTTTGTGTTCCCATGGACCCCTGTACCTCCTCTATCATGGACGTAACACATGCCATTGTACCTGAGGGTTTTTTCATTTGTCTACTCATTACAGTGTAAATTCCGTGTAGCCTCGTTCGTCATTGGTTACCCAATTCCTAGTTCATGATAGTAGGTACTCAATAAATATTTACTGAATGAGTAAGTGGATGGGGATGAGAGAGAGGAGTTTCCAACTGCCTATAACTGGACATCATTCACTTGTTTATATACTGTATTTCCTATGGGTCGGGGATCTTGCTGGCACTGAGCCATGATGATGAATAAAACCATAGCATATCTACTCAAAAAAACTCATTGTCTAATGGGGAGAGAAAACATAAATAGAGAAATAACTTTAGAAGTGCTAGAAATTATATATAAACAGAGTTCCAGGGGCAGCTAGAAAATACTTCAGAGAGAAAATACAGCATCTGAGGTGGTACTATAGAGACGAATGGGAACTATCCAGACAAAGCAACAAGGAAAGGCAATTCTAGATAGTAAGAACCATTTGTATAAATGTACAATTGTGTAAAAGCATGCCATCTTTACAGAAAGGTGAAAAGTTGAGTGTGGCTGGAGTAGAGGAAAATGAGTCCTGTATGCCCTATAAGATCAGTGAGTGTCAGAGGTGTTTAAGTAGGGGAAGGGAAGTGACATGATTGGATTTCATATTAGGAATATAATTTTAGTGATAGTTTGAAGAATACACTGAAATGGTGGTATTGGAGGTGTCATACCAGTTAGGAGCCTGCTACAGAAAATCAAGAGATCAGTGAGACTACAAGCAAAGGGAGGACTAGATAGGAGAGGCATCATTCAAGAGAAATTTCTGATGGCTTGGTTCCTGGTTGTATAGGGTCAGCCAAAAAGAGAAAATGCAAATGGCCTCACTGTCTAACTTGGGAAATGAGGTGCTTGATTGGTCATTAAATGAGATTTGAGTACCTAGACTTTCCTTTCCTAGGAAAAGAGAGAATCACTGAGTTTGAAACGTCTCCAGTACGACAACCGGGGGAGATGTCTAAAGGCAGTTGCACATACGAATCTGATGCTCAGAAAGAAAGGTCATGCCTTGAGATGTAAATTTTGGAGTCATCAGTATGTAGATGATAGTTGGACCTCCAGTAGTATATGAGATATTCAGGTCTATTGTATGTAATAAAGGTGCTCAGTCCTGGCTGTGTATCACAATCACATGTGATTTTTCACAGGTGTAAATACCTGTGCCTCATCTGTAGAGAGAGTGATTCAGAGGGTCAAGGGGGTGGGAGAGTGCTGAGTTTTTTGTTTTTTGTTTTTTTGTTTTTTTGTTTTTTTTTTTTTGTAATTCAGTAATTATTATGAGTAGCCAGAGTTAAAACACATCCTTTGTGTAAGCATAAGGGAAGAATCCTTGAAATTTAATGACAGTTAAGGATTCACGAGACAGGAAGAACCAGTAAAGAGACAGAAAGAAATTGCCCAAAGAAGGAAGAGGAGATTCACGTGGGAGTATTACTCTGGAACCCGGAGGAGAATAGAACTCAAGATGCAAATTATGCTCAGAAGATTCCAACATAATTCCTTCAGAGATCAGCTCTCCTTTGACAATTCTGACAATCCATTGCTATATTGAGCATAAAATCAATCTATGACTTCTTTTCATCATCTCAACTAAACAAAACAATTTCTTTTCTGAATTTCCTTATCTGTATCCCTTATTTTCCTATTTAATATGTCCTTGTATTGAAGCTATTTGAGTATAAATCTTATTTAGACTATATTGGCTTCATAAGGTCTTTTATACATTTTGTTATTATTACCCACTGGTCCAAATATTTTGCATATAAGAGCCTCTCAATAAATATTTCTCAAATATACAGTTATTGCCCTATAATTAGGAGTTCATAATATAGACGGGAAGGCAAGAACATGTGAAATAATGGCATCAAATATGTCAAAGTATTCAGTACCTGAGATTTTTTTAACTATAATTCTGATTCTTTTCAGGCCTTATATGTTATTTTATTTTATTGGTTTTTATTTTATTTTTTTCAATATGAAATTTATTGTCAAATTGGTTTCCATACAACACCCAGTGCTCATCCCAAAAGGTGCCCTCCTCAATACCCATCACCCACCCTCCCCTCCCTCCCATCCCCCATCAACCCTCAGTTTATTCTCAGTTTTTAAGAGTCTCTTATGGTTTGGCTCTCTCCCTCTCTGTTTTTTTTTTTTCTTCCCCTTCCCATGGTCTTCTGGTAAGTTTCTCAGGATCCACATAAGAATGAAAACATATAGTATCTGACTTTCTCTGTGTGACTTATTTCACTTAGCATAACACTCTCCAGTTCCATCCACGTTGCTACAAAAGGCCATATTTCATTCTTTCTCATTGTCAAGTAATATTCCATTGTGTATATAAACCACAATTTCTTTATCCATTCATCAGTTGATGGGCATTTGGGCTCTTTCCATAATTTGGCTATTGTTGAAAGTGCTGCTATACACATTGGGGTACAAGTGCTCCTATGCATCAGCACTCCTATATCCCTTGGGTAAATTCCTAGCAGTGCTATGCCTGGGTCATAGGGTAGATCTATTTTTAATTTTTTGAGGAACCTCCACACTGTTTTCCAGAGCAGCTGAACCAGTTTGCATTCCCACCAACAGTGCAAGAGGGTTCCTGTTTCTCCACATCCTCTCCAGCATCTATAGTCTCCTGATTTATTCATTTTAGCCACTTTGACTGGTGTGAGGTGGTATCTCAGTGTGGTTTTGATTTGTATTTCCCTGATGAGGAGCGACGTTGACCATCTTTTCATGTGCCTGTTGGCCATCTGGATGTCTTCTTTAGAGAAGTGTCTATTCATGCTTTTTGCCCATTTCTTCACTGGATTATTTGTTTTTTGGGTATGGAGTTTGGTGAGCTCTTTATAGATTTTGGATACTAGCCCTTTGTCTGATATGTCATTTGCAAATATCTTTTCCCATTCCATTGGTTGCCTTTTAGTTTTGTTGATTGTTTCCTTTGCAGTGCAGAAGCTTTTTATCTTCATGAGGTCCCAATAGTTCATTTTTGTTTTTAATTTCCTTTTGTTTTGGGGATGTGTCAAGTAAGAAATTGCTGCGGCTGAAGTCAGAGAGGTTTCTTCCTGCTTTCTCCTCTAGAGTTTTGATGGTTTCCTGTCTCACATTCAGGTCCTTTATCCATTTTGAGTTTATTTTTGTGAATGGTGTGAGAAAGTGGTCTAGTTTCATCCTTCTGCATGTTGCTGTCCAGTTCTCCCAGCACCATTGGTTAAAGAGACTGTCTTTTTTCCATCGGATATTCTTTCCTGCTTTGTCAAAGATTAGTTGGCCATACTTTTGTGGGTCTAATTCTGGGGTTTCTATTCTATTCCATTGGTCTATGTGTCTGTTTTTGTGCCAATACCATGCTGTCTTGATGATTACAGCTTTGTAGTAGAGGCTAAAGTCTGGTATTGTGATGCCTCCCGCTTTGGTCTTCTTCAAAATCACTTTGGCCATGCGGGGTCTTTTGTGGTTCTATACACATTTTAGGATTGCTTGTTCTGGCTTTGAGAAGAATGCCGGTGCAATTTTTATTGGGATTGCATTGAATGTGTAGAGAGCTTTGGGTAGTATTCACATTTTAACAATATTTATTCTTCCAATCCATGAGCACAGAATGTTTTTCCATTTCTTTATATCTTCTTCAATTTCCTTCATAAGCTTTCTATACTTTTCAGCATACAGATCTCTTACATCTTTGGTCAGGTTTATTCCTAAGTATTTTATGCTTCTTGGTGCAATTGTGAATGGGATCAGTTTCTTTATTTGTCTTTCTGTTGCTTCATTATTAGTGTATAAGAATGCAACTGATTTCTTTACATTGATTTTGTATCCTGCAACTTTCCTGAATTCATGTATCAGTTCTAGCAGACTTTTGGTGGAGTCTGTTGGGTTTTCCATGTATAATATCATGTCATCTGCAAAAAGTGAGAGCTTGACTTCATCTTTGCCAATTTTGATGCCTTTGATTTCCTTTTGTTGTCTGATCGCTGGTGCTAGCACTTCCAACACTATGTGAAACAACAGTGGTGAGAGTGGACATCCCTGTCGTGTTCCTGATCTCAGGGGAAAAGCTCTCAGTTTTTCCCCATTGAGGATGATGTTAGCTGTGGGCTTTTCATAAATGGCTTTTATGATGTTTAAGTATGTTCCTTCTATCCTGACTTTCTCGAGGGTTTTTATTAAGAAAGGATGCTGAATTTTGTCAAATGCTTTTTCTGCATCAATTGACAGGATCGTATGGTTCTTTTCTTTTCTTTTATTAATGTGATGTATCACATTGATTGATTTGCGAATGTTGAACCAGCCCTGCATCCCAGGAATGAATCCCACTTGATCATGGTGAATAATTATTTTTATATGGTGCTGAATTCGATTTGCTAATATCTTATTGAAAATTTTTGCATCCATATTCATCAGGGATATTGGCCTGTAGTTCTCTTTTTTTACTGGGTCTCTGTCTGGTTTAGGAATCAAAGTAATAGTGGCTTCATAGAATGAATCTGGAAGTTTCCCTTCCCTTTCTATTTTTTGGAACAGCTTGAGAAGGATAGGTATTATCTCTGCTTTAAATATCTGGTAGAATTCCCCAGGGAAGCCATCTGGTCCTGGACTCTTATTTGTTGGCAGATTTTTGGTAACTGATTCAATTTCTTCATTGGTTATGAGTCTGTTCAAGTTTTCTATTTCTTCCTGTTTTAGTTTTGGAAGGGTGTGGGTGCTTAGGAATTTGTTCATTTCTTCCAGGTTATCCAGTTTGTTGGCATATAATTTTTCATAATATTCCCTGATAATTGCTTGTATTTCTGAGGGATTGGTTGTAATAATTCCATTTTCATTCATGATTTTATCTATTTGGGTCATCTCCCTTTTCTTTTTGAGGAGCCTGGCTAGAGGTTTATCAATTTTGTTTATTTTTTCAAAAAAACAACTCTTGGTTTCATGGATCTGCTCGACAGTTTTTTTAGATTCTACATTGTTTATTTTTGCTCTGATCTTTATTATTTCTCTTCTTCTGCTGGGTTTAGGCTGTCTTTGCTGTTCTGCTTCTATTTCCTTTAGGTGTGCTGTTAGGTTTTGTATTTGGGATTTTTCTTGTTTCTTGAGATAGGCCTGGATTGCAGTGTATTTTCTTCTCAGGACTGCCTTCGCTGCATCCCAAAGCGTTTGGATTGTTGTATTTTCATTTTCGTTTGTTTCCATATATTTTTAAATTTCTTCTCTAATTGCCTGGTTGACCCACTCATTCTTTAGTAAGGTGTTCTTTAACCTCCATGCTTTTGGAGGTTTTCCAGACTTTTTCCTGTGGTTGATTTCAAGCTTCATAGCATCGTGGTCTGAAAGTGTGCATGGTATGATCTCAATTCTTGTATACTTATGAAGAGCTGTTTTGTGACCCAGTATGTGATCTATTTTGGAGAATGTTCCATGTGCACTCGAGAAGAAAGTATATTCTGTTGCTTTGGCATGCAGAGTTCTAAATATATCTGTCAAGTCCATCTGATCCAATGTATCATTCAGGGCCCTTGTTTCTTTATTGATCCTGTGTCTAGATGATCTACCCATTGTTGTAAGTAGAGTATTAAAGTCCCCTGAAATTACCACATTCTTATCAGTAAGGTTGCTTATGTTTGTAATTGTTTTATATATTTGGGGGCTCCTGTATTCGGCGCATAGACATTTATAATTGTTAGCTCTTCCTGATGGATAGACCCTGTGATGATTATATAATGCCCCTCTTCATCTCTTGTTACAGCCTTTAATTTAAAGTCTAGTTTGTCTGATATAAGTATGGCTACCCAGGTTTCTTTTGACTTCCAGTAGCATGATAGATAGTTCTCCATCCTGTCACTTTCAATCTGAAGGTGTCCTCAGGTCTAAAATGAGTCTCTTGTAAACAGCAAATAGATGGGTCTTGATTTTTTTACCCATTCTGATACCCTATGTCTTTTGGTTAGAGCATTTAGTCCATTTACATTCAGTGTTATTATAGAAAGATATGGGTTTAGAGTCATTGTGATGTCTGTAGGTTTCATGCTTGTAGTGATGTCTCTGGTACTTTGTCTCACAGAATCCCCCTTAGTATCTCTTGTAGGGCTGGTTTAGTGGTGATGAATTTCTTCAGTTTTTGTGTGTTTTGGAAAACCTTTATCTCTCCTTCTATTCTGAATTACAGACTTGTTGGATAAAGGATTCTCAGCTACATATTTTTTCTGTTCATCACATTGAAGATTTCCTGCCATTCTTTTCTGGCCTACCAAGTTTCAGTAGATAGGTCTGTCACTAGTCTTATCGGTCTCCCTTTATATGTTTATAGAGCTGTATATAGAGCATGTTTATCCCTAGCTGCTTTCAGAATTTTCTTGTTATCCTTGTATTTTGCCAGTTTCACTATGATACGTCATGCAGAAGATCAATTCAAGTCACGTCTGAAGGGAGTTCTCTGTGCCTCTTGGAGTTCAATGCTTCTTTCCTTCCCCAGATCAGGGAAGTTCTCAGCTATGATTTGTTCAAGTACACCTTCAGCCCCTTTCTCTCCCTCTTCCTCTTCTGAAATTCCTATCATACGGATATTGTTACATTTGATTGCATCACTTAGTTCTCTAATTCTCCCCTCATACTGCTGGATTTTTTTTTAATCTCTCTTTTTATCAGCTTCCTCTTTTCCCATAATTTTTATCTTCTAATTCACCTATTCTCTCCTCTGCCTCTTCAATCCAAGCTGTGTTCACCTCCATTTTATTTTGTGCCTCATTTATAGCATTTTTTAGCTCCTCATGACTATTTCTTAATCCCTTGATCTCTGTAGCAATAGCTTCTCTACTGTCCTCTATACGTTTTTCAAGCTCAGCAATTATTTTTATGACTATTATTCTAAATTCTTGTTCCGTTAGAGTGCTTAAGTCATTTTTGATCAATTCATTAGCTGTTGCTACTTCCTGGAGTTTCTTTTGAGGAGAATTCTTCCGTTTCATCATTTTGGATAGTCCCTGGGGTGGTGTGGAACTGCAGGGAACTTCCCCTGTGCTTTCTGGAGTAAGTTGTGTTGGTGGGCGGGGCCACAGTCAGACCCACTGCTGGGGCCACAATCAGACTGGTGTGTACCTTATCTTCCCCTCTCCCAGGGGTAGGACTCACTGTGGAGTGGTGTGGCCCCTGTCTGGGCTACTTGCACACTGCCAGGTTTGTGGTGCTGCTTCGATGGGGTCTGGCGTATTAGCTGGGGTGGATCCACAAGGTGCACCAGGATGGGAGGGGTAGGCTCAGCTTGCTTTGCCATCAGTGGTCCGCTGCGGGAAGGGCCTTGCAGCACCGGAAGGGAGGATGGATCCACAGAAGTACAGCGTTGGGTGTTTGCGCGGTGCCAGCAAGTTCGTGATGGGAACTGGTTCCCTTTGGAATTTCGGCTGGGGGATGGGAGAGGGAAATGGCGCTTGCCAGTGCCTTTGTTCCCCACCAAGCTGAGCTCTGTCTTCCAGGGCTCAACATCTCTCCCTCCTGGCATCCTCTCACCCTCCCGCTCTCCGAGCAGAGCTGCTGACTTTTAACATTCCATATGTTAAGTCCTGCTGGCTGTCAGAACACACTCCGTCCGGCCCTCCACTTTTGCAAGCCAGATTCAGGGGCTCTGCCTTGCTGGGTGGGCTGGCTGCCCCTCCACCACCCCGGCTCCCTCCCTCCAGTCCATGTAGCACGCACCACCTCTCTGCCCTTCCTACTCTCTTCCATGGGCCTCTCTCGTCTATGCTTGGCTCTGGAGAGTCTGTTCTGCTGGTCTTCTGGTGTTTTTCTGGGTTATTTAGGCAGGTGTGGGTGGAATCTAAGTGATCAGCTAGACCAGGTGATCCCAGCGTCCTCCTACGCCGCCATCTTCTCCTCCCTATTTTATTGGTTTTTAAATATAATTTATTGTCAAATTGGCTAACATACAGTGTGTACAGTGTGCTCTTAGTTTTGGGGGTAGATTCCCATGGTTCATCACATACATACAACACCCAGTGGAGGCTCCTCAAAAAATTAAAAATAGAACTACCCTACGACTTAGAAATAGCACTACTAGGAGTTTATCCAAAGGATACAGGAGTGCTAAGTCATAGGGGCACCTGTATCCCAATGTTTACAATTCTGATTTTAAATGACTACATTACCCCTGAAATCTATCCAACTGAAAAAATCATATTCAGCAAGGTAAAAATTGTTGCCAACTGGTGTAAATGTTTGTGATACCAATTTTATTTAACAAACATACCCAATATGAATATCTAATTTACTTGTTTTCTCCTTTTCTCTTTATAGAGGATAAGGATCCTAATTTGGACACAATGTTGAATATCCCATCAGCACTTACTGCAACAGTAATTCCTGTCGTAGAGACTGTTCCTCAAGGCAAAGGAAAACCAAAATCAAAAGGCAAAGAAAAACCCAGAGAATCAATTAAAGAAGAGGAACACCCAAAAGAAGAAGAGAAAAAGGTACAGGGACTTGCCATGGATCCCAAAACTCTACTCCTACCTCAGTGTTAACTTTTTTTTAAATCATGAGTTAGGTCCATAGTGTTATTGCACTACATATACATTCTTGTGCAAATGAATTAACATTCCCTGGAGTTTCAATTTTGAATGAATGAGAAGAGATGTGCACACACGAGTTGGGTCCCTATGCCAGGAGACATATGTCATATACATCTCTCTCAGGTCTTTCATTCTAAACTCAGCAAGACAAGCTCAGCCTTTTTTGCCATTCTGGTTCTTGAGTTTTCTTTGCTCTTGGTTGGTTAAGTTCCTACCATTCTCTAAGTACTTTATTTAGCTTCATTAGATAAATAACAATTGAAAGAGGAGTATCTTTAATTAAATAATGGAAACGCTTCCATTTGGTAAACTTGGGCTTAGATTTATATGCCAAGGATAGAAGGACAGCCTGCTTCTGGCTAAAGACCAGTTCACCCTGTACCTCCAACCTGCCACCCAATGCAAACACACACTCACAGAGGCTTTGGTTCCAAACATGTTCCTGATAGAAGAATACAGATCAAAAAAGGAGCAAGAAGAAAACCACTGATGAACTCTTGACTCTTTAGGCATTTGCTAGAACAGCTGTGCAGTTTGTACAATGTACAAACACTCAACTCGTTAGAATAAAAAAACATGTTAAAAAGAGATCAGGGATCTTGATTTCAGACCTCGGCCCTTTAAAACTTATGGGGTTTGTATGCTACTTAGCCTCTCTGTACCATATTTATTTAGCTTTACTGCAAGATGACTTTTCTCAAGCCAGGACACTTGACCCTTGCTAAATGAAAATTGCATGGTGTTTGAGCAGAATAGCCCTGGATAATTCACTAATTTGACTGTAAGCAATTTGGTAGCAAACCAGTCAGCTCTCCTAAAATTTTTAAAAAGTGACGCTAATGGAAGGATGGGAGATAATTACTGGTTTTTTGTGTAATGGTAGATTTGTCATGGCAAGGTTCATGTCTTTAAGCAGTATTATTCATTTTACAGAATTTCATAATTTCTTTCCTCTTAATTTGGTTTTGTATTTTTAATTGATTTTTAGCTAACTTTTCAGATTTTATTATTTGTTAGTAACAAAGGCAGAGCAATTTAAATGATCAACAGTAGAAGACTAATTAGAATAAACTAAAGATCCAGAAACAAGGGATCGGTTGGGATGACTTTAGTGGCTAACTGGAAAGAAAGCCGACTGGAAAACCTGAAATTATTATCGTGAGGGGTTGGTTGGAAGCAACCAAATAACTTTGATTCTGGAATGCAATTAACCAACCAGGTATTCAGGCATAGTTGGCATAAAATTAATTAGGATTTTTCCCTAGACACACCCAAACTTCATCAGTTTATAAATAATCTTTTTATGCCCTTTTTAAATTGTTTTTACTTACTACAAAAGTAATGCCTGCTTATTAGAGAAAAATAAGGACACATATCCTAACAGCATAACATCTCTAACACCCAAACTTTAAAAAATACACAAAGTGGGTAGTGGGGATGTGGTCAGCCTTTACACCCACATTTGCAAACAGAAATATCATTCAAGGCCTACTTCAAGGCCCAACTCCTCCATGATCCTTTCCTAACTATTCTCATTAACTTTGGTATCTTCATTTTTTGAGGAGAGATGTGCCAACCATTTGGTACTATAGTTTAATTGTTTCACATGTCTATGTACCATTCTACAATATAGAATATAAATTGCACAAAGGTAGAGACTCATGCATTTTTTAGGTTCCATCACAGGGCCCACTAGTCATGGGGAAGTCATATGTTAAGCACTCAGCAAGTCCATGCTTAGTCGTAATAAATCAATAGCTCATTTAGAAAATAACACTTATTCACATGTTAAATTATTTACAGGAAGAAGTGGAACCAGAACCTGTTTTACAAGAGACTCTTTATGTTCCCACTTTCCAAAACCTAAATGTGTCTTGCCCCAATGGGCTCCTAGTGACCTTCATTGGGCAAGAGTCTACAGGTGAGTGTTAGCTGGTGTAGAGCAAGGAGGGAGTGGAGCAAAAAAATATAGAAAACAATTAAATCACCATTGAAAGTGTGTATTTTCCTACTAGTTAAATATACTTGTTAATGAACAATAGGCTAATAATAATAACCCTCATTTTCTGAGCATTTACTGATAGCTTGGCACTAAATATTTAATATACATGAAAAAATACAACTATTAGAGGGGCGCCTGAGTGGTTCAGTCGGTTGAACATCCAACTCTTGATTTTGGCTCAGATGATGATCTCATGGTTCATGATATCAAGCCCCACATTGGGCTCTGCACTGTCGGCCAGGAGCCTGCTTGGGGTTCTCTCTGGCCCTCCCTGCTCATGTTCTCTCTCTCTCTCTCTCTCTCTCTCTCTCAACATAAATAAATAAACATTTTTTAAAAATACAACTATTTTAAGCTAAGTCCTAGTAATTCCATTTTACAAAATAAATTGAGGCTTCGGGAGGTTCATTAATTTGCCTAAGGCCACTCAACTCCTAAGTGGCAGAGATAAAAGTCCATTCTTGGTCCAGTGATGGCAAAGCCTAGAGGCCATACAGAAATAACAGACATTATAAAATCATATGCTGATACTTGAGAACAAGACTGGTTTCCTTCAAGCATTGAACCTGCACTTGCCTCTCCCTCCTTTGTGCTCACTGTCCTTTGTTTTGATCAGCCCAGCAAATTAATGTACCTGCGTCCCTTCGTAGAGGCAGGAAGACAGGGCCCACATAGTTGTTAAGAGCACTGACTTTGCCATCACTGGACCAAGAATGGACTTTTATCTCTGCCACTTAGGAGTTGAGTGACCTTAGTCACAATAAGTACAAGTAGGATTTCTTTAATTACGCTAATTGGGGCATCCACGTTGGTGACTGAATTTGCATATCACTTAAATGGAGACCCACTATTGTGATAGAATTAACAGAAGCAGCAAAGCAAACATGGGCCTGGGACTTGAGTTCTGACTATATGGCCCTTTCAGTTACTTACTGTCTCTAGACCATGTTTCTTCATCTATAAATGTTGTATTGTATCAGTGGGTCTTGATCTTTTTTCACAACCAAATATTCTCTTTATTATAATTTCCTTATGTACACCATATTGGAAAAGTGTATCTATCAAAGAAAAAGAGTATGCCTATTGAAAAATAATTCAATGTCATATTTACTTGCCACCCAGATGAAAAGAAACTAAATGTTGCAGTTGATCTGATTGTCTCAATCTTGTTTTTCATTAGGCTTTATCAATTATTAAAAATAGACCATGAATCTTGGAATCGATTTCCCAGGATTCCTAGTGGCCCAGGTTTTCCATGATGAGATGACTGTGTGATGACCATGAAGGGTCTTCCGGAGTCAAAGTCAAAGATGTTATGAGTGTACTAAGAGGGATATTTCTAGATAAGAACATATTTGTCTGCTTGTTCACTTGATCCTATTATCAAATTCCAGCTTTCCACCTTTTTTTATTAGTTTCATTATCTAACCTGATATTTTCATCCTTATATCATGGTAGACAATGTGGTTAATAATAACTCTGCTTGGAACATGTAATCTTTTAAAAATCTTCCATATATTATGAATATCCTAATTCAAGTCTGAACATAATTACAACATAAATACCAAAGGAGCAATGTTTTCATTAGGGTCAGCCTTGCACAGAAGGAGGGAAGGTCATGCGGTATATGAAGAAAGAGCTTTCTTGGGTGACCTTGGACAAGTCATAACCCCTCTCCACCTGAATTTCCTCATTTATAAGATAGTGTCATATACTAAACAGGGTTATTATAAGTATTAAATGAGAAAATACTTTCTAATTTGGAGCATACTAATCCAGTGTTAGGTTTTGGGTGGTTTTTGTTTATTTTGGGTCATGGTAGCAGCAGTTGTTTTTACAACATAAGAAAATAGTTAAGCCTAGAGACCCGTTCAACTCCTAGGCCTGCCACTTAACTGTGTGACCTTGGAGAAGCTATAAGCCTTTCCAGCCTCCATTTCTTCAAAACCCTGGAAAGTGAGTGTCTCCCTTAAAAGTTTGCTGGGATGAGCTGAATAAAATACATATACAAAGCATTTAACATATAAAAACATCCAAGTAAGTGCTTATTAGTTTATTGTTAGTAATACTTCTGTGACTTAGAGGGTATCATGAAGGGCCCTCATTTCAAAATATTTTTCTATGAGCCTGATACAGTCCTTGAAATGCCATCATTACATGTTGATAAACCACTTTACAAATTGAGAAGAG
The DNA here is from genome assembly GCF_028018385.1 of Neofelis nebulosa. Lineage (NCBI taxonomy): Eukaryota > Metazoa > Chordata > Mammalia > Carnivora > Felidae > Neofelis > Neofelis nebulosa. The sequence goes on from NC_080783.1 coordinate 121,023,752, forward strand.
GAAAATATTCGGTTAGCAAAAACTGAATTCTCGTTAATATTTTCTTTTGAAGGAAATTACCAGGTGCTTTTCTCCTTGATTGCCAGCTTAGAGTAGAATGCTGAGAAAAATCTGGATTTGGTTAGAGATGAGGGGATGATGTTAACTCTGAAAAATGATGAAATATTTTGGAAGGGCAAGCCTGAAGTGAGTGACTCCCCCTGAGGCTCCAGGCAGCCAGGGGTCACCAGGAGAGCATTGAGCACCCAGGGGCAAGAGCTTAGTCAAGGGCAAGAGAAAAGTGCCAACAGGGAGGAAAGGGAACCTCTAAGACAGCAAAGCTCTGCTTCCTTCCTAATTTTGCCAGAGGTGTCCTAGAACTCATGAGAAAGAATGGGTTGTACATAGAGAAGGTACCTATTGAGTACCTACAGATGACCTTCTTTACTACATTTGACCATAGCAAAGGTAGAAAAGAACCAGTGCTCTGCGCCATCGGTCATGACATGGAAACTGCCCTGTTACTCAGCTGTAGACAGAAGAATGAAAACAATTAAGCAACAAGATAAAACACCGGCCACACAGCATTGCCCAGTTCACATTAAGGCTTGCTTTTTTTTCAGATGGGAATGTTATGGATGAGGAACCCACTTGGGACATCATGGTCCGGCAGAGCTACCCCCAGAAGGTGAAGCACTATGAGTACTATAAGACGGTGATGCCACCAGTGGAACAGGAGGCATCAAGAGTTATCACCAGGCAAGGCACTGTTGTCAAGTACATGTTGGATGGATCCACACAGGTAAGAGAATGTTAGATAAATAATTCTCCTTCCTGCTGCAAAGTAAAACACAAACAAGCTATGGGTCAGGAGTAGTGTTGTGGTAGGTAAGAGGGACAACCCACTTGAAAATGGAGTGACACCGGAGATGGAAAATTGAGAATAGAACAGTAGAATAGAATAGAATAGTCTGCCAATAAGACTATTTGTATCCTTATTATAAATAAGCTTATTCTATATATGACGAAGGCTGAGGATTAAACACAGTGTTCGCCTCCTCTGCCTCTCAAGGCACCTTAAAATAATAATAATAAAAAAATACTTTTGAATAGTGCATTCACAACTGTACTGGAAAACAACAAGATGTGTCATCAGTGGATGAAAATTGTGTGAGAATTTCTAGAAAATGCAAGTCAGGTGAGATCAGACTGACGGAGAAACAGAAGAAAGTTTAAAACATGTACAGTGAAAAGCCTGCAGCAAAATTCAAACTCAGAAGTTTTAACACAGACATTTCACAGATGGAGATCTGCACTCAGAAAATCGAGTTAGTGTCCCAGGTGACTCACTACTACCTGGAGGGTGGCAACCAGACATCAAAATACCCAGGAGATGTGTGTCCTGCTCCATTCCTTCCCAGCGACCAGCGGCTACGCCACCAAGAAGTGAACAGGGATTCTCAAACAGAAATATGACTGTGCACCCAAGAGTCATCAACCCTACAAAAAAACCAACTGCATGAAAGTAAATTACAGAATAATAAAAAATTAAAGACAGAGCACCTAAGAAGAAGCATAGTTAAACAAAAAACTTGGAAGTGAGTAGAAGTAATATAGACAGACACTTGAGAGGCTAACAATCTATAAAATAACAATAAAAAAAGAACAGTTGCTGTGGAAAAAAAGTCGAGAGTTTTTAGATACTAAAAATGACAATTGTGTATCAAATCACTATGTTGTACACCTGAAAGTCAGATAATAGTGTATGTCAGTATACTTCAATTAAAAATTTAAGAGGGGTTCCTGGGTGGCTCAGTCAGTTAAGTGACCCACTCTTGATTTTGGCTCAGGTCATGATCTCATGGTTGAGTCCAAGCCCCGTGTCAGGCTCCGCACTGACAGTGTGGAACCTGCTTGGGCTTCTCTCTCTCTCCCTCTCTCTCTGCCCCTCCTCTGCTCATGCATGCTCTCTCTGTCTCTGTCTCTCTCTCTCTCAACATAAATAAACTTTAAACATACAAAATAAATAAAAATTTAAAAGGAGAAAAAAACAAGAAAAATAATTGTGAAAATTGGGGGGGTGGGGGAGTGGATTGTGAGGGAGAGAAAAGTTAAGAGACATGGAAAAGGGATATGAAGAATACAATCTCCAGAAGAAGAAAATGGTGGGAGTGAAGAAGGAAAATAAAGGAAGAAACAACATAGGGAATTTTCCCAGAACGAAAAAAAAAAATACTTTGGATTAAACAAGAGTCAATCAGGATTGATACTAATAATCTTTAAAAGATCATCTAGATATGTTGTAGTGCAGTTTTGGGACTGCGCAGATAGACAATCCCGAAAGCTTCCTAAAGGAAACCAGTTACCTAGTACAGAATGGACGGGATGGACGTTAGATTTCTCATGAGCAGCAGCTGGTGGTGGTTCTTGTCATGTTCATTGGTGAGCAATAGAGATTGATCCAGACAGATGTATCTGTAGCACCTGTAGACACCATATCTACTAGACAGATATCGACAGACACTAAACATTTAAATATGTGATAAAGTTTTAAATGTAGTCATTATGTAAGTTGCAACAGAGTGCATAATTTTCCAGTGACATAGGGGAAGGATAAAGAATAGAGAAAATAGGGGTTCCTGGATGGCTCAGTCGGTTAAGTGTTCAACTTTGGCTCAGGTCATGATCTCACGGTTCGTGAGTTCAAGCCCTGCGGCAAGCTCTATGCTAACAGCTCGGAGCCTGAAGCCTGCCTCGGATTCTGTGTCTCCTTCTCTCTCTGAGCCTCGGCTCATGCTCTATCTCTCTCTAAAATAAATAAACATTAAAATTTTTTTTTAACGGAGAAAATAAAAACTCAAGTTAATCCAATAAAAAACAAGAAATAAAAAGACAGGAAACAAAATAGAAGGTAAATGGAAAACATTAAATAATATTATTTTGCTGGATAGTAAGCTATTCTCTCTGCGCTCCCAATCTATCCTCCTATATTATGTTTGTGTTGCTGAGTCTGGAGGTCTGCAAAGAGCGTTTTTCCTTTGGATTTATTTTAACTTATGTCAGTTTGACACAGCATTAAATGTTAACCAGCCTCTTGCTTGCTTCTGAGAACGTAAGGATTTCGCTTTTCCTTCAGATTCTCTTTGCCGATGGTGCCGTGAGCAGTAGTCCTGATTCAGGTTCTGTTTGTCCTCCTGGTGAAATGCCAACAAGCCCTCACAGCGGCGACTTTATGGACACGGCTTCTCAGCATAAATCAGAAATTGTACCATCTGAGATTGTCATCACAAAGAAAGGTAATAATTGAAGCCTTTCAGTTTATAATGGATTTAATAAGCCTTCAAATGCTCCATAAATGTTCATTATTGTTATTCTTTTACTTCTCATCTTTTCTATGAATATATTCATCTATACTCATAGATGCATATACATATGTATAAACTTTAATTGGAATCACAGCATTACACACTGTCATGAATGGCTTCCTTCTCGTGGTAGTAAATAACGAACATTTTCCTATGCCATTATATACACTTCCACATTAGGTCTAGTGCTGGGCTAGTGTTTTAGGGTTAGTTGACCAGATCGGCAATGTCAAGGTTCTAAGCAGGCATCTCTTTGGTTCTCTTGACTTTCCTCAGAGCTGCAAAGGCCCCAGGTTCTCATGTAGTAACCCTCAAAGCAAAACGCGAAGAGAGTGGACACAAGAACTTTTAAGGTTGTCTCTCTATCAGGGAGGAAAACATTTCTGGATTCCACCGCCTTCCCCCACCAGAAGACCTTCCCTTATATCTCACTGACTAGACCTGGCCAGGGACCTAAGCTGGAAAAACAAGCATTTGACGTTTCTGGCCTTTTTCTCAGGAGATGCGCACTACCTGTAGGGAAAAAAGAAGTCGGGTAACAGTTGAGTAGGCAATCAACAGTGTCTGCCATAATCTAAATTATGAAATTGCTCTCCTCAGAGGTATTCTCGATTTACACCCCTACCTCCAGTGTTGTACGAAAATATTTCCTTCCTCATACCCTTGCCGATGCTGGATTTCCTCATTCTCTTAATCTTATTCCATTTGATAGATAATTAATAATCTTATTATTGTGTTAATTTGCATTTCTTTATTACTAGTGAGGTTGAATATTCAATAATTTTTTTCTTTATGAATTTTTCTATTCACATATTTTCTTGTTTACCATTGGGAGGTTCATTATTTACGTATTTATTTGTTTTTATTTTTTTAATTTTTTTTTTTTTAACATTTATTTTTGAGACAGAGAGAGACAGAGCATGAACGGGGGAGGGTCACAGAGAGAGGGAGACACAGAATCTGAAACAGGCTCCAGGCTCTGAGCTGTCAGCACAGAGCCCGACGCGGGGCTCGAACCCACCGACCGCGAGATCGTGACCTGAGCCGAAGTCGGACGCTTAACCGACCAAGCCACCCAGGCGCCCCATACATATTTATTTGTAAGAGATCTTTAGATGTAGGACATGTGTGTTTGTGTACCAGGCACAATTCTGAATACTTTAAAGTATTAAATCAGTGAATCCTCATAGCAACCCTGTGTGATATATATTTTAATAATCCCACTTTACAGATGACGAAATTGAGACACAGAGAGGTTAAATAACTGCCTTGAGGCCTCTCAGCTAGTAAGTGGGAGAGCTGGGATTTGGATCTGGGCACCTGCGTTGCAAATTTTTCTCAATCTCTCATTTGACTTAAATGGTCTGAGACCAGGATTTAATCTTCTTTGTCAGTTTCACACACACACACCCCTCCCCACCACCACCACAGTAACCAACGACCAAGAGGCAAATTGAATTCCTTTTTTTGGTTACTCAAAATTTAGTGAAATAGACTTTCCTTTGGTAGTAGCAAAAGGTCCTTGGTGGAAGTGAATGAAAGCGTCCTCGTAGCTTTCAAACTCCCCAGCTCAAAGTCTCCTTCCTTTTCTGATAGGAGAGGACTTCATGTAAGGGTGGCCACTTTCCTTAGCACCCCACAGGGTTCCAAAGAGTTTCCACCTCCAGCATGGTGTGCTCCAGATTTCTTCAAAGCCCTCCCATCCGAGGTGATGCATTCACTTTAAAAACAAAAACAGGGGCACCTGGGTGGCTCAGTCGGTTGAGCGGCCGACTTTGGCTCAGGTCATGATCTCACGGTCCGTGAGTCCGTGAGTTCGAGCCCCAAGTCGGGCTCTGTGCTGACAGCTCAGAGACTGGAGCCTGTTTCAGATTCTGTGTCTCCCTCTCTCTGACCCTCCCCCATTCATGCTCTGTCTCTCTCTATCTCAAAAATAAATAAACGTTAAAAAAAAATTAAAAACAAAACAAAAAACAAATAGACTTTTTCTTTTTGAGAGAGAGAGAGAGAGAGAGAGAGAGAGAGAGAGAGAGTGCATGGGCAGGAGAGGGGCACAGGGAGAGGGAGAATCTTAAGCAGGCTCCACACTTCAGCACAGAGCCCAGTGCCGAGCTAGATCCTACAACTGTGAGATCGTGACCTGAGCCAAAGTCAAGAGTCCAACACTCAACTGACTGAGCCACCCAGGTGCCTCTAGACTTTTTTAAAAAGTTTTTAAAAAATATTTATTTAGTTTTGAGAGAGAGAGAGAGAGAGACAGAGCGTGAGCAGGGGGAGGAGGAGAAAGAGAGGGAGACACTGAATCTGAAGCAGACTCCAGACTCTGAGTAATCAGCACAGAGCACAACGCGGGGCTTGAACTCACAAACTGTGAGTTCATGACCTGAGCCAAAGTCGGTCGCTCAACCAACTGAGCCACCCAGGGGCCCCACTACACTCTGTTTTTAAGAGCAATTTTAGGTTTGCAGAAAAAATGTGCAGAAAGTACAGAATTCCTCCGTGCTTCCTCTCTATCTGGCTCACTGTTTTCCCTGTTTTAAACACATGTCATGGGGCGCCTGGGTGGCTCAGTCAGTTGAGCGTCTGACTTCAGCTCAGGTCTTGATCTCGTGGTTCATGAGTTCAAGCCCCACGTTGGGCTCTGTGCTGATGGCTCAGGACCTGGAGCCTGCGTCAGATTCTGGGTCCCCTTCTCTCTCCGCCCCACCCCTGCTTGTGCTCCGTCTCTATCTTTCAAAAAAAAATGAATAAACATTAAAAAAAGTTAATAAACACATGTCTTACAATTGATGAACCAATATTGATACATTATTATTAACTGAAGTCCATAGTTTGCATTAGGGTTCAATCTTTGATATGTACAGTTCTAAGAGTTTTGACAAATGCATAATGTAGTGAATCCTACCACTACAATATCATACAGAATAATTTTACTCTCTGTGGGAAAAAACAGTACCCATGAGCCAACACTCTCTTTTCCCCTCCACCCAGGACCTTGGAACCACTAATCTACTTTCTGTTTCTATGGATTTACACATTCTGGACATTTCATATAAACAGAAGCATACAATATAAGACGTTTTGTGACTGGTTTCTTTTTATCTAGTGTAATATTTTCAAGGGTCATCTATGTTGTAACTTGTGTCAGTACCTCATTTTTATAGCCGAAGAATATTCTCTTGTATGGATATACCACACTTTGTTTACACATTCATCAATGGTGGACATATAGGTCGTTTCTACTTTTAGGAAATTACAAATAAAGCTGATGCAAACATTTCTGTACAAGTTTTTGTGTGGACAGATATTTTCATTTCTCTTGAGTACATAAACCAGGAGTGGAATTGCTGGAATAATAACTCTGTGTTTCTCGTTTTGAGCACCTGATAAACTGTTTTCCAAAACAGCCGCCTTATTTTATTTTTCACCAGCATGTTGAACACTTTTTCAGGTGCTTAGTGGCCATTTTTTACCTTCTTTGGAGAAATGTCTATTCAAACCCTTTCCCCAATTTTTTAGTAAGTTATCCATCCTCTTATTATTGAGTTGTAAGTATACTTTGTATACTTTGGATACAACTTCCTTATCAGATACATGATTTGTGAATATTTTCTCCCATTCTTTGTGCTCTTTTTCTACATTCTTCATGATGTCTTTTCATGGTGTCCATTTTGCTGAAGTCCAATGTATCTGCTTTTTTCCCCCCTCTGGTTGCTTGTGGTTTTGTTATTATATTTAAGAAATTAGTGAATAATCCAAAGTCACAAAGATTTATTCTTATATTTTCTTCTACGAGTTTTATATTTTTAGTTCTTGAATTTTGGGTTTTTAAATCCATTTTCATAGAACTTTTAAAAAATATTTACTTTTGAGAGAGAGAGAGAGAGAGAGAGAGAGAGCATGTGCACACATGTGGGGAAGGAGCAGAGAGGGAGGGAGACACAGAATCTGAAGCAGGCTCCAGGCTCTGAGCTGTCAGCACAGAGCCCAACGTGGGGCTCAAACCCATGAACCATGAGATCATGACCTGAGCCGAAGTCAGACATTCAACCAACTGAGCTGCTCAGGTGCCTCTTTATATAATTTTTTATACGACAAGAGATAGGGGTCCAGATTCATTTTTTTGAGCTTACTAAAAAACAATTATTTCCCCCATTGAATTGGTTGGCACCTCAGTCAAGAATCAATTAACCATCAATGGTAAGGTTTATTTTTGGACTCTTACTTCTGCTCCACTGATAAATATGTTTGTCCTTATGCCAACATATCACTGTCCTGATTACTACAGGTTTATAAGTTTGAAACTGGAAAGTGGGAGTCATCCATGTTCGTTTTACTTTTTTAATGTTGTTTGGACTACTCTGGGTCCCTTGCATTTCTTTATGAATTTTGGGGACAGATTGTCAATTTCTACAAAAGAGGCAGCTGGGATTTTTATAGAGATTCCACTGAACATGTAGCTAAATTCTGAGAGTATTGACATCTTAACAATATTGTCCCTAATTCATGAACTTGGGATATCTTTCCACTTACTTAGAACTTCTTTAATTGCAATCCATACTGTCTTATAGTTTTCGGTGTGCAATTATTACGATTGTTTTGTTAAATTTTTCGTGTCTTATTCTTGATCCTATTATAAATGGAATTGTTTTCTTTATTTTTGGATTGTTCACTGATGGTGTATACCAATATAATTGATTTTTTTGTTTGCATTTTGAGCTAGTATCTTAAAATCTTGCTGACCTTTCTTATTCTACCCTTTTTTTGTTTTGCAGCAACTCTGGAAATAAGATCCTAACCCCCAGTGTTTGTTGTTGTTGCTGTTATTGCTGTTTGTTTAGTGACTTTACTGAACTTCTTCTTGTGAATCTCTTTCCTTTGTCCTGTGTAGCTACTGAAGTTTCTGCTCTGTTAGCCCAGTGGTCAGGTAGTGATTAGGCAGGGGTTCCCTTACATGCCTCAAACCAACAAGTCTCCCAGCCTTTGCCAAGGGGATGTGTGTGCTTACTGGGGCATTCCTTCATGGCTCTCGCAGTTTAGGCCCTAGCCTTAGCCTCAAACTCAGCCCGTGTTTCTCAGGTGTTTTTTGGACATGAGTACAATCCTGCATGTACATGTGGCCTTCTAGATTCCTAGGAAAATGACAGTTTTTCAAAGTCCCTTTGGTCATCTCATTCTCTAGCTTTTCCTTTTAAGTTTTTAGGTCAGCCTCTTTTTTGCCCCAACTGTTACTGCTGCCTTAGACAGCCACGTTGTGAACAATCGCCACTGACTTTTTCAGCAGGAGCCCCAGGAAAAGGTGGTTTATAATAAGTGAATTCTGACCCAGGTCAGGGTGAGGATTTTCAGGGAGTTTTCAGAGAAGTCAAACAATGACAAGTCTTTGGGAATGGGGCTTTTAGAGAGAATTGCAGGCCTATCTGCCCCCTCCAGTGGCTGCCAGATTGTCACAGCTACTGTAACTCCAAGGCTACTGTTTTTCAAGGTTACTGCAGAGCTGGAGATGGGGTGGAGGGCATGGAGGGGGGTGGGGGTGGGTGCGGATGGAGGGTGAGAATTGGACAAGTTATAACAACACAAAGCAGTTATTCTTACTGAGATTCAACTGTTTTCTTGAATTGTTTCTTGGATTGTTGCAATTCTTTGGTTTATATCCAGAGTTCTGAAAGAGTTGACTTTGATCATTTTTTCCCAGCGCTCTCACTGTTTTGATGGAAGAATGGTTTTTTGAAGGTCCTTTCTTGCCATTCCAGAAGTACTTCTCCCATCTCACAAGAAATACTCTTTAGTATTTTCTTTATTTTTAGCTCTAAATATTTTCTAATTTCCATAATGACCTCCTTTTTGACCCATAATGTTTTTGAATTTCCAAAACTATGAAGTGTTTCTAGGTTTTTTTTAATAATTGATTTTTAACTAATCTTTTGAAATTTGTCAAAACATGATGTATAGCCTCATATATGGGCAAGTGTTGTAAAAAGTCTGTGTGTGATTGGAAGGGCATGTATCCTGTAGTTATTGAGTATAGTGTTCTCTTTGTGTCTATTAGATCAAACCTGTTGGTTGTGTTGTCTGGTCCATTTTCAAGTTCAGCAAACTTCTCTGCAAAGGGCAAGATAGTAAATATTTGACCTAGACCTTGTGAGCTGTATTATCTCTGTCACAACTACTCAACTCTGCCCTTATTACACGAAAGTAGCCATAGACAATACATAATCAAATGAGCATGCTGTATTGTGTTTACATAAAACTTACTTATGAACACTAAAATTTGAATTTCATGTAATTTTCACATATCACAAGATATTATTATTCTTTTGATTTGTTAATTATATAGAAACGTCAAAAGAAGTGTTACTACACAGACTATACAAAAACATACAGCAAACCATATTTGCTCTACAGGTCAAATTTACCAACCAGTATTGTATAACTTCACAGATATTTTTAATCTGCTGTATCAATTTGTTTCAGCAGAAGTATGTTTAAATAAGGGTAGAATAGTCTACTCAGTGCTATACTCCTTATAATTTAATCTTTACTTCTTTATTTCTGAAATTATTACATCTTTTGAATAGTTCTGTCCAATTTTTCTTTATATACTTTGAGGATATGGTTTTAGATACTTATAAATTTAAAAATTATAGTATCTTTGTGGTGAATTTAACATTTTATCAGTATGCAGTGGTTTTTTGTTCTAGGATTCTTTTTTGCCCTAATGTCTATTCTATGAGGGCAAAATTGTATTTTGCTTATCTTATTATGTTATATTATTATATTATTATAGACACACCAGCTATTAATCCCTTTACAGTGTAACTTTTTCATATTTTATTTTACTTTCTGTGGTTTATGTTTAAATGTATCTCTTGTGAGCAACTTACAGGGTAATATTATTAAAATTCAGTTTGATAATTTTTGTCTTTTTACTGGAGCTTCTAATCCATTTATCGTATAACAGCTTCCCAAAAAAATGTGTTTATGTTGTCTTCATCCTTTGATGATAATTTCACTGGGTACAGAATTCTGGATTGACAGATGTTTTCTCTCAGTATATTCACAAAAATTCTCTATACTCTTCTTGCTTCCAGTGATGATGTCGAAAAATTGGCTGTCAGTCTAATTGCTATTGCTGTGAAGATAATCTAACTGCCTTGAATATATTTTCTTTTTAATTTTAATTTCAATACAGTTTAGCTGGGTGTGGATTTCTTTTTATTTATCCAGTTAGTATACGTTGAGGTTCTTAAATCTCTGGGTTAATATCTTTCATTGATTCTGGAAAGTTCTCCTCAAATATTGTTTCTGTTCCTTTTTTTCTCTTCTTTTAGAATTCTAATTAAGCATGTATTAGAGATTTTTACCTCTCTTTTATTATTTCTATCGCTTTGACTCTCTGAGATTCATTCGAAATAATTTCTACAGGTCTATCTTTCAGTGCTCTTTTAATGCTCTGGAAATAGAAGTAAGTCCAAATTAAATCCTAGGGCAATGGTATCTGTCTTATTTGGGTCTTCCCATTAGCTGAGTCTGCATATTAGTCCAGGTTCGATGCTCTGATGCACATTTCATACTCTGACTCTGAGGAATCTTCCAAGAATTAACAATCCTTTACTATCTTTTCTTGTAATTTGCTTCTGGGTCTGAATTCACTTCATCATTGAGGTTTGATAACATGGGAAAATTTCATCTACAGATCACTTATTATTATTCATACCAATGGAGCAAATCTATCCTGAAAAAGGGATTGAGACATTATTCAGAGTTCCTTGAGGGCTTTTTCATTTCTGTCTTCCAAATAGATCGTGGTAGGGAGGGATAGGGATGAGATATGCATCAGATGATTATCAATGGAGTAGTCGAACTCTACAAATCCTCTCCCCTAGTGAGAGGCCAAGGATATATGCCTGGTTGGTAAAGTTCTCCAGATCCAGGACTGAAGAAAGCTGTCTCCTATCTGTGACTAACAAAATGACAAAATCAGGGGAATGAAGAGTTAAAAATCTCATATAATGCTAGAGTTAAGTAAGTCAAAGAAGGAGTCGAAAGTAGGGAGCAAAGGTAGGCTTTAAAAACCAGGGAACAGAGCCCCAAATCTGGAATCCAGGGAGCTATAAGCAATACTCAAAGGTATACAGCAGTTGACCAAATAGGTATTGTGCCATAGAGGGTGAGCTGTATATGCACGTGTCTATTTGGGGAGAGGTGGTGGGAATCCAGCCAAGGTTCAAGTGCATGACTTGATATATTTTTCCACTTGAAAAATAATATAACTGATGAATACTACATATAATTTCTATGCCACAGTGTCTGAGGTAGTTTACAGTGTGTTAAAACTTAGTAATTTATGTAACTGATATTATAGTTACATTGTGTTTGATTTTACTTGAACTTCTACAGGAAAAAGTCACAAAAATCAGTCATCAATGGCACATAAGAATGAAAGCCATGAACCTCACCCAGAGATGGTTCAAGCAGTAACTCCTGCAGACGTTCATGTAGGCACCTGGTTTACAACCACACCTGAAGGAAATCGGATTGGCACCAGAGGACTGGAAAGAATCACAGACATGACCCCATTATTATTCTTTAAGGCCACAGATCCTGTCAGTGGAACGGTATGGCAACCTATTGTATGTTGCAAATTTTTATAAGTCATTAGAGTTCTGAAACACATAGAAGAGTGCCTGGCAAATAATTAGTTTTCTGTAACTGGTAACTAGATGGATGGATGAACGCACGGACCCGTCTTCCCAAACACAAAAACACTGGGTGGTTTATTTGACTAACATAACGTGCCATGAAATAATAATTTTTGAAATGGGAAACAGATCATGAATGTACCACTTTTAACACTTAGAAGATTGTGTCACGTGTTTCTTTATGTTGAATGTATTTGTGTGTATGTCTTATCTTCTAGAAGTTGAGGGGCTGTGCTTGGTTCCTACTTCTTTGTGTGCAGCTGCAATGAATGGTAGAAATTTGCTCGTGATCCTTGACTGCAAAGTATGTATGGTATATTTAAGGAGATACTCACATTAAATAATTCAAGAATTTAGCAACACTCCAGAGCAACTATACAAAAGATTTTATTTGTGGCCTAAGAATAAGTGACAAATGAGTGGTATAGAAAATAATGGTTTGATTAATGATAAGAAATCAAAACTTCTGGGATGAACGGTAGCACCTTCTGTGTGCCGGGATTTCTGTTAGGGACTTGGGGTTTTGTGTACACTATCTCATTCAGTCTTTGCACCAATGAATATTATATGACACTGAGGAGGAAATTGGGCCTCCGCAAGTTAAGTAATGTGGTCAAGAATATATCCAGGAAGTGTTGGATTCCACTTGGGCAGCTCTCAGCTCTTTCCGCATCTGCCTCAGTTGCAGAGAGTTGCTTTGCCTGACTCACATGGTTCCAAGGTAGCTGCGTGCAGTGACTGAGTGAGGCAGGGGTATGCCAATCTGGCTCCTGCTACCAGACTTGGGACACTGGGGCAGGGGATGCTGGCTCCCGAGCTCCTGCCAGTTGACTGAGGCTTTGTCGGGTCTGTGCCACAGCTCAGCTTCTGCCTCTGCCCATTCATGCTTCCTTCCCCTTCCTTTCACAGATGGTGTCCAATTGGCAATAATAGCAATTTATATAATACATATTTCAATCATGGTGTCCAATTGGCAATAATAGCAATTTATATAATACATATTTCAATCATGGTGTCCAATTGGCAATAATAGCAATTTATATAATACATATTTCAGTCATGGTGTCCAATTGGCAATAATTGCAAATTATATAATATATAATTCAACCATTGAGTATTTTCTAACTTGTACTGTCCTAACTGTAAGGGCCACAATATTTCACCAAAGAGTCCAGATGGGTGTGAGAATGGGTTTATCAGCTGTTTTTTGACTCAAATGTCTGGGGCTGTTGGAAGCAGGTGATAATTGCCTTCTTATCTCTTTATAGTAGGCATAAATCACTATATATGAGAAAGAAATGTACACTATTCATTATTTTAGGTCCTTATCCTTGGAACTCTCAACCAGTATGTACAATGAGGAATACTTCTGCAGAACATGGTGGTTAAGAGCATGATTCACCTTCTGTTCTGATGACATTAGGCCAAGATTGGCATAGGAAAGGCAGCCTCAGCAGGCCATGCTTACTTTAAACCTATAGTTTTCAAGGAGGCAGAACCTGGGGTCATGTTCCCAGACAGAACTCGGCCAGGCCTGTCCTGATACTAACTTTTCATTCACAAATACATGACAATGGAAGGAGCATCGGTGTTCAAGTCAAACAGCCTTAGTCGACACCAGCCCTGACATTTGCTGAGTGACCTTGAGCAAATTTCTTAACTTCTCCAAGCCTAACTTCCATCATCTACAAAATGGGGATAGCATTGCCCGCCTCCTAGGAATTGTTGTAAAGCTTTGTCCAAGTAGATGAGATAAAACTTTAGCTTATAAACAGATAACCAGGATTTTGATGATATTCAATGAGGCATAAAAATAAACGCACTTGGGACTAACCCACCTGACCAAATGATCATGCTCTGCCTTTGTATGTTCAGGTCATGATCACTCGAGAAGACAGAGTGATCATTGTGGAAAAGAAAGATGGTACGCGGATAGTGGATCATGCTGACGGTACCAGAATCACAACCTTTTATCAAGTTTATGAAGACTGTATTACGCCTCCGGATGATCAAGAAATAAGTAAGTTATCCTTTGCTTTTGCCTTTTTATTTTGAGAGAGAGCGAGAGAAAGAGAGAGAGCATGAGTGGGGCAGAGGAAGAGAGAATCCCAAGCAGGCTCCATGCTCAGCACAGAGCCCAACATGGGGCTCAATCCCATGACCCTAGGATCATGACCCGAGTCAAAATCAGGAGTTGGTCACCCAGCCCACTGAGTCACCCAGGTGCCCCAAATATTTGATGTCTTTAGAATAAGACAAGGAGGAGCCTCACTGCTCTTATTAACACACACAGGAAGAATATTTTTTTGAAGAACTCTGTCAACCAAAGAGTGCGTGCGCAGTCAAGAGCAGAGCCTCTTAGGTCCTGCTGTTACAATCTTTACCCTCAACAGACACGGGAGTGATAAAAGCCCTAGCTGGCTGTAGATAGTATTGGCACCTTTTTCTTATTTTCACCACTAAAACCTAGACTGGTCTAGATTGGTGGCAATTAAAAGTAAATAATCATGACTCAATTGCCCTGGACATCAGCGCTCACACCTGTTTCCATTAATCCTTCAAGAATCTGATCTGCATACAGGTGACCTCAGGTCCTCCTTCAGTTCTGAACACGCCTCTCATCAGAGAGGTGGTGTGAGAGAAAAACAAGCGGGGGCTCGAACTCACAAACTGCAAGATCATGACCTGAGCCAAAGTCGGATGCTTCACCAACTGAGCCACCCAGGCGCCTCTTAAGATTTTTAAAGACAAATTATTCTCTGACTCCCTTTTCTTTAATTCCAGAGTTTATTTGGTCAGTGCATTAAATGCTTCATTAAATGTCGCCAAATTAAGTGCGACAAAATTGGCAAGTGAATGGGAAAAGAACAACCTTCCTACCCCACTGGTTAGAGGGAACATTAGAAGAGCCACCGGAGAGGGCAATTTAATGTGCCTATCATACGATGCACTAACTCCACTTCACTTCCTCTTCCTCTTACTACACTCTTACACACTTGTCCAAGGAAACGTGTTCAGGGCATTACTTGCAAATCCAAGTCCAATATCAAAATACTGGTAAATAAATGGCCTCAACACCAGAATAGGAAAATAGAAGGCAGTACAATCTTATAAAGGAATACTATACAGTAGTTAAAAGGAATGAAGTATATCCACACATATATAGCCACACACCTGTATATCAAGAGGGCTGAAGTTCTCAAAGCAATGTTAAGTACAAAAAAGTAGGTGCAGAATGATACATACAGTGATATATAATCTACGCATATTTAAAGCCCACAAAAGATTACACATTATTTTTGATACACATATTTATATAAAAGATAAAAATAGATTTCAAGAGAAAGGAGTAAACCCAGGGACCAGGAGAAAAGTGAACTTCAACTCACCTGTAATTTTTCTCTTGTATACATATGAAAAATGTTGAAACAAATATGGTAAAACACTAACAAGTGTACCTTTTGATTGGTGAGTATATGAAAAATTAAATAATTTATGCTCCTCTGGGTGTTTTCAATTTTTCAAAATAAACATAGTAGGACAAAATAGCACACTAAATTAAGTAGGAAGAGTTGTTCTGGAAGAATGACTCTGCGTTGACAGTGAGTGGGCCACACACACCAGCCCAGTGGTGTGAGTCCTCAGCACCCGTCTCCACCGCTAGTCCAGGGGCCAGGAGACAGGAACAAACCCAGCAGGTGGGCGTGTTTCCCAATGTGTGCATCCTGTCACATCTGCTTACCTTGCATTTGCTTGCAGCCGAAAGTCCTCAAACGGTCACCAGGCAAGTGAAGTGCATGCGGATCGAAAACGCACACTATGCCACTGTCATCACTAACTGCGAGGACAGTAGCTGCTGTGCCACCTTTGGGGATGGGACATCTATTATCGCAAAACCACAGGGAACGTATCAGGTGGGTCTGTGGGGAAATGAGGGGTGCCAGAAACAAGCATCCATTCTACTAAGAGAACCCACTCCTCAGGGGCGGTGAACATGCCTGCCATGTACGGCTGATGTTCCTTTTGTCTCATGTTCTTAGAACACATTTCTCAATCTCTTTTTTACTTGTTCACCTTCTTCTGACAATCCATTGCAGAAAGAAACAAAAACAAAACAAAACAAAACAACAACAATAACAACAACAACAAATGTCCCGCTTGTCTTACAATGCTTTGGCATTTTTGGATCAAGGTTTTAAACCAGAATGTAGTTGGTGGGGATCTTTTATGTGGTAGGTGGCAGGCACTGTTAGAAGCCCTCATGTGGTCTCTCCTGTGCCTACCCGACCGGCTTCACCTCCTGCGACCTCTGACCTCATTCATATTCTCCCGTCCTTCCCATCTCCAGCCCACCTTCACTCTACCTAATGTCCTGACAGGATGGGGGGCGGGGAGCATAAGGCCTGTGTGGTCCTAGGAGGGCAGTTTGTTCTTGAAGGGTCAGGGAGGAACACTGTTAGCAGCTCCTGTACCTCCCTACATTTCCCTATTAATCACAACCACCCAGTGTCAGCCTGCAGTCCCTTTAGCCTTAGAAGGATTTGCTCTTGTCATTCTGCTTGCTGGAGAAGAGACACAAGTGCCAGGATGTCAGACACAATGTCACCGGATGCTGACAGCTCAAAGCCTGAAGATGATGGACATACAGCTCATTTGTTACTGTGGAAGCTGCTGAAGGCCAGTTCATCCTCCCCCCACGCCCACCTTTCTCTCCCTCTTCTTCCAGTGTAGACTGTTAGGGGGCAAGGCAGGTGCTGAAAGTGAGACGTGACTGTAAAGTGTTGCAGTTGGCCAAGGGGCGCAATTTTTCTTCTACAACATTCAGAATGTCCATTTTTTTCGGCAGATTGGCAACATCCACAATCTAGTACCTTGTGTGCTACCAGAGGTCAAGAGAATCCCCTAAGATTCTGTGATAAGGCCAGCTTTTGCCTTTTGTTTTTATCATAGTCCCAAACTCTAATGGTTACAACTATGAGGGCAAAGGAATTTTAGAACCAATGACAGTTGGCACTGGAGGAGGAGACCCAAACAGAAAAGAGATCCAACTTAGAGACATTGAGTGTCTGCCACTATTATGTAGTCACTTGTTCCTCCCAGGTTTGCTCAATCTCCCAAAACACAGCCGGAGAAAGGATTGGAAGGCCAATCACTCCTGATTGAGAAATACACAGACCTTAGTTCCCAACTGGAAAAAAAGAAAACAACAACAACAACAAAACTCCAAATAAATTTACCAACACCTATTATAGTTCTCTAGTTGTATAGAACTGAAAGATGGCGTGCCTTCTGCACCCCCCACCCCCACCCATGGGTTGGTCATCACTTCCTCACTCACCAGCATTAGGACAATGGGCAGATGATAAGCGAAGCTGGATTTTGGGTAATGTATAAAAAGAGAGGTAGAGCTTGGTATTGTCCACCATTGCTCCTTAGCAGCACAAAAAGATTAACCAAAGCATCAAAGAAGAAGCAGGTATAACAGTTCGTATAGTCAGTATGAGACACTTCCAGAATGGTGGAGTAAGGACCTCCAGAAGTACACTACTCCATAAAAACAACTAGAAAACTGAAAATATTGTCAAAATCAACTTTTTCAGAACGCTGAAAATTAACCAAAGGATTACAACAATCAGAAAAACAAAGAAAGACGAAGACTCATTCTCAGGAAGTACAGCAAGATTCCTGGTGATTTCACTTGCCATAATCCCCTCCCCTCCCCTAGCTTCATGGTAGCCTTGAAAATCAACACCCTCACATTCATGATAGCAATGAAAACCAGCATGCCAGTATCCACTTAAAGAGGAAGAATAGACTTAGAGCTCCCCAAAAGTCCCACCACAAAATATTGTCATTGTTGACCTGTCTGGCAGTTTTCTGGAAACCCCATTTGCAAGCATTGTCTTTGTTTCATCTGACTCTGAGCTTACTCACTACAAACAGACTTCTCCCCGAACAGTGGGAAGCTAACATTATGGCTGCCTGAAGTGGCAATAACAAAGAAGAATAAACAAAAACATTAAAAGCAACAGCTGGGGAACAGAAGTCCTTAGAAGGCTTTGAAAAGCTCTGACATATTGCTTGGAATCATCCTCTACTGAGGGTTTGGTCTGCATGCTGCAGTATTTTTTCCAGTGTTCCAGCTGGAAGCTAGAGAAAGCTCCCTCTACTTAGCCTTCACTCCCTGCTTATGCAGATCCTCTTTATCAGCAAGGGTGAAAGATTAGGGCTCTCAGAGTTATTTTCTGGGCATGCACACAGTCCTGCACGTGTATGTGGCTTTCTAGATTCCAAAGAATATGCACTTATAACATATAAACATGTAATTTTCTTTAACAATAATAACACAAAGAGGAGAGGGGAGGAATAGAGCTATATAGGAATAAAGACTTTATATAATATTGAAATTAAGTTAGTATTAAGTACATGTAGATGATTATAAATTAAGACATTATTTGTGATCCTCAAGAAACTTTAAGAAAATAACTGAAAATATATAGTAAAAGAAACAATAGGGGAACTAAAAGGGCACACTAGAAATACCTGTTTAAAACAAAAGAAGGCAGTAATGGATGAATTGAGAGGAAAAAGAAGCATAAGGCATATAGAAAACAAATGAAAATTGGAAGATGTAATTCTGACCTTCTCAGTATCAGTATCAGTATTGGAAACAATCCAATAAAAAAGCAGATATTGGAAGGATGGATTTAAAAACATGATCCAAATATATGCTCTTTACAACAGATACACTTATATGGTCAAAGACACAAATAGGTTGAAGGGAAAAGGCTGAAAATAGATATACCTAGATTAAGTAATTGAAAGGGAACTAGAGTGTCTGTGCTAATTCAGACAAAATAGACTTTACAACAAAATATTACCAGAGACAAAGAGGTTATGTTCTGATGATAAAAGGATTAATCCATCAAGAAAACATAACAATTATAAACATATTAAGCACCGAACAACACAGTCCCTAAACACATTGTTATGGAACCAGGCTAGATCACTGGTGGAAAAACCAAGTGACACTCGGAGATCTTGATGGATCAGAGTTTTATTTTACACCAGCAGGCTCAGAAGAGGTCCTTCTCCAGAGATCTGAGTCCTGAGCACAAGCACGGGAGACAATTTATGTTATGTTACTTCCATATTCTGCATTAGTAGTAATTTGGCGCAGGCAAATTACTTGCCTGCAGGCAAGCAGGGCAGGAAGAAGAACCTGGGAGAGGAGTCTCTAGACCTTATGTTAGTCCCGTGGGCCATCTTATGGTGCAGAACTTTACTTATTTTCCCAATAACATGAATAATTCCAGAGTTGTACATTATACAATTTAAAATGTCTTATTTTAAATGGTAAAGACTGGCATAGTTAAAAGAAGAAATAGACCATTCAACAATAATTGGAAGCTTTAGTAGCCCATTTTCAGTAATAGATTGAGCAATATACCATAAAAGTGAATGATAAAAGAAAAATAAAAGACTTAAACACCAGAATAAGCCAATGAGACCCACTAGACACCTATAGAACACTCCACTCAACAACAAAATGCATTATTCTCAAGTGCACATGGAATATTCTCTAGGAAAGACAATGTGTTACACCACAAAACAAGTCTCAGTAGATTTAAAACGTTCAAAATCATACAAAATATGTTCTACCACCACCATGGAATTAAATTAAAAATCAGAAAGAATCACATATTTGGAGAATCCACAAATATGTGAAACTTAACACAGAGAAGAAATCACAAAGAGATTTCTTTGAGATGACTGAAATTAAAAGCTTAACATACCAAAGCTTATGCAATGCAGCTAAGGCAATGCATAGAGGAAAATTATAGCTTTATATGTCTAAATGTGTATACTAAGAAGATTTCAAATCAATAACCTAAACTTCCACCCTAAGAACCTAGAAAAAAGAAGGGAAACTAAAAGCAAGCATATAGAAGTAAAAAATAGATAAAAATAGAAATAAATAAAAAAACAGAATAGAAAAGGTCAACAAAACCTTTAGCTAGACAGAGAGAGAGAAAGAGAGAGAGGGGAGACCCAAATTACTAGATTTAGGAATGAAAGAGAAAACATTTTTATCCTTACAGAAATGAAAAAGATTATAAGGAAATACTACGAATACCAACAGATTAGATACCATAGATGAAAAAGATAAATTTCTGGAAAGGTACAAACTACCAAAACTGAGTCAAGAAGAACTAAAAATTTAGAATAGACCTATAACAAATAAAGGGATTTAATTGGTAATTTTAAAGTATAGCACTCAGAGAAACCCAGGTCCAGATGGCTTCACTGGTGAATTCTACCAAATATTTATGGAAGAATTAACATTGAATAATTTTCCCAAACTCTTCCAATATATAGAAGAGGAGGAATCACTTCCCAACTAATGCTAGCATGTACATATTACACTGATATTACAACCAGACAAAGTCATCACAAGAAAACTCCAGACCAATGTTTATTATGAACATAGATAAAAATCCTCAAGAAAATGCTAACCAACTGAACCCAGCAACATGTAAAAAGGATTATAAATTGTCACCAAGTAGGATTTATCCCCGGAATGCAAGGTTGGTTCAAGATGAAAAAATCAATCAATATAATATACTATATTAATAGAATAAAGGACATAAACCATATGATTATCCAAATAAGACTCAGAAAAAGCATTCTACATAATTCAAAGCCCTTTCATGATTAAAAAAAAAAAAACCTCAAAGCGGTAGGAATAGAAGGAAACTTCTTCAACCTGATAAAGGGCATCTACTAAAAACAAACAAACAAAACAAAACAAAACAAAAACAACACCATAGCTAACAAAGAGCATCCTTATTGGTAAGATTTCCCCTAAGATCAGACATGGGACATGAATGTTTGCTCTCACCCTTCTAACTCAACATTGTACTGATTGCTATAACCAAGACAATCAGACAATAAAAACAAATAATGTGCAAGCAAATTGGAAAGAAAGAAGTAAAAGATTTTCTTTTTTTTTTTAAGATGATGAAAAAATGTATTTAGAAAATTCTTAGGAATACAATCCACCAGGAATTCAATGTACACACACACACACACACACACACACCATTAGAACTAATAAAAGTTCAGCAAGGTGTAAGATCAATATACAAAAATCAATTGTATTTTCTTTTTTTTTTAATTTTTTTTAACATTTATATATTTTTGAGACAGAGCGAGACAGAGCATGAATGGGGGAGGGTCAGAGAGAGGGAGACACAGAATCCAAAACAGGCTCCAGGCTCCGAGCTGTCAGCACAGAGCCCGACGCAGGGCTCGAACTCACGGACCGCGAGATCATGACCTGAGCCGAAGTTGGCCGCCTAACTGACTGAGCCACCCAGGCGCCCCTGTATTTTCTACATTAACAATGAACAATCCAAAATTGAAATTTATAAAATAATTCCATTTAAAGTAGCATCAAAAGAAATAAAATACTTCTGTTCCACAAATGGCATTGGGAAAACTGGACAGCTACATACAAAAGAATGAAATTCAAGCACTTTCTTTCACCATGCAAAAAAAATAAACTCAAAATGGATTAAAGACCTAAATGTGAGGCCTGAAACCATAAAAATCCTAGAAGAGAGCACAGGCAGTAATTTCTCTGACATTGGCTCTAGCAACATTTTTCTAGATATGTTTTCTGAGGCAAAGGAAACAAAAGCAAAAATAAAATGTTCGGATGACATCAAAATTCCTTCTGCACAGTGAAGGAAATAATCAACAAAACTAAAAGAAAACCTACTGAATGGGAGAACATATTTGCAAATGACATATTTGATAAAGAGTTAGTATCCAAAATATATAAAGAACTTACACAACTCAACACACACAAAAAACAAGTCATCCAATTTGAAAATGGGCAGAAGACATGAACAGACTTTTTTCCAAAGACAACATCCAGATGGCCAACATATACATGAAAAGATGCTCAACATCACTCATCATCAGGGAAATACAAATCAAAACTCTGATGAAATATCACCTCACACCTGTCAGAATGGCTAAACTCAGCAACAAAAGAAACAGCAAGTGTTAGTGAGGATGTTGAGAAAAAGGAACACTTTTGCACCGTTGGTAGGAATGCAACTGGTGCAGCCACTGTGGAAAACATTATGGAATTCCCTCAAAGAGTTAAAAAAAAAAAACTACCCTACAATCCACTAAATGCACTACTGGGTATTTACCCAAAAAATACAAAACCCCTAATTCAGAAAGATATTGCAGTGTTATTTACAATAGCCACATTATGGAAGCAGCTCAAGTGTCCATCAATAGATGAATGAATAAAGAAGATGTGGTATATATACAACTGAGTATTACTCAGCCATGAAAAAGAATGAAATCTTGCCATCTGCCACAACATGGATGGATCTAGAAAGTATAATGCTAAGTGAAATAAGTCAATCAGAGAAAGACAAATACCATCTGATTTCACTTATATGTGGAATTTAAGAAACAAAACAGATGAACGTAAGGGGGAAAAAAGAGAGAAAGACAAGACAAGAAATAGACTGTTAACTATAGAGAACAAACAGATGGTTACCAGAGGCAAGGGGGTAGGGGATGGGCGAAAGAGGTGATGAGGATTTAAAAAAAGGAATAAAATACTTAGAAATAAATTTAATAAGAGAAGTATAAGACTTAAACACTGAAAACTACAAAATATCACTGAACAAAATTAAAGAAAACTTAATAAATGGAAAAACATTACATACTAAGTTTATGGAAGACTTAATCTCGTTAAGATTGCAGTACTCCCTACATTCCTCATCAACATCCCAGCTGCCTTTTTTGCAAAAATTGATAAGCTGATACTAAAATTCTTATGTAAATTTGAGGTACTCAGAATAACCAAGACAATCCTGAAAAAGAACGAAGTTAGATGACTGACACTTCCTGATTTTAAAACTTACTGCAAAGCTATAGTAATCAAGACAGTGTGGTTCTAGAAAAGGATAGGCATTGGGGCACCTGGGTGGCTCAGTCGGTGAAGCATCGGACTTCTGCTCAGGTCACGATCTCACACTTCCTGGTTTTGAGGCCCGCATAGGACTCTGTGCTGACAGCTCAGAGCCTGGAGCCTGCTTCGGATTCTGTGTCTCCCTCACTCTCTGCCCCGCCTCTGCTTGAATTTTGTTTCTCTCTCTCTCTTTCAAAAATAAAATAAAAACATTAAAAAAATTTTTAATAGAAT
This sequence comes from Neofelis nebulosa, assembly GCF_028018385.1. Classification (NCBI taxonomy): domain Eukaryota; kingdom Metazoa; phylum Chordata; class Mammalia; order Carnivora; family Felidae; genus Neofelis; species Neofelis nebulosa. The sequence continues at coordinate 121,047,034 of NC_080783.1, forward strand.
AAGGATAGGCATATAGACCAATAGACTAGAACTAAGTATTTATTTATTATCAACCTGTGGTCCATAATTTTTTTACAAGCATGCCAAGATAACTCAATGGGGGAAAGAATAGTCTTTCAACAAATGGTGAATAAAGTTGGACCTGTACCTCACTCTACACACAGAAATGAACTCAAAAGCAGCAAGGACTTAACTGTAAAAATGCAAATTATAGACCTCTTAGGAGAAAACATTGTGCAAATCCTCATATCCTTGAATTTGACAAGGGCATCTTAGATATGACACCCAAAGCCCAAGCTTTGTCAAAGTGAAAAAAAGTGTGTTTTAAAGGACACCACCCAGAAAGTGGAAAGACAACCTATAAAATGGAAGGTATTATTTGTAAATCATATATGATAATAGTCTAGTATCCAGAATATATAAATAACTACTACAACTCAACAATGAAGACTAATAACCCAATTTTTTTAATGGGCAAGGATTTGAATAGACATTTCTCCAAAGAAGATATATACATGACAAATAAGCACATGAAAAAATGCTCAACATCATTAGTCTTCAGGGAATTGCAAAAATTCAACGATGAAATACCACTTCCCAACATGACTAGACTACAAAAGACAGACAATAATAAGTGTTAGGGAGGATGCAGAGAAATTGGAACCCTCATGCACTGTTGGTAGGAATGCATAATGGTGCAATCCCTTTGGAAAACAGTTCCTCAAAAAGTGAAAAATAGAGTTATCATCTGACTCAACAATTCTACTCCCAGGTAGATATCCAAGGGAAATTAAAATGTAGGTCCACTCAAAAGCTTGTATACAGATGTTGATAGCATTGTGAATAATAGCAAGATTGTGAAAATAACACGTGTCCATCAACTCATAAGTAAACAAAATTTGATATATCTAGACAATTAAATATGATTCATCCATAAAAAAGAATGAAGTAGTGATACTACGACATGGATGAGTCTTGAAAATATTATGCTAAGTGAAAGAAGGCCGACACAAAACGTGTCCTAGTGCATGCTTCCATTTGTATGAAATGTCTCAAATATTCAAGTTCATAGAGAGAGCAGTCCATAGCCACTGGTTTCCAGGAGCTAGGGGCAGGAGTGATGCAGAGTGACTGCTCGTGGTTGTCACGGTTTCTTTTCGGGATGGCGAAAATGCTCTTAAGTTACTGATAATATTTGCACAAGTTTTTGGATAAAGTAAAATCCACTGAGTGTATACTTTAAAAGGGTGAACTTACGGTATGTGAATTATGTCTCAAAAATGAGTCTATCTGAACCACACATATTTACATGAAAGCTAATACTTAAGGACTGTGTCAGCCACCAGAGGAATGGGGACAATTAAAAGCTCCTAAAAGCATTTGTCCCGTAGCTTCTGACTTTCTTCGACTTACTTCTTGCCCAAGAACATGAAGGATTCCAGACATTTTGAGTAGAGGCAAGTGTGTTTATTTGAATTAAAATATATCTTTCTTATTTTCTTATTAAATATCTTAAATAAGAAGGTGCCAAAAGAAATATTAAAGTGAGTAGATAAATGATGAGGACACAGAAGAAATTATATCTTAATTATTCAGTTTGCCTCTTTATCAGGGAGGCCTTCCCAAAGCTGAAGTCCTCTCCTGGGTAATGTGTTTTTCCTGGAAACAAGAGTTTATGGCTAAGATCTATAGATAATTATTTCTCCTGAAATGATTTTCCAAATCCCTCAAATTTAACAAGACCCTTCTAAATAATTCCTCTCTTTCTGTTACCCTTCTAGGTGTTACCTCCCAACACAGGCTGCCTTCACATTGATCGGGATTGTTCAGCTATATATTGCCATGAACCAAGCAGTGATGTATACCATCCTTTCCAAAAACGTGAGCAGCTAAGAGCTAGCAGGTACATCATGAAGCACACATCAGAGATTATCTGTGAGGTCCTGGATCCTGAGGGAAATACCTTTCAGGTAAAGTGCACCATTAGTGTGGAGTGAGAGGCTGGGGCTTTGTTTTTGAGATATTTCGACCAGAGAGCTTCCATTCAGCTTTATACCTTAGCTGCCTTGGGATTAGTTATCCACTTGCTGCCAATACTTAGCATAAGCAGTAATGGATGCCAATATCTCTGCTTCTAAAGTGTACTTCCAAGGGTATAGAAAAGCCTAACAGTTGGGATGGTATAAACGTTAAAGCCAAATAAAGAATTCGAACGGAAGGGGAGGAATACTACTAAACATTTAAAATAATGCCAACAAGAAAGAAATGATGTGAGAATGGTCTGTATCCAGGCTAAAGCGAGAGAACCAGTTTGTTTGACTAGGCTGGGAATCCGTGGTGCGCAATATCAATTAGGGAAGATTCTAGTAGGTGTGAAGATGGGGAGGTGGACAGGTGCTTAGGTGTTAGATGGTAGAGCTCTCTCTTCTGTTTTTCTGTCCTTCCACACCACAGCTATAGCGAGGCCAGAAACTGGCAAACCATGGCCACTTGTCTATACAGGCCCTTGAGATAAAAATGACTTTCATATTTTTAAATGGTTGGCAAAAAGTCAAAAGGAGATGAATATTTCATGACACATAAAAATCACAGGAAATTCAAATCTCAGTGTCATTATACAGTTTTATTGGAACACAGCCACGCTTATTTGTTCACACATTGTCTATGGCTGCCTTTGCGTATAATGGCAGAATTGAGTAGTTGCAACAGACATTGTATGGCCTACAGTTCCTAAACCATTTACTTTCTGGCCCTTGACAGAAATGGTTTGCCAGCCCCTGCTCCAAGCGTTTCTCCTTGTTTTCACTCCTCACCCAAGATGGTGTATCAGCTAGTAGGTGGTGTAGTGATTTTCCAGATTTGGAGCCATAGCACAGAGCCCCCAGCTCTGGTTTGGTACGCAGACTAGCCCTGATCCAGCTTGTTTTTTTCTGTGCTAAATGAGAGTCTTTCCAGCATGAGTTCAGGCTGCTAACAGAGTTTAATTTGTAGCGAATTGAAATTGAACCTTATAGGCCTGAGCCCTCTAGGCTTTAAACACATGGGACATTCAGGCCAAACATTCTTCTAGGCACTGATACTCTTCTTGAACATCCCCTCCAGTGATCTTTTAGCCTGAACTACATCTCTTCCTGGAGAGACCCACACCAGATCTAAACAGTAGTAATGGCTAGAACATTTCTTCTCACGCTAAATCTCTTTCCCTTTGTAGTCTATTCATGAATCCCAATTCCACACTTGCAACCACAGAATATGAACTTCTCCCACACTGCCACCTTCTTAATATTTCAAGACAACTATCAGATGGGTAGCCTCTCCTCAATGGTTAAATCCCCGGTTCCGTGAACCAACGCTCAGATAAGATTTTGAGTCCCTCGCGATCCTACTCACCTTACTCTGAGTATATTCCAGTTTGTCTTCATAGTCTAGGTGTGGTCTGTAAGTAGGGATGTTTTTGCTTTTATTAATGCCAACTGGACTTAGTGAGTATTACCTTGGAAATAAATATCTCTGGTTTTCTGGATATACCAACAGATCGCATGCTTTCTCAAATGAGACATGTAAGCTTTACGACATTTCTTTTCTTTAGTTGATTATATACTTTGTCCCGTAGGTAATGGCTGATGGTAGCGTATCAACTATGCTATGTGAAAACAATTTGGAAGATGATCCAAATGAAAAAACTGAAGGCTATGATAGTTTATCATCTACTCACGTTTATAAGAATCATCTGCAAATCTATGGTGAACATGTACCCAGGTAGCATGATAAAAATAATACCATGACCTTTATTTAAAATTTTAAGTTTCAGGAGCATTTTAAGTGAATACTTCACGCGATTCAATTTTATTGCTTCAAATAGGTTTTTTGTCATTTATGCTGATGGATCAGGAGTGGAACTTCTTCGAGACAGGGACATAGAAGAATACCTATCCTTGGCATACGGGGAATCAACTACTGTAGTTCTCCAGGAGCCAATACAAGAACAGCCAGGTAGGGAATCCAGAATGTCTGGAAGTCATTGTGTCTCCTTACCAGCATCCAGCCCCCTTATCCAGTCCACCCCCACGTCACCTCTACTTTCTCCCTTTTTCTCCCTTTTCAACCTTACTTGCCACATCGCCATGTCAACCTGTTTATACAGCTACTTATGCTCACTCCAAGCTTTATCTGGGCATCAACGTATGTAAACTGTATATAAGCCCCTCTCCTACCTGTAAGCAGATCTGAATTGAATCGGAGTTTAGGTACGGTAGGCATGTATCTATGATCCTATTTATGTGTTCCTTTCATCTGGCTAGGGGAAAAAAAAAAAAGAAAAGTGAGATATCACTTGTAAGTTCTTTTTTTTTTTGAAGGTGTTGCCTTGATGAACTTAATATATTAAGAAAAGAAAATACGTTTGATATGTGAGTTAGAAAGTCAGCCTGAAATATAAGATAAGTTATATATATAATTATATTTATTGTGTATTTATACTGTTCTCATCAATTCCAAAGAAATCAGTGTGTGGCTAAGGGTTCGAGATATGTATTGCATTAAGAAAGCATCATCGGTGTATGTTATATGTGTATTTAAACATAGATATAAACGTGCATATTATCTGTGAATGAAACCAATGTGTTGTGCTTAGGTTTATGTTTTGTCTTTTCTCTGGTGGTATATACTTTGTACTCATTTATGAATATGCCTGCATCTGCGCACTTATACCTTTTAGTGTATCAATGCACGTGTGCGTGATAAAATAAACTTTGTTCGTTGTGAATATGGGGAGTGGGGTGCTCTGATTGGTTGTGCAAGGCTTCATCACAAATTGCTCTGTTAGTTATTTAGCATCTAGATAACCCAGCATGTGCCAAACACACTGGCTGGGTGTTAGGAATACAGTGTGAGCTAAGACAGCGTGGACCCTGCTTTCATAGTGCTTAGAGTTTAATGAGAGGATAGGCATTAATTATATAGTCACACAATAACTGTGATTGTGTGATTATAAATTGGGGTAAGGTCTGTGAAGGAAAGGAATATGGTTCTATGAGGGCATTAACAGAGGAACCTGCTGTAATCTACAAGGCTTCCCTGAAGACACTGGCACCAAGAGCTGGTGGAAAAGTAGCAGTTAATTAAAATAGGAGGGAGAGCCTTCTTGGAAGAGACAGTACAAAGCAGAAAGCAAAAAGCCTTGGAGAACCGGGAGGAAAATGCTGAAGCGGCCAGGGCACAGAAGGAGGGGGTAGTGCAAGTTAGGGCAGGGTGAGAAAACACCGAGGACTCGGGTTTGTCCTGTGAACAGTGGGAAGTCAAAGAAGAGTTTAAACCATGGACTAACATAATCAGTCACTCTGACCGCTAGCGGGAGGTTCACTCACAGAGTAGAGCTGGGTAGAAAAGCTAGTTGTTGCTCTAGCCCAGAACAGCATCTCTCAGAGGCAGATGATCCGAGGTAGGTCAGCGGGTAAGCTCAAGTGAACCGACAGGACTTGGATGTGGTTTTTGAAGAATAGTAAGGTGTCAATGAATAATTCCGGGTGATCTAAACCCAGTCTCTAGGTGTTACAGTGGCCAAAAGCCTTACTTTACTTGTTAGATTGTAAGCTTCTTAAGCATAATCACTATGTCTCACTTATCAAGAAACTCGCTGAATTTAGTGAAAACCTATTGAATTCTCAGAATGTATTTGATAGAGAAATGATCCACTGATAACTCTCTTTGAACCAGGTGCCCTGAGCATCACTGTCCTTCGCCCTTTCTGTGAAGCATCACCATGGCTAATGAAGAAAGAATTAGATACAATTGTTCCTCCGAATCTCCAGTCAAGGTCATGGGAGATGTTTCCCTCAGTCGAGGTATAAATTTTTTCTGCTGCAAAGTCACTACACTATTGCACATCTATATCATCAATGGATTGGAGTCTCCAGTCTTCTCCCATATATTCGTATATTTTCATTCTTACATAAACTGTTAATGGGCTCGGGAGTTTTATATTTGAAGACTTTTAACATTTGTAGATTTTGGAGAAATACACCTGACTAGCTTTATTTCTTTTAGCCTGTGTTGCAGGCTCAAACGTCTTCCTATAGTATGGAAATACCCACTCTAAGTAACACATGTTATACCTCTCCTATCATGGAATTACTGATACTATGCAATACAGAAAACTTTCCTTCTCTCATTTCTTATTTGTTAGTTTTAACACCCAACTTCAGGTCTCCTTTTTTGTCTAATTTACTAATGCACGAACTGAAGCACGTAAGAATGATGTGAAGGATTATACAAAGGATACGCAACTACAATGATAAAAAGTAAACGTTGTGATTATGTCAGATTAGAGAAGCTCCATCGAAAGTCTTTTTAAAGAATGGAAGAAAAGGTCTTAGAGATCTTGAGCAAGAATCATGAAGTCCTACACCTTGCAAGACTTGACACTTCATTTTGCAAGCCATTTGTGTAATAGGCCCAGTATATTGTTAGATGATAAATTATTAGATCAATGAGGACATTGATAATATGATCAGAGAGACATTCAAGTGTTAGGTGGGGAGGACAATGTTTTTTGGTTTATGATGATTTTTGTTCCCCTGCACAACCTTGTAATAGCAAGGGCACAGACAATGAACACTTAAGGTAACAAAGACCTCTGAGTCCTATTTTTAAATTTGGCAGCTATAACCAACACGATGAGTGAAAAGTATCTGAATTCTAGTCCTGAGTCTACCAATTGTTAATGTGGGATAGGGGACAAGCCACACTGGACCTCTACTTCCATATCTGAAAAATAGAAAGGCCACACCAAATGACTCACTAAGGCTATATCCAGGTTGAAAGTAGTGCTTCATGACGAATAACATGCCACATCTGAGATTAATGAAAGAAGTTTATTCTCTTTCTCTGCAACTCCTATGGCTCTGGCCTTCTATGCCCAGTCACAGTGGCCCAGCCCAGGCAAGCCCCTCAGGGTTATCACTGACCAGGCATCAGACTGAATAGCAGTTTACAATGGAGGACATCTGGCACGCTACAGGACGTAGGGCATCAAAGCACACTACTCCTGAAAATCAATTACAAGGGTAACATAAAGCTGTGAGTCTAATCCGAGGCAGAACATATGTACTCCAAGAGACCCTGGGAAGACTCTGGAGGCATGCTTAATCTAGAGTGAGCTCAGAGACCACTCAGATCTATGGGATGATTTTTCTCTCTCAAAGAATCTTTCTAAGGTCAAAATGAACATGAAACCAGAAAGTGAAAGCCTGATTATTCCAGATGTCTTGGGCTGCTTGTGGGTAATAAGCAACAGTGCATTTATGCATTTTTCATAAGCTAGGCTACATTTCCATGATGCGACATTGCTTACTACTCCCCAAATGCTATCCAGTGGGACAGCACTGGATAATGCTACAGGATTTTAATATATCCAAGTTCCTGGTAACGCATATAAAGAGGAAAGCATGCCCAGTTCTCTTACCAATTTCCCTTCTATTTGAGAAACAATTTGGGAGCAGGGACCGTATGTTTTTGACCACCGTATTCCCTAACGAGTGGTTCCTAGCATCGTGTCTACATAATAAGGACTCAGTTAAAAAAAAAAAAAAAAAGCGAAAACATTCTGATTTTTTTGGTGCTTGTTCTGCTTCGTTTTGTTAACAGAAGAAGACTCCTGGACCTCCATTTGGCACTCAGGTTTGGAAGGGCCTTGACATTGGGTCCAAACAGCTAGCAAGTGCACCGGCCCCTATACTCAAGAGCCCCAGTGTTCTACAGATGCGCCAGTTCACCCAGCACGAGGTCATAAAAGAGGAGGTGAAGCAAAAGCTGCAGATTTCCCTTAAGGTAATGGAATCCGGGTCACCCGACCCAGAGGAATCAGCGACAGGGCAATCATTCCTCTTGGTTTCCTGAGGAATCTGAAATTATGTCACTGTACCAATATTTATCTAATGCGACAAAGGAATGTCAATTTTCCAGAGGGTAGGAGGTTGAGAAGTAGAAAATACTCAATGGTTCCCAGAAGGTATAGGAAGTATTGAGACCCTAAGGCACTGAAAAGATAGGTAACTTTTATATACGATTGCTATATAGTGTCCTCCTTCCCTCTTACTGTATGGGGAACTGGCTTTGTGACCTCTGGAAAAAAAGTACAGCTGCTTATTAATCTGCTACTTGTCCATGGAAGAAAAGGATTGTTGGTTTTCGGAAATGGTCTAAGAATTTGTAAATATATAGTTAATTGTGCACATCGTATCTATAGCATCTTCCTGTCTAGTTTATCAACTGTCTCTGAACGGGATTATATTTGTTTTGTTTATGGTTATATACCCAGCACCTGGCATACAGCGGGGGACGATTTATTTATGAAAATAGATGTTTATGGAAAAAGTAAAGTGTATTTCTCTTGGAAGCCAAGGCATAGACTAAGCCTAAACTTATATTCATAGACAGAATCATAAAGACTATCCTTGGAAAGGACTCTAGAAACCATCTAACCCAAGTCCGTACATTTTATTGATGAGGACACCGGAGCACAGAGCTAGAAGATGGGTCTCTGTGGCATCTCCATATAGTTCTAAGATCTTGTGGCCCTCAGGCTTTGTTTTTGGACATTTCAGGTCTTTGCTCATTAATGTAATCAAGGAAAAGGTTTTCCAGATTGCTCGACCAGTAACTGGTTTGTTGAGCACTGGGAACTTACATACTCTTACCTTTTCAGTAGTATTTCAAGTTGATGTTCACAGTTTTGGTGTTTCTGCCTCGTTTCGGTTTTTTATTGATTTATTTTATTCCGCTGACTTAGGATTATATAAACCATATTCTAAAGAAAGAAGATGAGCTACAGGAAATGACAGTTAAGGATTCCAGAACCGAGGAGGAAAGAGGCAATGCTGCAGATCTCCTCAAGCTCGTCATGGTGAGAAGGAAATGTTTTCAGTACCAATGTTTTCACTGTTGTTTCAATGTCAGGTGCTTCAAGACAAAATATTACACCTCATGGCTGTTTCTGCCACTTCCATGGAACATTCGCCTTCCCTCCCTATAATTTCTTATTTCTGGGAAAAATCTGATTCCTCATGGATTGAATTTTCCAAAAGCTTCTTAGGCCCTTCCTTAAACTGTATATAATTCTGAAGGCCCTTAAATAAAAGTTTATACTGTCTTCAGAGAAAATGATGTTTATTGAAATGTGGAATGAATTAGTGAATGAAGGAGGAAGGAGGAAGAAAAAGGAATTTCTACAACTTGAAATGATTTGCATTTTTAAAAATTCTGTTGTGTGGAAGGAATGACTACAAAAAATCAAATACATTTTGTACTGGCATTAAAAAACGAATTCATTTGATAGTAATTTTCCATGAAGAATGCTGTAAAACCGAGTGAATTTGTATGTAATATAATCATCATCATTAAGGAATTCTATCTTCATTTCAGTCGTTCCCTAAAATGGAAGAAACTACAAAAAGTCATGTAACTGAAGGTAACTACATATTTTTCTGCAAAATATTTAAAAATCTTAAATATCCTTCTCAGTCATTCCTTTTGTCTGATAGCAAAGTACCATGTATATATATATTTCTGTTGTCATATTGGCCATGTTGTATTATAATTACTTATTTATGTATTTTTTCAGCCTACATTGTGAAACATGGCTGCATCTAATTTATCTTTAACTTTCATTTGTTGAATGAAAACAGTTGACATTTGACTTTTATGTTAACCTCAGCATGTATTTCCAACATACCTAAGACAGAAGAGGGAAACAACCAACCAGTCAACGCTCTCCCCCAACACACACACACACACACACACACACACACACACACACACAGAACTTTTGAGCAACTACACAGTTACCACCAAAACCTTGCACTATTTTACACTGAATATATAGCTCAAGCAGTCTACCCTTGGAAAATATCCTCATTCAAAGCATATTTATTTGGAGAATATATAGCCCCAGCGAACTTAGTTATATGATTTCATAGTTCACAGCAGACAAGCAGGGAAGCATTTGGTGGTTTGGGCTTTTCTTTTCCTTTTCTATTTTTGTTGTATTACAAAGGTCAGAAACTGGCAGCCATAGGCTTCATTTAGCCCACAGATGTGTTTTATGCGTCCCCCATGGGGTTGGCTTACACAGTTATTTTTATCTGACTTTCCATCTCTTGAAATGTGACATTACTGCATGGTGACATTTGGCTGAAGATGATTAAAGCTGCCCCTTTAGAATGACCACAAACAGAAGAATCCGTTACAGCCCATCGCTGCCACTCTGTTGTCACTCTTTTATCTGGGCAGCCCATTAAGCTATGGTTGTCAGATTTAGCAAATAAAAATACAGAAGGCTCAGTTACATTTGAATTTCAGGTACACAATAAGTAATCTTTCAGTATAAGTTCTATTGAATGTTCTATTTGGGACATACTTATACCAAAAAACTATTTGTTGTCCATCTGGAGTTCAAAGTTAACTGGATGCCCTATACTTTATCCGGTAACTGTACGTGGCAGCATTTGAATTTGTGGTCTCTGGTCTGAGGGGTACAATCACCATCGAGGTAAATGTGCAGGTTGCCTAATAATGAAGAACAAACGAAACATATTTTCAAACATATAAACAAACCAGCAAACAAACAGGGTCTTGCATAGTTACAGCCGCAATATTACTGGTGGTGATTTTAAGTCAATGCTCCCCAAACTATTTCCCAAAACACTAGTCTATGAAATGGCTGCACCAAAAATGAACTTTATGATAAAGTAAGTTTGGATAATGCTGCATATTTCCTTATTTTTTAGAGAGCCACAGTGTATACTAAGTCCTACAGTAGCAAAACATATTTAACCTTGTATAAATCAGTATTTCCCAAGCTCAGAAAGAACACGGAAACTTTTTTTTTTTTAATCTTTGTTAACATCCCACTGAGATCATGATCTGAGGAATAAACTCAGAATAACTGCCTGGATTATCAAACAACCATTGTATTATGTTAATATACTTAGATTCAGACCCTTAGTTTGTTTTTTTTAGAAAAAGTTTCAGTAAGATGGTTAATTTTTTTAAAAGTTTTGGTGTTTCAGATATGAAGAAATTCAGTTAGGTAAAACACTGATTCCCCAAATGATGTGGGATGAATGAGATGTCACTACATTCTACATTTTGGCAGTAAGATGTGTGTTCTCTAATGGAATATTTGATAAAAGTGGTCTGGTTTACTGTTATACTACAGTTTGGTCAGGGAAATTCTAGTAAACACTTGATAGATTAAATATAAGCTCTTAGAAAACCTCTCAAGTGAGTCACCAGGCACCGATTGTGTGTTGTGCCATAAAGATGTGAGGATAAATTTAAATGCATCTATTTTTAAAGTTGCAGCCCACCTAACCGATTTATTCAAGCAATCATTGCCTACCGCTCCGGAATGTCTGCCAGAGACAACTGATACAGATTTCTTTGAAAGGAAATGGAGGTAAGCGGATCCCTTAATGCGTTCCAATTAGTACTAAGCATACAGTGATTGAGGAAATGGAGAGCCGTGGCATCATAACTCGGGGTGACTATATCAATGCATCCTCAGCCTTTCATCTCCTACATTGCCAACAATTTATCACACAGTAGAGGTTTTTCTTTTATTGTTTGTAAGCTGAGAGCCTTGCCCTTTTTCATCATACTTTCCTTTCACGCAGGCAAACAACAAAAGGAAAGCACTGGAAAGAAAAGTTGGAACATAAGAGGTAATTCTATCTTGAAGCACGGTATCCATAAGCATGTGAAAATGGCCAGTTTTGTAGAGTCAGGAATCTTAGAGTGGGCTAGGTTGAAAAGTCCTACCACCTAGGCTCCCTGCCGTTGTCTGAATATCTTCTACATTTTTGCCAAGTGGCTACTCAGCTGATGAGTGAGGCTGTCACTATCTCCAGGGGAAGCCCGTTTGACCCTCATGCGGATCCTCTCCTTTTTGTAAGCAAGAAAGTTCTCAGGTATTCTCTGCGCTGGGGCAATTCGAATATACTAATAAATATTCTAGAACTTAAGAGACTAGTCATAAACATTCAAGGATTCTTCTAACTCAGTGAAGAATGTGTTCCAGGCATTATGTGCTTTTCGTTCCTAGCCAAAGATACCACCCCGTGAGGAAAAGGACCCCGTGAGGAAAGGGACGCCGTGAGGAAAGGGAGCTAGATGTATTTACTGAGAATCTAGTGGTACATATGGTAGAATTGCACACATTTGCATGACTCCTCTCCACAATGGCTGGAGGAAGGATGAAGATTCTTCTTCAAAAAAAATGCCTGGGTTACCCTGTAGAATGTATGGGAGAAGTGGTGAGATAGGACGTTGCATCTCATTGGCCACCCCAGTGTATACCTAGAAGGTATACATTGTCTCATGGAATATCCCTGATTTCTAGACCAGTGACAATGATTGCCTGTGGGGAAGCCGACCGAGAGGTTAGGGGACAGTGTGGGATGGAGACTTCCTTTTTATTGCATACTCTTTAATCCTTTTTTTCATTATGCGTCTGTGTTATCCATTCACATTTTTAGTTCTTGAAACATGAACACTTTCAGATTTTAACCCACAGGTAGATGCTGGCAAGCCAGTGAACGTTTTTGAAGAAGAAAGTGAAACGCATAATTAGATTTGTGTCATTGAAAGAGGAGTTTTGGCAGTGTGGAAAATGCGTTTGGGGAGGAGGGTTAAGGAATGAGAAGGTCTCAGGGGCACGGAAGGTGAGCCACCAAAAGGTCAGGTTCCGTGGAAGAATCAGAAAGGTGAATGCAGAGAGGAATTGGAGGTTATCAACTGGAGGACTTATTCTTTTGTGAGAACGGTTCCAAGAGTGACAGGCAGTAGCCCCACTGCCATAGACTGATGATGAATCAGGTGAGGCAGTAGAGATAAGATAATGTAATGGGAAATTAAAGTTGTTTCAGTAAGATGCTATTTTGATTCGGGCAGTATTTCCTGACAGGCCAGCTAGTATGAGAGAAAGGACACTAGTGTTAGAGTCAGCAGACCGAGAGTCAGTTCCAACTTGGTTACGTACAGATGCATGATGTCAGCTGGTCGTGCTTATTTTTTAGAGAGCCACGGTGTACCCTAGGTCCTACGGTAACAAAACGTGTTCAACCTTGTAAAAATTTCCCAATTTACTGATTTCCATCAGTAAAACGTACCTCAGGAATTCAGTTTGCTCATCTGTAACAGGAGGGTGTTGGGCCGCCTAATATCGGAGGTATCTCAGCCCACACATTGGGCAGCTAACAGTTGACTAGCGTTTGCACTTATCAAGGTCATGGGCTCAGAGGCAGGCAACCTGGGTTTTAATTCAGACTTCACCTCTTACTGGTTATGTGATTCAAGGTAGGTTACTTAGCTTTTCTATACCTTGGGGTTTTTTGACCAATAAAAGGGGCATAATAAGAGTAACTCATGGAGTTATTACAAGATTAAACGTGTAAAGCACTTTGTAAAATTTCTGGCATGTGAGAAGCACTTAAAAATGAGAACTATTTCAGATAAGATGAGGTCCAGCTACACTTAACAGACAACCCCCCAAATCAGTGCTTTTACAGGAAAGAAGTTTATCTTTCCTGATGTCAAAGAAGTCAGAAGTGGTGCATGACTTCCATCCTCCAGTTTGCCTCATGGTTGTAAAATCACTGCCACAACTCTAGCCATTCCATCCATGTTTCAGGAAGTAGGAAAAGAGGTGAGGCAAGGACAAAGGGAAAGCCTCCCAGCTGAGTTAGATCTCTTTAAAGGCTATCTGGAGTCTTACCCAGTGATGTCAGCTTACTAGTTACTGGCCTTCCCTATACATATAGGAACGGCTGGGAAGTGAAGTCTTCAGCCTTCTAGTCTTTCGAGGTCTATCGCCTCCCCAACAGAGAGTTCTGATACTGGAAGGACAATTAGCAGAATTATCATGATTGTTTTTATTTTACTTTGCAATCACTGATCACACTATTCACAAACCACTCCTGAGGTTTTGGTTTTAGTTTCTGTTACCCTTGCTACTGAAATTGGTAGAATCAAGCTGGCCTTTAAACCTCAGAGAATTGAAAGACACGCAAAAAAGGTCAACCGTGTGTATTTTAGTCTTTTGAGATCAACTGTAAAGCCAAACTCCCACCTGGTATCATTATTTCTTATCTTAAATGAAAGCTGATTTTTGAAGTAAGGAATGTGAATGATTCTAGAAAGAGCAGAAAATGAACCAAAGCCAGCTGACCAAAAAAAAAAATTGTCTGATGAGTTCTTATCCGTTTTATTGTTAGCGATCCCATTTTCTGCAGGATTTAAAGGTAAAACACAAGCGAATAACATTGTAAAACATTCTGTCTTCTTTTGCATCGTTATGGAAATATCAACCAGGAAGGATATTGAAACCACACAAAATTACCTAATGGAAATTAGGAACAAAGTAATATCACCCTACTTCAACTTGGAAATGAGCAAGTTATGTCAGTCTAAGGTAATTGAACGTAATTAACAACAGTTAAGTAAGAATCTTTATAGAGATTGATGCAATGCATGTGTTGTTATGTAACCTACCTTTCCTGATGTTTCTTTCCTTCATCAGCCCAGCTGACTAACTTTACCTTTCAAATCCACGTCCTCAAGAGCATTTGAGAGGTCTTGCCAATTTATTACTACCACTCCAACTTCATACCTTGCATTATCACTATTAATCACTCTCTTTCATCTATTTCAAGTCCTTTTGGGGGTTGAATTCTCCCCACTTTTATCCCATAAATTCCATTTTGAAGTTTTTATCCCATTAAGATTTCTGCATCCATCAGCTGCTGAAACACCCCTAAATTACTGTGAGTTCTTGGAAGCCCGAGGAGACAGAGCACTCCCATGAAACCTTGGAACTTTTCAGCAAAGTGAATATCCTCATGTGTTTAGAGCTTATTGTATTTCTATGGATGTTCCAGATGCTATTATTAACCGGAAGCTGCCTGCGAAGAAGTTACAGGAAGTTAGGACAGAATGACAAAATCTAGAATTGAGCTGAACGGTCTCTTGAAAAACTTTCAGTTTCAGAGCCTTAAAAAGGAAAAATGGTTTCATCATTGCTCTTCAACTTAACATGCTTGTGGAGGGTGCCTTCCAGGCATGCATAAGTCTAAAGTAAGTCTTTTGGATTTCTCTTTCAGTTTCATTATCTGGATACGCTTTCCAAAAACTTGCCTCCTTTTCCAAAGACAGCGGAAGATGGAGACAAAACAGCTGTTCAGAAAACATCCGATCTTCCTCCAGGTAATGTGTTTCTGTAGCTTCCTGTTCCTGTCACTGAACTTAAATGAGGAATGCCTAACAATGGCCTCTTAGGACATAACTATTTCCTACCGCCTCTTGTCTCAGTAACCGCTGATGGCATAACCTATTGTGACTTGTGTATTACAAGTTTGGCGGAGTTATATGAAGAAGCCAAGATACAAATCAAATTTAGTTTTCCTCCGGTGTGCTTAAAATTTACCTAAGAATATTTAGAAGACCTGACTGATTTACAAGTCAAGGGAGTAATGAAAGTTTGGAGGAGAACAGGCCAGACACACAGGCTCAAGGTATCAGCTCACATAATACCTGATAATAAGGAGGAAAATGTGTCTTTTTTTTTTTTAATTTTTTTTTCAACGTTTTTTATTTATTTTTGGGACAGAGAGAGACAGAGCATGAACGGGGGAGGGGCAGAGAGAGAGGGAGACACAGAATCGGAAACAGGCTCCAGGCTCCGAGCCATCAGCCCAGAGCCTGACGCGGGGCTCGAACTCACGGACCACGAGATCGTGACCTGGCTGAAGTCGGACGCCTAACCGACTGCGCCACCCAGGCACCCCATGGAAAATGTGTCTTTATAGTGAAGAGATAGGCCATTTTCCAGCCCAACCAAGTGATCAAACTTCTAGCAATTATGACAGCCTAGCATTAAGTGCTCTCTCATATAATACAATATGAAGTGCCTCGGACCTATATAGAATTCTTGCCAAGATCAGTAACCTAAATTTAACCAAGAGAAAACAATCAGACAAGTCCAGAATGTAGACATTCTAGGAGACGACTGTCCTGGACCCTTCAAAAAAAAGTGTCATTAAAAGAAAAAAGATGGGATGATTGTTGTATACTGAAAGACACTAGAGAGGCATCTAAACTACCTGCAAGACATAAACTTTGGAAGCTGAGTTGAGAAAAATAAACAGCTATCAAAGATCTTTTGGAGCAACTGTACAAGTCTGGAGTAGGGGACTGTTAGTTGGGGGCATTGTGGAATTTTTCTGAGTTTTCTTGGGTGTGATGATGGATGTGTAGAACAAGGTCTCCTTTTCCAGAGATGCATGTTGGAGAATTTAGGGATGAAATGCAACTTAGTGCTTCTTTTTCATAAACTGGGTAGTGAAAATTCCCCCACAGAGGAATTTTCTACTGCACAATGCCATACCAGAGGTTCGGCTGCCTGGAATGAGCACAGCCAAAGAAAACATCTGATTACCACAGAGTCTGCAAAGCAAAGATTAAGGCTGGAAAAGTGACTTGGAACCAAAATGGGGAGAAATCAGAGACGAAGGCTGATGGTGCTGGTGCCCACCTGTTCCCAGGAAGACAACTGTAATCAATGAAGCCTATTGTCCCCTTGAAAGGGGGCGAGGCCACAGGTTTCTCAACAATCCTCCAGGCAGCAACCACCATTCAGCCAGGGTGGCCCACATGCAAGTTGAAATGTACTATTTGCATCCCCAGTCCTTGACAGATGTATTTTAAATGTGTTTCATGTTGCACTGATTTCTTAGAGAGACGCGTCTTAATAAAGAGCTACATTATCATAATAATGAATGGATTCAAGATTGGAAACTTTAAAAACAAAAATCACAGCTCAGTTACTCTTGCCAGGTAAAAGTAGGCTAAGTTACTTGGCTTCTGCTGCACAACCCAACCAAGATAATTACTGTGTTGCCTTGCGGAACCATCTAGCTCCTGGGGAGTGCGTTCCTTGCAGATACCATCCTGTTGATGGCAAACGTGGCATCATATCATGACGAATCCTTGCCTCTTAGAAGCTTTCTTCCATTTAGTCTTTCTAAAGGCAGGGGTGTGGGGAGCACCTTGTTTGCTGTAAAGAAGAATACAAACATCAGTAGTTCTTATCTCATTGACCAGAGTATCACTTTATAATATTTGTTTGGGGTTTTCTAGATTCCCAGCCAGAAACAGTTTCAGGACAGGAGTCCCCACAAACACCGAGTGTTCCAAAACTCAAGAGTTTTGTAGATGCCAAGGAGTCTGCTGACCAGAACCAAACTGAAAATTTGGCAAAACCTATTGCAGGTATGGCAGTCATTTGCTTTATCTCATTCTTTCTCGAAACTGAATGTTACCTCTTTTTGGAGGACGGAAGATGACACTGGGAGCGGAGGGTCTGGTTGGCGGTTACAGAAAAAATTCCAGTGGGTCACAGAGCCCAGAACTAAAGCACTTTGTAAGGCTTCTTCGCACATCAAAGTATCTCAAAAAATGTTTTGAGAATGAGTGCAAGTCCTAGATTGAAAGGAAAAAATGGCAAATATGTATTAGATGGTTATTATATTTTATTTCTTTATTGTATATAATTATTTATTTTAATTAATTTATTACATTATATTATTTGATTTTATCCCTCGTGGATCTGAGAGCTTGCAATATTTACTAAATGTCAGGAACCTGGTAGCTTTTTTTGAGCAGCCAGTAATTTGGTGGTTGGACTCATATTTACCCACCTTTTCAGGTACTTTCTTGGTCTGCAGGTGCTAGAAGAGAAACATAAAGTGTAGTCTGTATTTATACAGCACACCATCTCATTTGTAGCAGAAATTAAAGTATGGAATAATACAAAATAATTGTAATTACAGTGGAATCACACTGATTTCACTGAAGTTAATTCAACTTTATGGCTGGTCAGTAAAAAAAGGAAAAACAGAGTATTTAAAATTGTGTAGATGAATTTGCACCCCTTCACTCCTGTGGACATTGTCCATTTTGAGGGGGGCACTTGTTGGGATGAGCACTGGGTGTTGTACGTAAGCAATGAATCACAGGAATCTACCCCCAAAACCAAGAGCAACATACACTGTATGTTAGCTAACTTGACAATAAATTATACTAACAAACAAAACAAAACAGAAAGCGAGATGGGAATCGGCCAAGAGGTCTTAGTTTTACCTCTCCCAGAGGGAGCATCTTGCCACCTCTACGAGTGACTTAAGGGATTTACCTTACACATGCCTTTTGCCTTCCTGATTTCGAAGTTATCTCTTCTGGGGCGCCTGGGGGAGGTTCAGTCGGTTAAGCGTCCGACTTCGGCTCAGGTCATAATCTCGCGGTCCGTGAGTTCGAGCCCCACGTAGGGGGGACGATAGCTCAGAGCCTGGAGCTTGCTCTGGATTCTGTGTCCCCGCCTCTCTGTGCCCCTCCCCCACTTGTGCTCTGTCTCGCTCTGTCTCCCAAAAATAAATAAATGTTAAAAAAATAAAAATAAGTAAATTTAAGGTTATCTCTTCTATAAAGTTTATTCATCTAGTGGACAATTTACTCAATGCCCACTGTACACCTGGCATTGTTCTAGGCATGGAAATACAGCAGCTAAAAAGCCCACGTCTTATAGAGCTGTACAGACTACGGGCAGACCTAGACAATAAATCAATAAACAGGTAAATCAGATAAATTGCGGTTGGAATAAATGTTATCACAGAGTAAAACCGTACATAAGGTATGGAAAATGTCTTGGGGAGAGGGATGGCGTTTCATTAGGGGGGTAGGAGGCCCCTCTGTGAAAGGACATCTGAGCATAGACAGAACAACAGGAAGGAGCCAGCCATGCCAACCCTGGGGGAGAAAGAGGGGGCAAGTATTGTGAACAGCAGATTTGAAGACCCTTACAGGAGAAGAAGCAGGAAAATGGACATAAGGCTAGAAGACAATGGGCAAAGAAAGAAGTAAAGGAAGGTGAGGTCAGAGGGAGGGATAAAGATAAAACCATGCGATGGTGCATAAGGAGTCTGGGGTTTTAGTCCGTGTACAGTTTTATTCAAATACCACTGGAAGGTTTTGAACACGGTAGTTTACACAACTATAATTTGTATTTTATTTTTAAAAAAAAATTTTTAACGTTTATTTATTTTTGAGACAGAGAGAAACAGAGCATGAACAGGGGAGGGTCAGAGAGAGAGGGAGACACAGAATCTGAAGCAGGCTCCAGGCTCTGAGCCGTCAGCCCAGAGCCCGACGCGGGGCTCGAACTCACGGACCGTGAGATCATGACCTGAGCCGAAGTCGGACGCCTAACCGACCGAGCCACCCAGGTGCCCCTATAATTTGTACTTTAAAAAGATTACCCGGTAGCTTGTGGGTGGGGTAAGGGGAGTGGAGAAGCGGAGGCTGGGAGGAAGCCACTGAGGCAGGCCGTGTGAGCACTGGTAGAGACCTGGCTAAGGCCGTGGAGTCTGGATTTGGGGTGGGGGTGGATTAAACCAACTGGGACTGTCCACCCTGGACGTAGAGCTGAAGGGACTCACAGGTCACCGGGATGTGGAGCTGAGGAATAAGAGGAACCAAGAGTGGTTCCCAGGATAAGTACTGTGACCAGTTATGAGGCTAAGAATTTGTAGTTGTAACAAGCTTCAGGTGGTGCTGATGTTGGATCACACTTTGAGAACCATGGCCCTAGGGAAGACTCTAGAATGTAACAGGCAGAAGAAGGGCCAGAAGAGGCTACTAAGAAGAAGCCAGTGAGGTCGGAGAAGAACAGGAGCATGAAAACCCGTGTTTCCAGTGGATCACATGGCCCTTGCTAGCATGCTAGGCTAGCATCTCCCTGCTAGGGAGATGCAGAATACCCATGGGACTGGGGGAGATGGAGGTAACTGGTGATCCTGGTAAGAGCTCTTTCAGGGCCTGGAGGAGCCTGCAGCCAACTGAAGCAGGCTGTGTATAGAACGGTGGAAGAGGAACCAGGAATGCACAGCTTCCCCCGAGAGCTTCGCTGAAAAGAACGGAGGAATGGCGTTGCAGCCGAGGCAGATGTGTGACCAGGGGAGAGATTAAAAACAAAAATTTTGACACACTGGAGGATGTTGACTTGCAGACAATACTTCAGTAGCAAGGGAGAACTTGCTGGAGAAGAGGTCCTGCTTGCAGGAGAGCAAAGTGCTAAAGAAGGTGAGAGAACGTGACGTTTGCGGCAAACCCTGAGTGTCCAAGTTGACCTTGGATGTAAATAGGGCCACCTCATCCAGCGACAGGAGAGAGGAGAAGGAATATGGGTACATTGGCAGGTGGGTTTGCATGTTTGGTATTAGGCAGATGAGCGAGTCTGATGGCAAAGGAGTGGATATAATGATAAGAATAGAAAGTCCATTCCAGAGAAACAAGAAAGCAAAACAAGAGAGGGGCAACTGATTGTTTTCAGGTGACAGTGTCAGTTGATTAGAGGCCTCAGTGAGGCCAAATGATCGTTTGCTAGATACGACAGAGTAATGGGCTGGAAGTTTAGGAGGTTGTGTTCTAGAGAGGAAAGTGGACACGGAGACTGTGAAAGCAATAAAATTATTGGTGTTGGCAAAGTTGAGATCTGACCATGGGAGCTTGTGGGTGGAGAAGAGGAAAAGAGGAAGAAACGAGATGATTGAGAATCAGAGAGGACCGGTGGGGGGTGGGTTGGGTGGCTTGTCCAGGTGATGTCAACAGGTGAAGTGGAAGTCCATCCGAGGTGTCAAGACCTCCAGTGAATCAAGGGAATGACAGAGGTCTGTAAGCGACAAGTACATCATGGAGACGTCATAGGTAATAATCTGATGGCACGAGCTTCAAAGGAACAGGAGATTTTGAAGAAGGGCAGAGTCTTTGGAACAAGGACACCTACTGCACCTGCAGGGATCAAGATGCTGAGATGCGAGATGGTAACAGGACTCACTAAAAGTGGTGAATTAAGTTTGGATGGAAACAATAAAGCTTAAGGAAGTGCAAAACAGGAAGAGTGGGGAAAGCTTTATAGGAGAGCTGGTCTTGGGGAATAAGATAAAATTTCGTAGGTTTTAAGATTTAAGATTGGATCACCTCAGACAACCCCCATTTCATCTACTTGAGGAACCTGAAGCCTAGAGAAGTCAAGCAACATCTAAACTCATACAGCGAATCTGGAACTAAGCCTGGGGGAGAAAAATGAGTTTTTTTGACTCCTCATTCTCTATATTTTATTACAAGGTCCTCCGGATGTAAGAAAGAGCAAAGAATACTTTATGCAAAAAAGAGAGAGCGAGGGAGAGATGGGCAGGGGGCATGTCTTCCAAAGCCCGAAGGCAGAAATGAACTGGAAACTAACAAATAGTTCAGTGTTCTCATTTGGTCAGCAACAGCGTCAGCTCGAGGAGGTCTGGATTTTGTACAATTACAAGGTGCTTCTCGGCATTTGCTGCAACAAAACTGTGTAAATCCCGTAGCGGTTTACGGCCAGCGCTGTAAGGGTCTGGGGGCTGCGGGTGGACTGCGGCAGCCTCTGTTCCAGCGGCGGGCGGGCGGGCGCACGGGGGCGCCACCAGGCCCCTGAGCTCTGAGAGCGCCCACCTCCTCCCGGCGCCCGCTCCGCCGCCCCGCCCTGACAGCTGCGGGCGCCGGGTGAGAAATCAGCAAATGCTGCAGATGGGCACAGCGTTCAAACCAGGGCAGATTTCCTCCGGAGAGGCAGTGGTTAGACTTCTACCCGCGCCCCATGGGCTGCGGGTGACTGTCAGGGGTGCTCCAGCCCCCACACGGAAGGAGCCGCCGCCACCACGCCCTCCCCCACCAGCTGAGTTCAGTGTCAGTGCGGCAGAGAAATATGCGCCACGTGCACGGAAGACGTGCTCTGCGAGGAAGGGAAAAAAAGAGTGATGATGAATAAATACTACAGTCGTCCGCCTCAGCGGGGAAGGGGACAACCATGACGGCTTCTTCAGGGGCATTGGGCCCAGTGGTCATATTCAGATGAAACCCCCCCCCCAAAAGTGGGACCATCCCAATTTAAATATTAAAGCACCTCTGGGGGCGCCTGGGCCACTCAGTCAGTTAAGCTTCTGCACTCTTGATTATGGCTCAGGTCAACTCAGGTCAGGTGATGGGATGGAGGTCTGTGTCAGCCTTCCAGCTGGGCCCTGAGCCTGCTTAACACTGTCTCCCTCTCTCTCTCTCTCTCTCTCTCTCTGTCTCTAAAAAAAAAAAAAAATATATATATATATATATATATATATATATATATATATATATATCTCACATGTATATATTTATATATATTTTTTCACACACGTGTATATATATAAATTTTATATAATTTTTATATAAATATATATATATTTTATCATATATACACATATGTGTGTATATATATACATGTATGTGTGTATATGTGTGTATATATATCTCTATATATACCTATATAGATATAGATATAGATATAGATATAGATAGATATAGATATAGATATGTGAAGTCCCTCTGTATCAGCTGCTTCAAGCACCTCAAAGCACTCCTCCCCCTCCTCCAATCCCTGCTGAAGCCCAGGGGTGGTCCAGTGGGGTATTAGGGGAGGCAGCCTGGTGACCTGCAGAGCTGAGAGTACAGACAGGCTGTACCTGGCTCCTTACAGAATAGCTGTGTAACCTTGGGCACACTGTCTGACCCCGCTATCTCTTCCCGTTTCCTCTTCTGGAAAGGGGAAATAACGTAATATGCATCACGAGGTTGTCAGGATTAAATCAGTTAGTATCCGTAAAATGCTTTTCAGAGTGGTGCCTGGCACAGGATAGACTCCCTATCAGTATTTACTGTTAATAATAACAGAGTGAGCAATTAATTAGAACTTGTTAGACTCGTAAAATGCATGGACACAAAACAGTAATATGCATATGGTAAGAAAACAAACAAAAAGGTACATCAACCCATTAGAATGGTTGCACATGTAGGAAATGGTAACCAAAGGGAAAGACATTGAAACACTGCTCCCTGAGCTCCATCCCCAGAGATTCTGATTCGGTTTTGGTCTAAAATTGGGCTTGTCTGGCCTATGGCCTAGGAACCTCTATTTTTCTAGAACAAGCCCAGGGGATTATGATACATGGATGAGTTTGGGACACACTGGGGCAGTTGTCTAGGAAAAACTCACTATTCATACAGAACACTTCTGTGCCCAGAGGTGAGGGGGAGTGGGGAGGAGTTTCCCACACCAAG
Source organism: Neofelis nebulosa (assembly GCF_028018385.1). NCBI lineage: Eukaryota > Metazoa > Chordata > Mammalia > Carnivora > Felidae > Neofelis > Neofelis nebulosa. The sequence goes on from NC_080783.1 coordinate 121,070,263, forward strand.
CAATTTTGTGGCACTGATTGGGTGTCCTACAGTTCATTTCAATTCTGGCACCAACCACACGTAGTGCAGACCCTACAGGTGAAGGGCTCAGTCCCACAAAACTGCCCCCCGCCCAACTTCAGGTGCGGGTCGCAAATCCTGGCTGTCACCCGTGCTTCTGACCAACCAGCTATCATTTGGGGCTCCCATGACCCCACCTAGGGTTTTACAATTTGATACAACAGCTCCGAACTCACATCTTATTATATAAAGGAAATGATAAAGGGCAGAGATGAACAGCCAGATGATGAGGCATAGGGCAAGGTCTGGAAGGGTCCAGTATAGGAGCTTCTGCCCCTGTGGAGTTGGGGTGCACACCTTCCAGGTACACGGACGTGTTCACCAACCCAGAAGCTCTCGCAACCCTGTACTGTGGGCAGTTTCATGAATGATTCGTCACCCAGGTGTGATCCATCATTAACTCAATCTCATCTCTTCTCCCCTTCCCAGAGGACGGAGGTGGGACTGAAAGTTCTAAGCTGCTAATCATGTCTTGGTCTTTCTGGTGACGGGCCCCCATCTTGAAGCTATCCAGGGGCTCAGGAAAAGTAGCCTCATTGTATCAAAAGACTCTGCAATTACCCAGGAAAGTCCAAGGCATTTAGGAGCCCTGTGTTAGGAACCTGGGTCAAAGACCAAATCCTAGAACAAAAGATGTTCCTAGCGTTCTTATCATCTAGGAAATTCCAGGGGTTTTAGGAGTTCTGTGCCAGGAACCAGAGGGGGGAGACCAGTATCTGTATTTTCTGTTAGCTCACACTAAGAGAAGGAACATGTCCCTGGAGGAGTCTGACTCACTTGGCTGCGTATTCCAGCCCTGCCACTTCTTTCCATTTCTTGGACCAGTTATTTAACCTCAGTTGTCTTGTTTGTAAGGAAAAAAAAGGAGAGAGAGATTGCTATTATATTAGTTACGACTCTTCAATTTGTAACTGAGAGAACTCAGAGTCGCTGAACAGAAAAGTGGGGGGACATTTACTGGTGCTCAAAAGCCAGCCACAGAGTAGTGGATGTGGTGCCAGCCCAGGGCTGACTGGATCCAGGCACTCTGGCTTTTCAGGAGTGTGTTTGTGTCTGATTGCCCCTCTCTTGGGGCAGCCCCCCCTCCCCCCACCGCCTCCATCTTGCTTCATCCCGATTTGTCCCTGTTTGGTTTTACCCTCTCCTGCAAAGAACAGACTATGTCCATGTGGCAGGGACCATGACAGTAGAGGTCCAAGATCTTGATTCTCCCAGATCCATAACCCGGTAGGCAAAGCTGGGGCCATCCCTGTCAGCTTCTTGGAAATATACTGGTGAAGAGCCCGCATTGGCTCTGCATGGGTCATGCGCCATCTTGGTGACTGGAGCCGGAGATGTTGTGGCACCAGAAGTATGTCTGGGCGGAGTGGGGGGTGGAGACGGGCAATGGGGAGAGTGCTGAGTGTGCAGTGATTAGAATACCATAGCCCTCAGCTTGTAGGATTTTATGAGAATTGAGTAAGATGCTACGTGTAAGAACACACTTGTGGTGCTTGACTGCACATGGTAGACACTCAAACATTGGTTTCCATGCCTTCCCGCCCTTGGTGATCTGAATGCGAGGAAGGACGTTTAAATCAGATGATCTAAACTACTATTGCTATTTCAACCACTGGGTATTTGGAGAAAGACAGGTGCAGCTATCTATGCACATTATCTAGTTTTGCTCACTCCTTCACCAAGTGGGGTGATCTGAAGATTTAATTCCCTGGCTTAATTTACCTGTAATTACTAAGCCACTTTTTAGAAGTATATAAATACTTATACATATATAAGGGTATATATAAAAATGTAAGTGTTTTTCCTTCATCGGTTTTAAAAGATCTTTCCGAGTCAGTGTTTACTGTATTGTCCCTCGTTGATTTAGCGGAAAGAACCCTGGGGAGATCTGGTCACCCAGCTTCTCAGAATTTGACTTTTCTCATTTATTTAGAAAAGATGATGCTATTAAGCACCTGCCCGCCCATCTCAGAGGGGTGTCGTGAGAACCAACGTTAGGTACAATCTCTTTGTAAAATGTAAAGACATAATGCTAGGGTTGACTTTGTTCCTTTAAATAAGTTCTTTTAAAAAGGTAAGAAGGAAAGTTTCCCAAGTTGGCTTATGTTCTCATAAACTCTGGTATGCCCTCAAATGTCTTTGAGTAAAACGTCTGTGTGGCACAATTTAAACTTTTCTAACAGAACCAGAGTCCTGTGAGCCTGTGAAAATCCCCACCCAGTCATTGCTGCAGGATGTTGCGGGGCAAGCAAGGAAAGAAAAAGTGAAGTTACCTCACTACCTGCTGAGCTCCAAGCCCAAGTCCCAGCCTCTCACAAAGGTAAAACAGACATGGGGACCAATGTCCCAGAGCCAGGTGGCATTTCATGCAATCCCGACCCATTGAAGTTACTGATGTCCAGCCACTGGGTACTGCGATTGAGTGGACATACATACCATCATCTCCCCAAGAAGGCCTTTGGATCACACCGAGAATGAGCCAAGGCCGCCCTTTGCCCGAGACCAGCTCATCCAGGCTCACGAGGAGAATTTTAGGAGCTGCCTCTTAAACCATGGCTAGCCTGAAATCAGCCTGCTGGGAGCGCTCACACCATACACATCAGCAAATGCTACTAATCAACATTCTTTTCAGAGAGCCAGCTTACCAGCGCACCACTGGTCCCAGGGATCATTGGCCATCCTTCCCCGTGACTCTTAGGATAAAATCCATAATGGCAGCATGGCTACAAGCCCTGTTTGCCTTTACTCTTGTTTTGCCCCCCTACTCACTTCAGCCATCATGGGTTTCCCTTAGTTCTTTAAAAAATTTTTTTTTAATCTTTATTCACTTTTGAGAGACAGAGCGTGAGTGGGGGAGAGGCGGGACACAGAATCCGAAGCAGGCTGTAAGCTGTCAGCACAGAGCCCGACGTGGGGCTCAAACCCATGAACCGTGAGAACGTGACCTGAACTGAAGCCGGATGCTCAACTGACTGAGCTACCCAGGTGCCCCTCCCTTAGTTCTTTAAAAGCTCCTTCCTTCCTCAGAGCCTCCAAGATTAAGATTTCCTCTCATCTCTGCTGGGAACACCTGCCTTGAGCCTACCAATCCTTTTGATAGTTATCCTTTGATATTTTCATGGCACTGTGTGTTCATTGTCATCACAGAATAGGTTGCAGTGTAAGTGTTACATGGTAAGAGTGCTTCTCAAACTTTGATGCACACATGATTATCTGGGAATCTTGTGAGCATGGAGATTCTGAGTCACGGGGGCCTGAGAACCGGCTGTTCTAATGAACTCCCAGGTTGAGCTCAGTGCTGGCCAATAACAAGATAACAAGAGCACAGAGTGTGATTAGCTGGCCAGCAGCATTGGCAAAGCCTGAGAACTTGTTACAGATGCAAATTCTGCCCCTCCCTCCCAGATTTACTGGTTGAGAAACTTGGGGGTAGAGTCAGCAATTTGTTTCTTAACAAGCCTCCCAGGTGATTCGGACGGAAGCTGAAGTTTGCTAGTCACTGGCACAGAGGAAAGAGCATAAAGTTTAGAATCAGGCCCACTTGAGTTTGAAACTTTTGCTTGAGCAAATGACGCCTTACGCTTCTCGGAACGACAGCTTCTTCATCCTGAAAGCTTAAAATCTGTCCTTACAGCGCTGTTGTAAGGATTACACGAGACCGATAGTGTCCATTTCCTTCCACAGCCAAGCAGTTCTTTTCCTCTGGCGATAGGGCCTTTTTCTTATCTTGGGAACACAACTTGGAACCATTTTCTTTTGTTACTTTTTCCTTAAATGCAAAGGTGCCAGATTTGGTTGGAGGCAAAGTGAAAACGTCCTCTGTTGCGTCTGCTGCCATTAATAATGTGAACTCATCCCCTTTTGGATTCCACCTTCTCCCACCATCAGTGAAGTTTGGAGTCCTAAAAGAAGGACACACCTATGCGGCCACTGTGAAGCTCAAGAATGTTGGAGTGGACTTTTGCAGGTGAGGCCAAGGCACCAAATGTCTACTCATGTCACTTTCTCCTTCGCCGAGACTTGTCTTTGGCTACCTGTGTCCCTGAACGTTTATTGAACTGAAACTCTAATTACACCTTGACTCTTGAATCCTCACATCATTCATTCAACCACTTCATTCATTCATTCTTCATCAGATCAGTATTTTTCAAGCCTCAACTATGTGGTGGGCACTCCTTTGTCCTCCCATTAATCGTTATTCATACCTTGGTAGAAGCAATTCAGGGGCTGATCTACGGTAGCAAAAACTAAAGGGGAAGCTGTACAAGTCTTATAGTAACTAACGCATAAAACCTGAAAGTCTATTTCTCAAACCCACCACCCACTGTAATGCCAGCTGACATTTGTTTGTACTTTATGATCCATAAGGGATTTTAAATCCACTATTTCTGCATAATTGAGGCAAAAAGGAAAAAAAAAATTAACCTGAGTCATTAGGGCCATTTTGCCTCTGAAGATCTGACTTGGCTGTAACTCAGAGCCTGACCTCCCAGTTGAAAATACCCTACAGCTGGCATTCAGTGACAAGAGTCCTTCATTTCCAGATCATTAGAATTTTAGAATTTGCAGAGACTATTACAGAGGATCAGAGTAACATGTTTTAAGGTCTTATTGGGTAGAGCAAGACAGGATCTCAGATCTCCTGTGGACCTGTTTGTATGTGGCACCATGCTTTATCCACACAGCTGTGGTCACTTCTTGTGTGGGAGTTCAGTCCTTCCCACTGGGTCAATAGACCATATGTCTATACCAGGACATATACCCAATTACAAGTGTCTATACCCAATTACAAAATCTTCCCTATTCTATTTTGGATTAAACTTAAGCATAATATGGGGTCCCCTCCCCCCAAAACAGTGAAATAAATGTTTATTTCAGTTGCAGAGCTATGCTCATTGTAAGTGGCAAGTCCTTCCAGTTTATGGTTCTGGACTCGAGACCGGAAACCAGATGTAATAAAGCTACAGAGGCATCTGGTTTAAAAGATCAACATCCCATTTTAGTTGAGGCAAATACCCAGCTTCAGGAATCATGTTGGTTTCCTCAGAAACAACGAGGCCACCAGATCAGACATTACTGTCTTTTTAGGCTACTGCCAACAAAGTGGGTGGGGAGAAATAGAGAACCAACTTCAAACCAATAAAACTTATCCATGCAGATCCTGTCTACTCAGTATAGAATTTTAGCTTTTGGGATTTCACTCCTCAGCTTGTTAAATTCAGCCACTATGGCTCAGACAGCAAAGTTGATGGTGGAAGGAGCGGGATTGAGGTCATCGTGGAGGTAGGCTTTCCCTGGCATTTTAATTTACTCCAGGTCTTTAACCTTCAGGCAGAACCCACAAACCACAGGAAGGGAAAGAGATCAATAGGCACTACGTGTGAGCTTGGGGCTTTTCAAGGTCTCTACATTTTCTGAGCCTTTTCTGTTTCTCTTCTCCCCAAACATGCAAGCCCCATGCCACGGCAGAGCGAGACGGCTCCCATGCTCTCCTGCTTTCCAAAAGAGCCTTTATTCTTCAGCTTAATGATCTGGCAGGCAGCATCGGTGTTCACACTGGTGGCTATGCTGCCGTGCACACACCAGCCAAACATTCACGACAGTCGGCCCGAGCCCAAGCTGGTCGGCGGCATCCAATAACAGAGGGTTGAAACTGGGGTTGGAGTCTGTTTGACGCTGATGAAAACTGTTGCTGGAAAGGGGGTTGTGAAAGGGGCCCCAGCTTCTCCCAACTGAATATTGGGTGGTTCTTTAATGGTGTGGACCCCCTGCAGCTTTGTAGCAAATATTAACACCTTCCTGATTTTATGACATCCCAGTTCATTCACTGCTTTTTCGTGATGGCGTAAATTTATTTTCTTTTTTTGCCTGGCAGGTTTAGGGTGAAGCAGCCCCCACCCAGCACAGGACTGAAAGTGACTTATAAACCTGGTCCCGTAAGTCCCATGTGCTACCTGTTGTGTGTGTCCCTGTGTGTGCATGGGAGTGTGTGCATGGTTCCAGGGGAGTGGGCTTTTAAGTCATTCTGTGCATCCAGTTTAAACCATGTAGAAGTCTGATTTTTCTAGGATCATAAGCAAAAGATCCCTGGTATTGGTACAATATGTGGCTTGATATCACTTACTTCGTGTAATGACCCCGAGACAGATCCTATGCATAAATAGAGTTAAACTTCCAGCTATGGAAACTTTCCTGAAGTTCACTCATTTGTCCCAATACTACAGCTACGTATAGTTGTATGCAAACTACCTTTTTAAAAATTAAATATGATTTGACATGCATTTGGAAAGCTGACTACCTCAAGGTATCCTGTAATAGATTTGTCTGCAAAATGAAAAATTCCTTGGAAAAATAAATATTCTACTCTTTGTATTTTATATACATTTGGCTTGTTATTTTGGTTTGCCAAGAGAACATTATCTAATGACATACAAAGAAATGGTAGTATATTAACGTCATCAGCTCCCTCATTTCTCCAAGGAGCTCTGAAAATGCCAATTTTAAAATGTCAACCTGTTCTTACTTTATTCGACACATTCCCCAACGTGGGGTGTTTAATATAAAATCTGTATGTTGTCACTCACTTTAAATTATAATTTCAGAAATGTAGTATCAAGCAAACAAAAGTTTACAAATATACAAAATATAATATATAAAATAATATATAAAATATAACAAAATCACACTTGTAAATCTTAACATTTATTTCTTGATCAGCACATCGTCTTGTTTAACATTCCTTCCATTTCACTCAACAGGCTTTGAGTTACTTGAGCATGCCACTGATAGGGACAGGGGACAGGGGATGTTAAAAATGAGTAGGACACACAAGTTGCTCGCAAAGCTGGGCACATAGCAGGGACACAAGAGATGGATGGCTACGTGACAGAATGAAGTGAGGATATCTGGTAGACACAGGATCAGCCATCACAGACCGGGACGTGTGCGGACTCCTGGGAACACGGAGCAAGGGCATCCCATTCTATAACCAGCACATGGGGTTCGCCGAGTCCCAAGATCTTAAAACTGCCACGGTTGTGCGTTGACACAGAGGGGCAGTTAGGTATGGTGCAAAATCAGTTGGCTTCTTGTAATGACTGTGCCACCAGCAGCAGTGCCGGTGGTTAATTAAACCCTCTGCGCCCCTCATCTATAAAAGGAGTCGCTTGAGGCGCCTGGGTGGCTCAGTCAGTTAAGCGTCTGACTTCGGCTCAGGTCATGATCTCACGGTCTGTGAGTTCGAGCCCCGCGTCGGGCTCTGGGCTGATGGCTCAGAGCCTGGAGCCTGCTTCCGGTTCTGTGTCTCCCTCTCTCTCTGACCCTCCCCTGTTCATGCTCTGTCTCTCTCTGTCTCAAAAATAAATAAACGTTAAAAAAAAAATCAAAAAAAAAAAAAAAAGGAGTCGCTTAGACCCGATAATTTCTTAGTCCTCTTCCAGCCCTAATACCTTATGGTCTACAAAACAGTAGTTTGCAGGCTGCAGTTCCAAACAGAAATATACTTTGAGATTAGACCCACCAATTCGTGAGCACCTCTCTCACACATTTCATCATCGTACTGTGTCAAGATTTCAGAAACTTCGCAACATAAAGCAAAAAACAAGACAAAACAAAAAATCAAAGTCAGCTCTCCTTCCACTGTTCTGGGAAGTTAGCAGATTTCTTTTCATTTAAAGTAGGGGCAATGCCCAAAGCCAAAATGACTGTTGGATCGATCTTTATAGGTACTAAAAACCCAGCGTGTAGTATTTGAAGCTCACTCTTGACTGTTAGTTTTTTAATATTTTTTTTTCTTTTTGACAGTAAGTTTTGGCTCTGCACAAATATAATCTATAGACTTGTCCATATGTAAAGCTAACCGCTGTTCAGCTTGGTTGGTTGCCAACACCGAGTGAATGTGCTCGGAGCCCGGGTAGACCTGATGGCAGGATGCCAGCTGCCATGCGGAGTGGCGTCACCCCAGCCCTGCCCTCCGTGTTGGGCTCCAGGGCGAAGGGCCTGGTCCTCAGACAATGGAGCGTTGGATACCGTCCAGTAAGCAGACCTTCACAAGCACATTGTTGAAAAAGTTGAAACATTTTTTCGGTCCTATTATTTACAAACTATACTGAAGAAAACAAATTTTTTGTATCTAATTGCTTTCCATGTGGTGGTTTCTGATGTATTTTTTTTTTCCGGATAATTGTTCTCAAGTCTGCTTCTTAGCCTACCTCCTGGAGAGGCAGCTTAGGAACACAAACAGCTCTTTCTTTCCTGGCCAGTGTTCTCTTCAAGGGACAAGGCAAGAAGCCCATTCCTTGCTGTGTTTCTTCTTCATTATATATCGGGTTTCTTCTTTGTTGGTCCAGACCTCTTCCACGTAGCTTTCAGACCTAAGCAGTTTGGCATTTGAACTCCTCCCGTCTCCCTATACTGGCTCTGTCACACCATAGGCCCTCCACTGGGAACATTATAAACTAAGAGGCAGGGCCAGGAAGTTGTGCAATTCACGTACTCTCTTATTTTAAACTTCTCTTTATCTGCAAGGATGCCCCTAGGAACTCACTGCAGATGTTCAAGAAAGAGCACGATTGCGGGCATTGTAAACTTTGCCTTCAGTGCCACCTCCAGGACACTGGCTTTTATTTTTCTTACCCTTCTTCCCAAATGGCACCTGGTTTTCCCCTTCAACAATTTATCCTGGGTCCCATTTGCTCCATGGAAGTCTACCTAGCTAATCTACAAAGTAATTCTTGTAAGTGCCTAACTGCGATGGTTCATGTGCGCCAAATTTATAGATGGGAAAACAGGATTAGAGAGTCTAACTAGCTTGCCCAAATTCATGTTAAAACCCAGATTTGAACCCCGATGTGTCTGATTTTTTTTTTTTTTTTAATTTTTTTTCCAATGCTTTTTATTTATTTTTGGGACAGAGAGAGACAGAGCATGACCGGGGGAGGGGCAGAGAGAGAGGGAGACACAGAATCGGAAACAGGCTCCAGGCTCCGAGCCATCAGCCCAGAGCCTGACGCGGGGCTCGAACTCACGGACCGCGAGATCGTGACCTGGCTGAAGTCGGACGCTTAACCGACTGCGCCACCCAGGCGCCCCCGGATGTGTCTGATTCTAAAGCTACATTGTGTCCTATAGGTGGCAGCGGGTCTGCAGACGGAACTGAAAGTGGAGTTATTTGCCATGGCTGTTGGAGAGGAAGGTGCCAGGGGATCAACACACATCTCGCACAATATTGAGATTATGACTGAGCATGACGTCCTGTTCTTACCCGTGGAAGCAAATATCCTTTAAAGTTCAATTTGAGTAGTCATAAATAGAGCAAAAATTACATTTGAGCAAGGAGAAAATATTAGAATGCTATTCCGTGACCCCCCACCCCCACGCCTGCACTCCATAGCTTCATTAATTCTGTTTTTAAAACCGTAGAGTTCAAGTTTTAGGATAAAGATTGTCTTCGTCTTTGTGAGCAGCTAGCAAAATGCCTGTTAACACAGTACATGAGCAGTGACTGCAAGTTGAATGAATGTCAGTGTTAATTGCTGTCTATGGGGTATCAGACAATCAGAATTAAGCAGGGAATTGTTTTTAAAACTTTTGAGGAAAGGAGACTTAAATAGAACAAACAAATCCACAGCAATAGGAGAGTTCTGGGTGTTGGGAAGTATAGGGAGTTCAACTCGTTGAGACCTTAGGGGTATTAGGAAACATAGTAGGGAAGTTGTGGAAGATTTTGAATCCCTGCTTAAACTTTATTATATAAGCAAGAGTGAATCATTGATCCAGTGCATGATACAATCGTCATATTTTTATCAAGATGAACCCAGCATTACCGTGCTGGACATGTCAAGGAGCAACCTGATGCAAATAGAAACAAAGAGTCGGGGGCGCCTGGGTGGCGCAGTCGGTTAAGCGTCCGACTTCAGCCAGGTCACGATCTCGCGGTCCGTGAGTTCGAGCCCCGCGTCAGGCTCTGGGCTGATGGCTCGGAGCCTGGAGCCTGTTTCCGATTCTGTGTCTCCCTCTCTCTCTGCCCCTCCCCCGGTCATGCTCTGTCTCTCTCTGTCCCAAAAATAAATAAAAAACGTTGAAAAAAAATTTAAAAAAAAAAAAGAAACAAAGAGTCGTTGGAAGGCCGCTTCATTAGGCTGAGCATAAGGACAGGAACTACCCCGTGGCAGTTGTGGAAGAGGGACATGGGTGGAAAGACATTTGGCGGGGGAGAGGAATCTGTAAAATCTCAGGTGGAACCCATTGAGGGAGGGCAGTAAGAGGACTCAAGAGTTCAAGGTTTGGAGCATGCAGGTCTGGATCTCAATTGAAGAGACAGCGCAGGAGAGGTAATGATTTTATTTTATTTTATTTTATTTTTTTTTTTAATTTTTTTTTTTTCAACGCTTTTTATTTATTTTTGGGACAGAGAGAGACACAGCATGAACGGGGGAGGGGCAGAGAGAGAGGGAGACACAGAATCGGAAACAGGCTCCAGGCTCCGAGCCATCAGCCCAGAGCCTGACGCGGGGCTCGAACTCACGGACTGCGAGATCGTGACCTGGCTGAAGTCGGACGCTTAACCGACTGCGCCACCCAGGCGCCCCAATGATTTTAAAAACATCATCTACAAAGAGGAGACAACTGGAGGTATGGAAAAGGAGTAGAGCTGCGGGGTCTGTTAAGGACGCAGAAGAAGAGGAGACCGTGGAGACACAACAAGCAATCATAAAACCAAGAAACATGTCAGAAGCCACACAAGGAATTTCAAGGAAAACACGGACCTAGTTGACAGGTGCTACAGAGATGTCCTGGAGAATTCAGATTACGTAGGATTGCTAGATTTGGCTGAAGGGAATGGAAGAGAAACATTAAAAAATATGAATGAGAGGAAGTAACTGAAGCAGCAGCATCCAAAGGAGAGCAAGAGAATAGTCAAGAAGAGAGCTGAAGGCTTAGTCTCAGCGAGGGGGCGTGTGAGGATGGCTAAGGATCCAGACTTTGAGGTGAAGGGGAAATTTGGGGAAGCTTGTGTCAGATGACCTTGGTTTCAGTGGAAATGGAGCTGAATTCATTTGTTCACTTATTTCAAAGAGAAGTGTCTCTAGTGTGCTAGGCACTGTTCTAGGCACTGGGGATACAGCAGTGAACAAGACACAAAACTCCCTGCCCCTACGTTGCTTACTTTCCAGTGGGAGAACAGACTGTACGCAAAATAAGTAACACAAGGACTACAATGGTGCTCGTAAGTACAATGGAGATAAATAAAAAGTAGGAAAGGGGGTACAGGGAGGATTAAGGAGGACTGCAATTTAAAGTGGGATGTTCAAGAAAAGACCTCACGGGGGAGGTGATTTTTTTTTTTTCTATATGGATGGCACGGTTCTTCTGCAGTGATAGGAGAAAACTAACCAAAGAACCAGCTTTTTCCTCTAAGAATTAAATCAAGTCTCCATACATCCTCTTCACACAAGTTATGAGATGCTGACCCAGAGACACTGTAACCCTGCTGCTGGTCACAGTAACTAAGTCATTCTGCTTTTATGCTTGTAGATTAAAGGCTACCTGTCAGGCATAGATAGATGGGGCAGAGAGTTTTATTAGATCTTTTATCTACTTCTAATGTCAGTAGTGAGAATTTGTAGCCCATTTCTCAAGATCTATCCCTTCCCCAGAAAAAAAGACATGACCTCTAGACATTGATGTGATTTTGGGACCTGATTATGGTGATTGATGTCTCCTATAGGAAGACTCACCACAGTCAGGGGAGAAGCACACACTGGGTGGACAGGAGAAATTCCAGGAAATCAATATCTGTCCGTCTTCCTCTAAGCCTGAGTCCACAGAATTCACATTGCATGGTAAGGACCCAAAACAGAGCTAATGAGGCCAGAGAGGAGGTTCTGATTTGAAAATGTTAACAAGTTTGTATATACACATCATTTGGTCACAAAAGTCCTTAACGAGTATCTTACCAGTTTTAACAAGCAGCAATTATGATAAGAGACCAAAAGATTTTCCTCAGGGAAAAGAAAATCCCATGGTCCGGAGGACTTCTACAATTTCTTCTTCTGCACTTGGAGTCTTCATGTCCCGTAAAATTTCTCCACGTTAGGTCCGGTAAGTAAGTAATAAATGGGAATTTGACTGGTAACCATTCATATGTGAGGTCTTAGACCTCATGTTTGTTTCTCTCTTCTTACAGCCAGAAACCAATGAGCCACTAAGCCCAGGGGAAAGGAAATACTTGTTTTTAATGACCAAAACAGCTACTCCTTTACATATATTACCATATCTCATCCTCACACTACTGATAAGATAGGTATTCTTTCCCACGTTATAAATGAGGAAGCTGATGATGTAAAAATCTAACCTACTTCAATGTGATGCTGAAGTTCGTTCTTTTTTAAAAAAAAAAATTTTAATGTTTATTTTTTTAATGTTTATTTTTGAGAGAGAGAGAGAAAGAGAGAGCACACAAGCAGGGGAGGGGCAGACAGAGAGGGAGACACAGAATCCAAAGCAGGCGCCAGGCTCTTAGCTGTCTGCGGACATGGGGCTCGAACTCACAAACTGTGAGATCATGACCTGAGCCAAAGTCAGATGCTTAAATTGACTGAGCTATCCAGGCACCCCTAAAGTTCATTCTTTTAAGTGCTGTTTTCAGTGTTGACCTTCCAAAAAGCAGGGGCACCGACACCAGGATGTCCTTCTGAACTTGAAACTTTACAAGTAAGCCAGTGGTTCTCAGACATTTTGAATGCAGATTCTTTAAATATTCTTAAAAATTACTGAGGACCCCAAAGAGCTGTCATGTATGTGGATCATATCTACTGCATTTACCAAACTGGAATTAAAACTGGGAAAAATTACCAATGTGAAAACCACAATAAACCCAGTATACTAACACAGATTTTTTTTAATGAAACATTAACTATTTTCCAAAACAAAAATGGATTACTCACGGGACACTGTTTTACATTTTCATAATTCCTTTACTATCCGGCCTAATAGAACACAGCTGGGTTCGTACCCCAGCTCTGCATTCAGTCTGTCACGATATGAGACATCACGCAGCCTCTGGAAAACTCCACTGTATGCTCATGAGAGAAAAAGGCAAACAGCATCTTGTCTGTTTCCTGGAGCTGCTGAAACAAGTCTGTGCTCGTTTCTTGCGGCTGCTGGGAAAGAGTCACACAAGCCAGGTGGCTTAAAACAACAGATATTCCGTTGCAGTTCAGGAGGCCAGAGATCCAAGATCAAGGTGTCGGACTTGGCTCCTTCTGGAGATGGAGGGAGGATTTGTTCTATGCCTCTCTCCTACCATCTCAGGGCTGCCAGCAGGTCTTGGTGTTCACTGGCTTATTGCTGACTCACTTTCATCTCTGGCTCAAATGGCATTCTTCCCCGTGTGTATATTTCTGTGTGTCTCCCTCCTTGTAAGAATGCCATTCATTAGATTTAGTGGGTACCCTAATCCTGAGTGGCATCGTAAGGTCACCTTCCGTTTCTGGTAGACATGAATTTTGTGGAAACAAACCCAGTGTAATCTACTCTCCGGTCCCCCAACATTCACATCCATCCCATCCCAACACTCCCAAAACTTTTCACCCATTCCAGCATTAACTCCAAATTCTCAATTCAGAGTGTCACATCCCATCTGTCTAAATCAAGTACGGGTTAGACTCTGGTATGCCCGGCCTTGGTCTCCTTTGGTCTCCTTTCCATTGGTGGACGTATGAAACTAAAAAGCACGTTTTCAACTTGTACCATACGATGGTGGAAAAAGCATGGGATAGATATTCCCATTCCAAAAGGAAGAAAGTGGAAAGAATAGAGTCACTGGTCTAAAGCAAATTTGTGACACAGCAGGGCAAATGTCATGAAGTTTCAAGGCCTGAAAATAATCTTTTGTGGCTTGACCGGCCCTCTGGGCCCAGAGGCTGTCCCAGCCCCAACCTCTAGACCATCAGAAGCCCTGTTGGCCCCACCCTCTCTGTCCTCAGCCTGGGACACAATCTTACCCTCCGGACAGCCCAGTTCCTGCTTATAGAATCCTACAAGTCTGGCAGCCTTCCTTCCTCTTGTCCCATCTCTGTCCCTGCGAGGCCAAAATGGCAGCATTTCTACCAATGTAACATTCTCACAAACCCGTCAGTCTTCATGGGTGTCAAGGAGTTCCACACCATTAGACATGAGGCTTCTCCACAGATCCTTTCTGGACAACCGTGCCTCTGTTCCTGGCTTCTGCTGAGATGCTTGATCGTATCCATGGCCACAAATCTAATCGCACATTTTCCAGCACAGACCCTTGGTGACCTCTGAAGAGCATGCCCTTGCAGAATAGATAGGCTGTGAATTTTCAAACTCATCATGTTCTGTTTCCTTTTTGCTAACCATTTCCTTCCTCAAATTATCTCTTTCCTCTTGCATTTTACTATAAGCAGCAAGAAAGTAGGCCACATCTTCAATATTTTGTTTGGAAACCTCAGCTAAATATTCAATGTCATGGTTCACAAGCTCTACTTTAACCCCAAAGCAGAACACAAGTCAGCCAAGTTTTCTGCCACCTTACTTTTCCTCCAGTGTCCAACATGTTCATTTCTGAGTTCACACCAAAAGAACCTTTATCTTCTAACATGTATTCATTTTTGAGAGACAGAGGGCTAGCAGGGGAGGGGCAGAGAGAGGGAGACACAGAATCTGAAGCAGGGTCCAGACTCTGAGCTGTCGGCATAGAGCCTGATGCAGGGCTCGAACTCACAGACTGCGAGATCATAACCTAAGCTGAAGTCAGATGCTCAACCAACTGAGCCACCCAGGCACCCCAGAAGCACCTTTTAATTTTCACACTTCTATCAACATTTTGTTCATGATGAAATAGAAATTCTCTGAGATGCCAGCTTTCTCTACTGTCCATATTTCCATAGTTCTACCAAATCATTTCAAGATAACCTAGACTTTTTTTTTTTTATTATTACATGGCTCAAAATTCTTCCAGTCTTTACCATTTACCCAATTCCAAAGCCACTTCCATATTTTTAGGTATTTGTCCAGTAGCACCCCACTTCCTGGCATCAAAATCTATTTGTTTCCTGGGGTTTCCATAAAATTACCATAACCTGGGTGGCTTAAAACAAGGTATTTTCTTGCAGTTCAGGAAACTAAAGGTCTGAAACCAAGGTATTAGAGGACTGGTTCCTTCTGGAGACTGAGGGGGAATTTGTTCCAGCCTGGCTTCTGGCGGTAGCCAGAGTCTTGGCGTCCCTTGGCTTATAGCTGCCTCACGCCAATCGCAGTCTCTGCCTCTGTGGTCCCCCGGCCTCCTGTGTGTCTCCTGACATTGCATTCTTATACGGCCACCGTGACTGGATGTAGGGCCCACTCTAATATAGTGTGAACTCATCTTAACTAATTATATTTATAATGACCCTCTTTCCAAATAAGGACACATTCATAGGTTCTGGGTAGACATGAATTTTTGGACAAGACTCTTTAAACTACTATGGATTTTAATATGGTTTTGAAAGTATTTTTGGCATTGCAGACTCCTTGAAAGGTCTTACGGACCCCTGGAGATCATAAACTATACTTTGGGAACCACTGAATTCATGGTTTATGTCAGTTCTACTTAATGACTTTTGGAAGTTACTCCAAACTGAGAAGAGGTAAAGTTTGCATCACTAGTTGGACAGAATAGCTTCCAAATAAAAGATACATAATTCCTGTTGGCACCAATCTATCAAAAGTAACTTCATGAATCTATCCAAAAAAGAAATGACTTCAGTGATGTTGCCTTTATGCCCCTGTTCAGATGATCACAGACTTAATGAGATTGAAAGATGCCTGCTGTACTTATTCTTTCTTTTTTTTAATATGAAATTTATTGTCAAATTGGTTTCCATACAACACCCAGTGCTCATCCCAACAGGTGCCCTCCTCAATACCCATCACCCACCCTCCTCTCCCTCCCACCCCCCATCAACCCTCAGTTTGTTTTCAGTTTTTAAGAGTCTCTTATGGTTTGGCTCTCTCCCTCTCTGTTTTTTTTTTTTTTTTCCTTCCCCTCCCCCATGGTCTTCTGGTAAGTTTCTCAGGATCCACATAAGAGTGAAAACATATGGTATCTGTCTTTCTCTGTATGACTTATTTCACTTAGCATAACACTCTCCAGTTCCATCCACGTTGCTACAAAAGGCCATATTTCATTCTTCCTCATTGCCAAGTAGTATTCCATTGTGTATATAAACCACAATTTCTTTCTCCATTCATCAGTTGATGGACATTTAGGCTCTTTCTATAATTTGGCTACTGTTCAAAGTGCTACTATAAACATTGGGGTACAAGTGCCCCTATGTATCGGCACTCCTATATCCCTTGGGTAAATTCCTAGCAGTGCTATTCCCGGGTCATAGGGTAGATCTATTTTTAATTTGAGGAACCTCCACACTTTTCCAGAGCGGCTGAACCAGTTTGCATTCCCACCAATAGTGCAAGAGCGTTCCCATTTCTCCACATCCTTGCCAGCATCTATAATCTCCTGATTTGTTCATTTTAGCCACTCTGACTGGTGTGAGGTAGCATCTCAGTGTGGTTTTGATTTGTATTTCCCTGATGAGGAGTGACATTGAGCATCTTTTCATGTCCCTGTTGGCCATCTGGATGTTTTCTTTAGGGAAGTGTCTATTCATGTTTTCTGCCCATTTCTTCACTGGATTGTGTTTCGGGTGTGGAGTTTGGTGAGCTCTTTATAGATTTTGGATACTAGCTCTTTGTCTGATATGTATCTTTTCCCATTCTGTTGGTTGCCTTTTAGTTTTGTTGTTTCCTTTGCAGTGTAGAAGCTTTTTATCTTCATGAGGTCCCAACAGTTCATTTTTGTTTTTAATTCCCTTTTGTTTTGGGGATGTGTCAAGTAAGAAATTGCTGTGGCTGAAGTCAGAGAGGTTTCTTCCTGCTTTCTCCTCTAGGGTTTTGATGGCTTCCTGTCTCACATTCAGGTCCTTTATCCATTTTGAGTTTATTTTTGTGAATGGTGTGAGAAAGTGGTCTAGTTTCATCCTTCTGCATGTTGCTGTCCAGTTCTCCCAGCACCATTGGTTAAAGAGACTTTTTTCCATCGGATATTCTTTCCTGCTTTGTCAAAGATTAGTTGGCCATACTTTTGTGGGTCTAATTCTGGGATTTCTATTCTATTCCATTGGTCTATGTGTCTGTTTTTGTGCCAATACCATGCTGTCTGGATGATGACAGCTTTGTAGTAGAGGCTAAAGTCTGGGATTGTGATGACTAATGCTTTGGTCTTCTTCTTCAAAATCACTTTGGCTATTTGGGGTCTTTTGTGGTTCCATACAAATTTTAGGATTGCTTGTTCTAGCTTCGAGAAGAATACTGGTGCAATTTTGATTGGGACTGCATTGAATGTGTACATAACTTTGGGTAGTATGGACATTTTAACAATATTTATTCTTCCAATCCATGAGCATGGAATGTTTTTCCATTTCTTTATATCTTCTTCAATTTCCTTAATAAGCTTTCTATACTTTTCAGCATAAAGATCTTTTACATCTTTGGTTAGGTTTATTCCCAGATATTTTATGATTCTTTGTGCAATTGTGAATGGGATCAGTTTCTTTGTCTTTCTGTTGCTTCATTATTAGTGTATAAGAATGCAACTGATTTCTTTACATTGATTTTGTATCCTGCAACTTTCCTGAATTCATGTATCAGTTCTAGCAGACTTTTGGTGGAGTCTGTCGGGTTTTCCATGTATAATATCATGTCATCTGCAAAAAGTGAGAGCTTGACTTCATCTTTGCCAATTTTGATGCCTTTGATTTCCTTTTGTTGTCTGATTGCTGATGCTAGCACTTCCAATACTATGTGAAACAACAGTGGTGAGAGTGGACATCCCTGTCGTGTTCTTGATCTCGGGGAAAGCTCTCAGTTTTTCCCCGTTGACAATGATATTTGCTGTGGGCTTTTCATAAATGGCATTTATGATGTTTAAGTATGTTCCTTCTATCCCGACTCTCTTGAGGGTTTTTATCAAGAAAGGATGCTGAATTTCTGCATCAATTGACAGGACCATATGGTTCTTTTCTTTTCTTTTATTAATGTGATGTATCACATTGATTGATTTGCAAATGTTGAACCAGCCCTGCAGCCCAGGAATGAATCCCACTTGATCATGCTTTATATGCTGTTGAATCCAATTTGCTAGTATCTTATTGAGAATTTTTGCATCCATATTCATCAGGGATATTGGCATATAGTTGTCTTTTTCTTGCTGGGTCTCTGTCTGGTTTAGGAATCAAAGTAATAGTGGCTTCACAGAATGAGTCTGGAAGTTTTCCTTCCCTTTCTAATTTTGGAACAGCTTGAGAAAGATAGGTATTATCTCTGCTTTAAATGTCTGGTAGAATATCCCTGGGAAGCCATCTGGTCCTGGACTCTTATTTGTTGGGAGATTTTTGGTAACTGATTCAATTTCTTTGCTGGTTATGAGTCTGTTCAAGTTTTTATTTCTTCCTGAGTTTTGGAAGGGTGTGGGTGCTTAGGAATTTGTCCATTTCTTCCAGGTTATCCAGTTTGTTGGCATATAATTTTTCATAATATTCCCTGATAATTGCTTGTATTTCTGAGGGATTGGTTGTAATAATTCCATTTTCATTCATGATTTTATCTATTTGGGTCATCTCCCTTTTCTTTTTGAGGAGCCTGGCTAGAGGTTTATCAATTTTGTTTATTTTTTCAAAAAAACAACTCTTGGTTTCATGGATCTGCTCGACAGTTTTTTTAGATCCTATATTGTTTATTTCTGCTCTGATCTTTCTTATTTCTCTTCTTCTGCTGGATTTAGGCTGTCTTTGCTGTTCTGCTCCTATTTCCTTTAGGTGTGCTGTTAGATTTTTATTGTTTCTTGAGATAGGCCTGGACTGCAATGTATTTTCTTCTCAGGACTGCTTTCGCTGCATCCCAAAGCATTTGGATTGTTGTATTTTCATATTCGTTTGTTTCCATATATTTTTAAATTTCTTCCCTAATTGCCTGGTTGACCCACTCATTCTTTAGTAGGGTGTTCTTTAACCTCCATGCTTTTGGAGGTTTTCCAGACTTTTTCCTGTGGTTGATTTCAAGCTTCATAGCATTGTGGTCTGAAAGCGTGCATGCTATGATCTCAATTCTTGTATACTTATGAAGGGCTGTTTTGTGACCCAGTATGTGATCTATCTTGGAGAATGTTCCATGTGCACTCGAGAAGAAAGTATATTCTGTTGTTTTGGCATGCAGAGTTCTAAATATATCTGTCAAATCCATCTGATCCAATGTATCATTCAGGGCCCTTGTTTCTTTATTGATCCTGTGTCTAGATGATCCATTACTGTAAGTGGAGTATTAAAGTCCCCTGCAATTACCACATTCTTATCAATAAGGTTGCTTATGTTTATGATTGTTTTATATATTTGGGGGCTCCCGTATTCGGCACATAGACATTTATAATTGTTAGTTCTTCCTGATGGATAGACCCTGTAATGATTATATAACGCCCTTCTTCATTTCTTGTTACAGCCTTTAATTTAAAGTCTAGTTTGTCTGATGTAAGTATGGCTACTCCAGGTTTCTTTTGACTTCCAGTAGCATGATAGTTCTCCATCCTGTCACTTTCAATCTGAAGGTGTCCTCAGGTCTAAAATGAGTCTCTTATAGACAGTAAATAGATGGGTCTTGTTTTTTTTATCCATTCTGATACCCTATGTCTTTTGGTTGGAGCATTTAGTCCATTTACATTCATTGTTATTATTGAAAGATACGGGTTTAGAGTCACTGTGACGTCTGTAGGTTTCATGGTTGTAGTGATGTCTCTAGTACTTTTTGGTCCTTGCAACATTTCACTCACAGAATCCCCCTTGGGATCTCTTGTAGGACTGGTTTAGTGGTGATGAATTCCTTCAGTTTTTGTTTGGGAAGACCTTTATCTCTTCTTCTATTGTGAACGATAGACTTGCTGGATAAAGGATTCTTGGCTGCATATTTTTTCTGTTCATCACATTGAAGGTTTCCTGCCATTCTCTTCTGGCCTGCCAAGTTTCAGTAGATAGGTCTGCTATTACTCTTATGTGTCTACCTTTGTAAGTTATGGCCTGTTTATCCCTAGCTGCTTTCAGATTTTTCTCTTTATCCTTGTATTTTGCCAGTTTTAACTGTATGTCGTGCAGAAGGTCGATTCAAGTTACTTCTAAAGGGAGTTTTCTGCGCCTCTTGGATCAATGCCTTTTTCCTTCCCCAGATCGGGAAGTTCTCAGCTATGATTTGTTCAAGTACACCTTCAGCCCCTTTCTCTCTCTCTTCCTCTTCTGGAATTCCTATCATACAGATATTGTTGCATTTGATTGCATCACTTAGTTCTCTAATTCTCCCCTCATACTGCTGGATTTTTTTCTCTTTTTATCAGCTTCCTCTTTTCCCATAATTTTATCTTCTAATTCACCTATTCTCTCCTCTGCCTCATCAATCTGAGCTGTGGTCGCCTCCATTTTATTTTGCACCTCATTTATAGCATTTTTTAGCTCCTCATGACTATTTCTTAGTCCCTTGATCTCTGTAGCAATAGATTCTCTGCTGTCCTCTATGCTTTTTTCAAGCCCAGCGATTAATTTTATGACTATTATTCTAAATTCTTGTTCCGTTATATTGCTTAAATCGTTTTTGATCAATTCATTAGCTGTCACTACTTCCTGGAGTTTCTTTTGAGGAGAGTTCTTCTGTTTTTTCATTTTGGGTAGTCCTTGCGGTGGCTCCAAACTGCAGGGCACTTCCCCTGTGCTGTCTGGTGTAACTTGTGTTGGTGGGCAGGGCCGCAGTCAGACCTGATGTCTGTCCCCAGCCCACCGCTGGGGCCACAGTCAGACTGGTGTGTACCTTATCTTCCCCTCTCCCAGGGGTAGGACTCACTGTGGAGTGGTGTGGCCCCTGTCTGAGCTACTTGCACACTGCCAGGTTTGTGGTGCTGCTTTGATGGGATCTGGCATATTAGCTGGGGTGGATCCACAAGGTGCACAGGGGCGGGAAGGGCAGGCTTAGCTCGCTTTGCCTTCAGTGGTCCCCTGAGGGATGGGCCCTGAGGCACTGGGAGGGAGGCCGACCTGTCAGAGGGATGGATCCACAGAAGCACAGCGTTGGCATTTGCGTGATGCAGGCAAGTTCGGTGACAGGAACTAGTTCCCTTTGGAATTTCAGCTGGGGGATAGGAGAGGGAGATGGCGCTTGCCAGCACCTTTGTTCCCCCCAACCAAGCTGAGCTCTGTGTTCCAGGGCTTAACAACCCTCTCTCCCGGCGTCCTCTTGCCCTCCCCGCTTTCGGGAGCAGAGCTGTTGACTTTTGACATTTCAGATGTTAAGTCCTGCTGGCTGTCAGAACTCACGCAGTCTGGCCCCTCCGCTTGGGCAAGCCAGACTCGGGGGCTCTGCCTTGCCGGGTGGGCTAGCTGCCCCTCCACCGCCCCGGCTCCCTCCTGCCAGACTGTGTAGCATGCACCGCCTCTCTCTCGGCCTCTCGGCCCTTCCTACTCTCTTCTGTGGGCCTCTTGTCTATGCTTGGCTCCAGAGAGTCCGTTCTGCTGGTCTTCTGGCGGTTTTCTGGGTTATTTAGGCAGATGTGGCTGGAATCTATGTGATCAGCAGGACAAGGTAAGCCCAGCGTCTTCCTACGCCACCATCTTCCCCTATTCTTTCATTTTAAAGACAAACATCTAGTATATAGATTCTCTGTAATATTGCCCAGAGCTAACAGATAACATGTTAGTCTATTTCCTTCCCATCCCTCCTGTGTGTGTGTACTGGAATCATTCTGTAGTTTTAGATCTTGTGTGGCTCCCACAGTAACAGCACCATGTGTTTGAGCCAGTAAGCACTTCTATGAGGGTAGACACTAATGTGCCTATTTTATAGATGAGTAACCACATTAAGTAATTTGCTCTACAGAAGCCATATTAGTTACCTATTGCTACAAAACAAATCACCCTAAAGTGTAGTGGCTTAAAACAACAGACACTTAAGATCTCCTCGCCTCTGTGGTTCCAGAATCCAGGCAGAACTCAGTTGGATACTCTGGCTCAACTAGGGACGAATCTGCTTTCAGCCCACATGGGCAGTCATTGGCAGGAGGCAGCTCCTTGCCACATGGGCTTCTCCTTAGGGAACCCCACAGCAGGCAGCCTGGTTCACCAGAAGAAGAAGAGCCTGAGAGTGTGAGCAAGGTGGAATTCAGTGTCTTATACCCCAATCTTGGAAGAGACAGGCCACTACATTTGCTATAGTCTGTTCTTCAGAAGTCAGTCAGCCAGGTCCCAACCACTCCCTTGGGGAAGGGATTACATGGGGGCAGCTGGCACTAGGCCTGACAAGGTCGGACGAGGTGTGTGCTCTGTCCTAAAATCACATGATAGCTGCTCGAGCCCACATCTCAGAAATAAAGTGACGTGGCTTAGAATATATGATGTTTCTCGTGAGAACCTCAGTCTCATCTCAAAACTTAGGATCTTAAATCATGAGGAAAAGGGGCGGACTGTGGATAGTGTATGGAGGCCGGGCAGCTTCCTGAGTTCGTGCCTGGCATGGACAGGCTACACAGAGCGGGCTCATCGATTATGTGGATAAGTGAGCAGAACCCTAGATAGAGTCATGTCCTCAGTGAGACACCACTGCCTCCTTGCGCTGTCCCATATCATCTGCCAGATTTATAGATTTCTTTGGGAGAGTTATGACTTAGGACACTCGCACTGAGAAACCATTTAATATCCGGTACACCAAGCACCTAACTTCCAGCCAGAAAATCTGAAAATGGTTAAGCAAATCTTCTTAAACAAAGACATATATAAATAATACAAGCTTAGATGTTATACTAATAAATCATTCACGGGGCTTTTCTTTATGGCATCACCAGCTTCTACAGGTAACACTGCATGATTTGCAAGGGATATTATTCATAAAATGGTTCCTGTACTAAGGATTATATCTAGCCAGTGGCTGGCGAAGCCATTATATGCTGACTAAATGACTAGGAATTGGCTTGGCTTAAAATTTACTTTTTAACTCACTGGTTAACCTCAAACCTTTAGGAGTAAGGAGTTTCAAGTATTTTGATTAAAAGTTGGAACTCAGTTACTTCCTGCACACATCACTTCATTCGCCATAAGCCCTCCTTCTCTTTGATGTGTGTAACCCTTTCCACACAGAAACACCTTTAAATCCCCTACTACTGTTAATCTTAAATGATGGTAGAGATATGGGAAAGCAACACTTCTAAAACACAAGGAGAGTACCCTCCTGAACTTGCTTTGGTTTGGAAACCATCAAAAATCTTAATGGGAGATGCTGCAACTATTTGGGGATGAACGCTTCCAACAAGCACAGATGTGATGTGGATCCAGCCTTTGCTCACTCAAGAACTAAGACACCTTTCAGTAAGTACACTAACTCCTCTCTCTAGTGGCAGGAACAGCCACCTAAAGAAAAGGCTGCTACTTCAGACTAGAAGCATCTAAAATCCACCATGCGATCTCTTCTCTTACCTTTTTGTAGTTAAGCCTCAGGAACTCTATGCCAAAAGAATCTTTCTTTACTCCTATTCTGCCGTGAATAAGCCCACTATATTCCTTACTTTGCTTCCGTGACTGTGTTATGTGTAGGAACAGTATTGGACTTGTGGCTAGGGACCTTGGAGAATGACTCCACAAGGACTACAGCTCTGAGACTGTCAAGAAAATGGTGGCACCACAACACAGCACCAATGAAATGGACATATTCACAGAAGGACACCACCCACTGAAACTGACTCAAGAAGACAGAAGACGACAGCAGTGGAGTAGGAGAACCCTGGGCTTATCTTGTCCGACAAACAACAACTAGATAATTATAAAATCACCCTAAATACCCCAGAAATCAATTGACAGAATAAACTCCACAACTAAAGGCAGAGAAGAGGCCACCTTGAAGAAGGTAGTAAGAGATGTGTTTTAGGAAGAAATGGGTGCTGTGGAGGCAAGGGAGCTGTGGTCACAGAGAACAGCATTTATATATATACGTACGTATATATGTATGTATATATATGACAGAGGGGAATAGCAGCCAGGGGAAGCCGAAGGAGAATGTTTCCCTAAAGCCATTCGCTTGGAAAATGAGAAAGGCTGCAACCAGCGGGCTTAAAGCCTGGTTTTAAAGGTCAGCAGCGGCTTGGCTGGGAGAGAGCCCAGGGGGCACTGTGCTGCTCCTGAAGAGAAAGCAGGCAGACAACCCAGGGGGAATTAGTGTGGAAACATCTGAAGAACGCCTGGGGCACAGAGAGGGAATATTCTTCACTCTTGTCCACAGCATCCCTGAGAGGCAACCATAGACACCTCTCTGGGAACAAAGGAGCTGGCAGGCACCATTTCCCTCCCCTGCCCCTCAGCATAAACACAGAACCACCCTGAGGGAAGCAGCTCAATGTTGACACTGGCTGCCTAATTTGCTTACTCCAAGCCCCACACACCTCTCCGCTCTGGCAGGACTGCTCTTCTCAGTCAAGCCTGCCTCAGTCCTAGCAAGGCGGGCCCCTAGCCTACAAGACCAGCACAAATCCCTGTCCACACATCACCAAGTCATATTATAATTAAATTAAATTTGCAAACATAATGATAAAGAAAAACCTTAAAAGCAACAAGACAAAAGAAGTCCCTCACAAGGGAAAACCTATATGGCTAGCTGGGGATTTCTCAACAGAAATTTGACAAGCCAGAAGGGAGTGGTAGGATATATTCAAAGTGCTGAGTGGGAAAAATCTGCAGCCAAGAATACTCTATCCAGCAAGGCTATCATTCAGAATAAAAGGAGTGACAGTTTTCTAGACAAAAATGAAATTCATGACCACTAACCCAGCACTGCAAGAAATATCAAAGGGGACTCTGACTACAAAGGAAACCAAAAGCGAAAAGAAAAGGATCAAAGAAAATCTTCAGAAACGAGAAAAAATAAAGTGGCAATAAATACACATCTATCAATAATTACTTTGAATGTAAATGGACTAAATGCTCCAATCAAAAGACATGGGGACCCTTCTATATGCTGCCTACAAGAGACTCATTTTAGACCTAAAGACACCTACAGATAGAAAGTGGGGGGATGGTGAAACATCTATCATGCAAATGGATGTCAAAAGAAAGCCAGAGTAGCAGTACTTCTATTGGACAAACTAGACTTTAAAACAAAGACTTTAAAAAGAGACAAGAGTGTTATATAATCATTAAGGGGACAAACCAACAAGAAGATATAACAATTGTTCAGTATTTATACACCCAACTCGGAAGTACCCAGATATATATAAAACAATCAATAACAAACATAAACGAACTATACACAATAACACATAATAGTAGGGCACTTTAATACCCCACTTACACCAAGGGACAGATCACCTAAACAGAAAATCAACAAGGAAACAATGGCTTTGAATGACACGCTTGACCAGATGGGCCTAACGGATGTATTTACAACATCCTATCCTAAAACAACAGAATACATATTTTTTCAAGTGCGCATGGAACATTCTCCAGAACAGATCACATATTAGGTCACAAAACAAGCGTCAACAAATACAAAAAGATTGAGATCATACCATGCATATTTCAGACCACAGCACTATGAAACTTGAAGTCAACCACAAGAAAAAATTTGGAAAGACCACAAATACACAAAAACTAAGCAACATGTTACTAAACAATGAATGGGTCAACCAGGAAATCAAAGAAGAAGAAAAAAAAAATACATGGAAACAAATGAAAATGAAAACATAGCAGTCCAAAACCTTTGTTTGGGATGCGGCAAAAGCAGTTACAAGAGGGAAGTTTATAGCTATACAAGCCTATCTCAAGAAGCAAGAAACATCTCAAATAAATGACCTAACATTATACCTAAAGGAGCTAGAAAAAGAACAACAAATGAAGCCTAAAGCAAGCAGAAGAAGGGAAATAATATAAATTATCTTACTTAGAAACTAAAAAAAAAACCCAAAACAAACAAAAACAACCCCAATAAAACAGATTGGTGAAATCAGGAGATGGTTCTTGGGAAAAACATCAGTTAAATTGATAAACCTCTAGCCAGACTTATCAAGAAAAAGGACTCAAATAAATAAAATCACAAATGAGAGATGAGAATAACCAACACCACAGAAGTACAACAATTATAAGAGAATATTATGAGAACTATATGCCAACAAATTGAACAACCTGGAAGAAATGGATAAATTCCTAGAAACATGAACTACCAAAATTGAAACAAAAGGAAAACGAACATACCAATAACCAGCATAGAACTGATCAGTAATAAAAAAAAGTCCCAACAAACAAAAGTCCAGGGCCAGATGGCTTCACAGGGGAATTCTATGAAATATTTAAAGAAGAGTTCATGCCTATTCTTCTCAAACTGTTTGAAAAAACAGAAAAGGAAAGAAAACTTCCAAATTCATTTTATGAAGCCATCATTACTCTTATACCAAAACCAGATAAAGACTCTACTAAAAAAAGAGAACTATAGGCCAATATTCTGATGAACATGGATGCAAAAATTCTCAATAAAACACCAGCAAACCAAATCCAACAGTAACATATTCACTATGATCAAGTGGGATTTATTTCTGGGCTGCAAGGGTGGTTCAATATTCACAAATCAATCATCATGATACACCACATTAATAAAAGAAAGATAAGAACCATATGATCCTCTCAATAGATGCAGAAAAAGCATTTGACAAAGTACAACATCCATTCATGATAAAAACCCTCAACAAAGTAAGTTTAGAGGGAACATATTTCAACATAATAAAGACCATATATGAAACACCCACAGCTAATATCATCCTCAACGAGTAAAACTGAGAGCTTTTCCTCTACAGAACAAGACAGGGATGTCCACTCTCACCACAGTTATTTAATACTGCACTGGGAGTCCTAGCCTCAGCAATCAGACAACAAAAAGAAATAAAAGGCATTCAAATTGGCAAGGAAGAAGTCAAACTTTCACTATGTGCAGACGACATAATACTCTATGTAGAAAACCTGAAAGGCTCCACCAAAAAACTGCTAGAACTGACACATTAATTCAGTAAAGTCACAGGATACAAAATCAACATACAGAATCTGTTGCATTTCTATATACCAATAATGAAGCAGCAGAAAGAGAAATTAAGAAAACATTCCCATTTACAACTGCACCAAAAACATAAGATACCTAGGAATAAACCTACCCAAAGGGGTAAAAGACCAATACTCAGAAAACGATAAAACACTGATGAAAAGAAATTGAAGATGACACAAAGAAATGGAAAAACATTCCAGGCTCATGAGTTAGAAGAACAAATAATGTTAAAATGTCTATACTACACAAAGCAATCTACACATTTAATGCAATCTCTATCAAAATACCACCAGAAGTTTTCACATAGCTAGAAGAAACAATCCGAAAATTTGTATGGAACCACAAAAGATCCTGAATAGCCAAAGCAATCTTGAAAACGCAAAGCAAAGCTGGAGGCATCACAGTTCCAGACTTCAAGTTATATTACAAAGCTGAAGTGAGCCAAAGAGTACGGCACTGCCACAAAAACAGACATGCAGACCAATGAAACAGAACAGAAAACCCAGAAATGAACCCACAACTATATGGTCAACTAATGTTCAACAAAGCAGGAAAAGCATATCCAATGGGAAAAAGCCTCTTCAACAAATGGTGTTGGGAAAACTGGACAGCAATGTGCAAAACAATGAAACTGGACCACTTTCTTACACCAAACACAAAAATCAATTCAAAATGGATGAAAGACCTACATGTGAGACCTGAAACCATAAAATTCTGAGAGAACACAGTAACCTTTTTGACATCGAGCATAGCCAACTTCTTTCTAGGTATGTCTTCTGAGGCAAGGGAAACAAGAGCAAAAATAAATTATTGGGACCTCATCAAAATAAAAAGCTTCTGCACAGCGAAGGACACAATCAACAAAACTAAAAGAAAGCCTGCTGAAGGGGAGAAGATATTTGCAAATGACATATCTGGTAAAGGGTTAGTATCCAAAATCTATAAAGAACTTACCCAACTCAACACACACAAAAAACAAATAATCCAATTTAAAAATGAGAAGACATGAACAGACCTTTTTCCAAAGATGACATCCAGATGGCCAACAGACATACAAAAAGATGTTCAACATCACTCGTCATCAGGGAAATACCAATCAAAACTACAAAGAAAGATCACGTCACACCTGTCAGAATGGCTAAAATCAACAACACAAGAAACCACAGGTGCTGGTGAGGATGTAGAGAAAGGGGAACCCTCTTGCACTGTTGGTGGGAATGCAAACTGGTGCAGCTGCTCTGGAAAACAGTGTGGAGTTTCCTCAAAAAATTAAAGTTAGAATTAACCTATGATCCAGCAATTGCACTATGAGGCGTTTACCCAAAGAATACAAAAGTACTAATTCAAAGGGATAATGCATCTCAATGTTTATAGCACCAAAACCTTTAATAGTCAAATTATGGAAGCAGCCCAAGTGTCCATCGGTTGATGAATGGATAAAGATGTGGTACATACATACATTGGGTATTACTCAGCCACGAAACAGAATGAAATTTTGCCATTTGCAATGACATAGATGGAGCGAGAGAGTATTATTATACTATGAAAAATAAGTCAGAGAAAGACAATTATGATTTCACTCATACCTGGAATTTAAGAAACAAAACAAATGAACAAACTGAGAAAAAGAGACAAACAAACCAAGAAAGAGACTTAACTGTAGAGAACAAACTGATGGTTACCAGAAGGAGGCGGTGGGGGGAGATGGGTTAAAAAGGCAATGGGGATTAAGGAGTGCACTTGTGATGAGCATTGCATGTTGTATGAAAGTGCTGAATCACTATACTGGACATGCGACTCTAATGTTACACTGTATGTTAACTAACGAGAATTTAAATAAATCTTAAAGAAGAAAAAAAAACAAACACAAATCCAAACAGAACTGTAACAAGGTTGGATTAGTGCCTTAAAAACTTCCCACAAAGAAAAGTCAGGCCCAAAGGAATGTATCCATTTCTTTTCCTAAAATATTCTCACCTCCCCAAATCCTTACCGTGTACATACATATGTATATGGTATTAATCACCCAAAAGCCCAGTAAGACATCTCAGCTTAACTACACTTTAATTAGAAACGAGTAGAAAAGATTAGCAATTAGATATTTTTACATACAGTTAGAACCTCCTGCAAGAGGTTGAGCTTAAGGAGGCTGTTTTAGATCATTTTTATGGTCCTTTTCAGCTAAGTCCATGACTCTGCACTTACGGGGAGAGGGCAATCAATTGTGCACTTGACGGTCTCTGCAGGAGATAAAACGTAATACAAAGAGTAACATATCAACAAATCTTCTGTTATCACAGAAATAAGAAAAACTTTTGAAATGTTCATTTTAGCTCTAGTGAAATAACGAGTAAAAAACAAACAAAAAGTTCGTTGTTCCCTGACAGAATATGATAGGAACACCTCCTGCAGGGCTCAACCTCTGAGGGGCACAGAAAGATTTTGAACTCTGAGGCCTTATGTCCAAGACATGGGGCCCATAATCTCACATCGGGATCTCCTCAGGCAAAGCTGGGAACCACATCCTGACATCTTCTGTAACACAGTAAGCTCTGATCTTTGGTAATTTTTAAGTTGACAGCTTAGTTTAGAAGTCCTTTTAAATAAAAGGGTACCGCATTTCAGTTTTAAGTATATGTTAAAATTAGCTTCTCCCTCTTTTTCCTCTTCCTCTTCTTTTCTTCCAAGTGGCTGGTAGCATCAGCAAAAAACATAACTTCACTTTTTGCCTCGCATTCCCTCTTGAGATATTCAAGACCTGCCATATTGAAGCCAATAACATCCTGGGGAGGGATAGAAAAAAGGTGAGATGAACATTCTCTCACTTGAGCTCAATCGCAGCAGCATGTGCAAGTCAGGAGAACCAATGCTTCAGGTGTTCTTCAGGTGTTCCAAGGCATCCCTCCTTGTCTAAGGTCTTTCTTGTTTTGTTTTCTTCTCTCTATTCTTTACCCAATACAGTGGAAATCTTACCTCAATACAGATATATGTCTGGTCAATATCACCAAAGACAAGGCACAGCTCACTGTGCTACTTCAAAGTCACACACACACTAGGATTTCCCCCTCATTACTGCATTACTACAGGGATACCTACCCGGACTTGGCTGACTTTTGAAATAGTTGTTTCCTTTAATTTTTCAATGACTGGCACAAGCATTTGGTTACTAGTGATCTGCCCAAAGTGAATCCTAATAGAAAAACAAAACAGTCATGTTACAAAGAGAGGTAGTGCTCCGCTTATCCCTTCTAGAAAAGCAAACAGATAATATCAAACCAAAAAAAAAAAAAAAAAAGCAAAAAAAGGATTAATTTTACCATATCATGGCAGTATAAAAAATGGCTGAAGACGTTTCCTCTCTACTACTCACTTTTATCTGATGTCAATTTTAACAATACTATCCTAAAAGTTATGACACATTCAACTTGTTTGCAAAGCTGGCCCTTTTCCCTGCCATCTACCATGAGGCCGCAGACTTTGACAACGGTATTCTAGGAAAGCTCAGAGAGGAATGAGCGTGCTAAGAAATGCTAACTCAACAAAGGTTTGTTAATATTTCTAGGGAAGCCACAGCAAAAAAGAAGATAGTCACTGACGAGAGTCGAACTCTGACCTACAGTACCAAGATGACCTCAGTGAATTCATGTTCCTCGATGCGTAACTCACACTCATGTGTGACCTGTCACAGCTACTTGTAAGGCACTAGCCATCTCCAACCCTCTGATATGCTGGAAATATTCCTAGTGTTTCCCTTAAGATCAGAAACCCCGATTTAGTACCTATGCCAAGCAGTAAGAAATTATTAGCAACATCGTTGAGTGCCAACTTGAGGCCTCATCACTTGCCTCAAATTATAAATATGGCAAGAGACTAACATAAACATATCCCTGTTCTTCTATTGCTACTATCTTGATGGAATAAAAGGAACACAGGTTTAAGAGACATGAAAATAGGTCAATTCAAATACGAATTCTCTAAATATATCTGTTAGTTTTTTAACTCTTTGGTATTGGCTGATGAGTTTATATCTTGTCTTCCTAATAGCGTTTCAAGGAGTGTTGGATCTGTCTCTATTCCCGGTCTCTGCTGTAACAGCTGGAGACTGAGGGGGCAAAGATACAAGAGTACACTCTTAAACTCCTACAAACACACTCTTCTCAATTACACATTAAGAGCAATTCTACATATTTAAGAATAGTCTAATAAACATATTTCCTTTGTTTCTTACTTCCCTCTGGATATGCCCTGATGTTTCCATTTGTTTCTAGAGACCCAGGAAAATAAAGGCACTATTCCAGACGATGCTGTTAGGAGGACAAAACCAAATCCTTTTGCTTACACTAAACAGTTAAACAGACACAACGAATGAGGCCAACTGGCCACTCGGTACTGGGCTCTCAGCAAACAGACCAGAACCAGAGCTACTGCAGCCTGGAGGCTTATGCCTACTAAGCATCCCTGAGCAGTGCTCCGCCTCATTACTTAAAGAGATGGGCTACCATGACCCTTGTTTAAGGACAAGACTGATTCCACAGCATAAGAAATAATTTATGTCACACAGCAGTGAAATCCTGTAACCATCTCTGAGTCTCAAACATCGGAGCTCCTAATTCCAGTGTGGACACCATCAGTTAAAGTAGCACCGGGGCGGTCAGGCCGAGTAGACACGGTACTCTTTGGAAAGCAGGTTACCTGAGCAGAAAGAAGAGGCACCTGCACAGAAGTTCAATATCAGAGCCCAGCTGGATGAATTCGTTAAAGAGCTTCAGGACGTCTGGGACGTAAGAGAAAGGCAGCACAAGCAGAGACTCTTCCAGCTCGCTGAAGACAAAGAGAATAAACACTAAAAATGCCACATTTCTTAACCTGCTCAATTTTAAAACTTCTACTGATTTTTCTATGATTTTATGTTTGAATAGATCTTACCCATTCAGAGTTAAATTTAATATTCGTTTATATTTTGGATGGTTCCCTCTTTTCCATGTTTTGTTTTTTACATTTAATATTTTAATCTGTTTGATGCATTCTGGTCCATGGCACGATAGGAGAATCTAACTGTTTTTCCAGATTAACTAATTTCTCCAAACTCTTTGGTTGAATGTTCCGCCTTTACATTATGATACTTCTTTTACCATGAATTGAATCTTTACATTTCAGACTCTCTTTCAGGGCTTTCAAGTTGGTCCTCATGACTGACTGATTCTGACAACAATCCTGTAGTATTTTAGTTCTGCTAACTTTATAGCTTTTTAATCCAGGAGAATCTAACTCTCTCTTGCTATTCTTCTGGTTTGTTTTACTTTTTTTGAACTAGTTCTAATATCATTTCATCAATTCCAATTCCAAATCTCAAGAGGACTTCAACTAGAGTCACCAACCTGTAAATTAGTTTTTTTAAAAAAACAAGTAAATCTTTAGAACACAGAATCTTCCCTTCTAGGAATGTGTAACATTTCCATTCATTTAAATTTTCTTTTACGTTTCTCTAGTGAAGTTTCATCATTATCCTCAGGTCTGTTTACTTCTTGTTGTAAGGGACAGATTTAGATATTGAGAATTGTTATGACCTATCAGTAGGTCAAACTCATAAATAAAACCCAAAGGTAAATCACAAACAAGAAACATGATCCTAAAAATACAGAACAAGAGATATAAAGAATTTTTAGAAACCAATGAGAAATTACTGAAGAGTACAAGAAAGGGAAACTAAAAATTCACAGGAAAAAAAGACAAAAGGCCAACAAATTCATTAATAATTGAAAGAAATTAATATAATACAATACTACCTTTTGCCTCTGAAACTGGCAAAGAATTTTTCAAAGCCTGGTAAAAATTCATTACAAGCATTCTGGAAAGTAATTCCGCAACACAGACCTTTAAGGAGCTCATGCCCATTGATCAGTTATTGTTATGCTAGGATTCTTATCTTAAAAAACAACAACGAGGGGCGCCTGGGTGGCACAGTCGGTTAAGCGTCCGACTTCAGCCAGGTCACGATCTCGCGGTCCGTGAGTTCGAGCCCCGCGTCAGGCTCTGGGCTGATGGCTCGGAGCCTGGAGCCTGTTTCCGATTCTGTGTCTCCCTCTCTCTCTGCCCCTCCCCCGTTCATGCTCTGTCTCTCTCTGTCCCAAAAATAAATAAAAAACGTTGAAAAAAAAATTTAAAAAAAAAAAAAAAAAAAAAAAAAAAAAAAAAAAAAAAAACAACAACGAAGATTTCTATGTAAAGGTGTTCACAGAAGCACTACTGCTAACGGCAAAAATCAAAAGCAAATCCAATAGTAATTATCCATGCAATGAGTGTTTTGATATAACACAACGAATTTATTTTTGAAGAATATTGGTAACATGAGCAAACGCTCAGGAAATATTCTGTGAAAAAGGACAGGATACAACATTATATACAGCAGGATTCCAATAAAAATAAGCCATCGGAAACACACAATCAGAAAAGGTTACCAGTTGGTACTTGTGACCGATGATAGATGCTTTCATTACTCACACTGTGCAGTAGCACTACCCTGCATTTGTCCCTAAAATTTCCCTTCATAGTTTAGGAGGAGCCTCCTGGCTCTGCCTCAAAAAGAGCCTTATTATAATGTATTATTTTCCACCAAAATGCTGACATAGTTCAACTTACATGGAAAATAACCATCAGTTATAACTCCTGTTTATCTCATGGTCAGACAGGAAGTCAGTAAATGTTAGCTGACAAATTGTAACCGTACACTGGGACTCACCTCGACTTGATCCCTTTAAAAATCTCCAACACATAAGCTGAAGGCTGTAAAGGAAGCACAGCAGCCTTAGTGATGCCCTGGGTTGGTTTCTACGGAGGCTCCCTCATTCCTATCTCCTAAACACCAGGGATCCCGCTCACATGACAAACAGGGCTCTAAGCGGGCAATGCATGTGCGGGCTTAGAGTCTGTCACATTTGGGTTCGCAGTCCAGCTCTGCCACTCCCCAACTGTGTTACCTTCTATCTGTGAGTCAGGCCAGTTTCCTAGCAGTAAAATGAGGCTGCCCTGACTCACAGGATGAGTGCGACGAATGACACGTGCATGGAACGTACTGCAGACTGCTCGATGTGCACACACTGTCCCATTTCTCCCTCCTCCTCTATCTGACTGACATATGCCAACTTTTCCTCCGGAAAGCTCAATTTCCAAGTTCATTTACATGGACAGAATCTGCAAGAGGGCTTTGGAAACTGGACAAATAAGCACTAGAAAATACGAGAATGCCATCCAGTCCAACCAAAAAGGATGGCTTGGAAGTTACGCTAAAATGGTCCTTTTGAAATACTCAACACCAACGGAAGACAAAAGAAAGTTTTAACGGCAAAGTATTCCCCAATACGTCCAGCCTCAAATCATGCTTCTTGAGGGGCGCCTGGGTGGCTCAGTCAGTTGAGTCCAACTCTGATCGTGGCTCAGGTCATGATTTCACAGTCCATGGGATTGAGCCCTGTGTCAGGCTCTGGGCTGACAGTAAGGAGCCTGCTTGGGATTCTCTCTTCTCTCTCTCCACCCTTCCCCCACTTACACTCCTCTCTTTCTCTCAAAATAAACAAACGTTAAAAAAAAAAAAAAAAATCATGCCTCTTCACTTCCTACTTTGCCTCTCTTGTCCCTGAAAGTAATCTCTGAGTAACCAGGGGGAAGCTGTTAAGACACTCTACTCACAGAGATGTTGCCATAGGCCATCAGGATGGGGTTGATGGGAAGAGGAACCTATGAAGAAATTATTAAATCACATCATTAAAAAACAAGACTTGGATAGGCACTATCGCAGGGCGACAATCGTACTCTAGTTTTGAAAAGGGAAACCCTACAAATTGAAAGAATATAAAACAATGACCAGGCCTTTTAGTTTTAATAGTGCTGATGAATGAGTTGGGACAATATTTTATCTGGAAATCTGGAATGGTTACAGTGCCTCTGCAACCAAAGCAGCAGCAGGAGTTTCTACCCAATATAATGGTCACCTCAGTCTGGAATTTCCTCTCTTGCTTTCCATTAAAACCAAGCTTCCCTCCTCCTAGGCCCTCAACTCCTTCTTTCTAATACTTGAAATAGGAAAGACTATTACATTTATATCTCATTTGCAGTTCTAAGTCAGGAAAGTCTTAAAATGATGGTTTTCATCTCAGGAATTCCATTTAGACACATTTCTCAGAGTGTAACTTCATGGACTATCTCACCTCTTTCCCTGCAGCTTTACAAATGGCTTTGTGTTCCTTCATTTTTGCAGTTTCCTCTCGGTATAGCTCGACAGCCTCCATGATCCTCTCAGCCTACACAGATGGCGACAAAGGACAGACATCATTGCCACATGCCCCATCATCCTGGAACACTGCAACCAGAAGACCTGACTAGAGAACTACCAGATAACTTGAATCCGTGTAATAAACACGTGTCAGTAGAGTGCCAGACAGCCACTTGTAGACGTCTTTGGTTTTTCTTTTCTTTCTAATTTATGGGGAGGACACTAAGCGTCTTGGATTCAGGTGAGACCGTATGTACGTGCACTCAGGGAGCAGGGCAGCTCCCGGCACCTGAGAGGTGCCGCTTCCAGAACACTGGGGAGAATGAGCTCTCCTTTCTACAAATCATCACGGACTTGGCACTACTTCTGTCCTCGGTTACAAGGAAGGAAAACAGGGGTTATGATCTCCACCTACATATTTCATCAACTTTTCGCCACAAAAGGGCTATCTGGTTGACAAACACTTTTCACTGAAAAGTTGGGATCCTCTTTAAAAATGAGATACTACATTCTGTATCAACTTACCGCTTTGACCGTTTCAATAGTTTTCTTTCCAGTAAAGTAATTGTCACCTTGAGTCTCTCCTGGAACCTGCCAGAAAAAAAGAGATCCTTGACAATACTGCTGAGAGGCATTACAGAACCAATTAGAGGCACCTGGGTGGCTCAGTAAGTTAAGCATCCGACTCTTGAATTTGCCTCAGGTTGTGATCTCGTGATTTGTGAGATCAATCCGCACATCGGGCTCTAGGCTGACAGCGTGGAGCCTGCTTGGGATTCTCTCTCTCCCTCTCTCTCTGCCCCTCCCCTGCTTGCACACGTGTATGCGCTCTCACTCCAAATAAATAGACATTAAAAAAACAACAACAATAAATTAATCTTATATCCAGAAAAGAACAGACATCACTATAATAATGGTAACATGGTGTTACCAACTACTGTTAATAGGGTACTTATTAAGTGCCAAACATTGGCAAGTATTTTGTATTCATTATTATGAGAATATCCTATTCTACAAAAGTTTAAAGAGAATGCCCAAGGGAGCCTGGGTGGCTCAGTCAGTTGAGTGTCCAACCAGGTCATGGTCCCAGGGTTGTGAGGTGGAGCCCCCACTGGGTTCCACACTGAGTGTGGAGCCTGCTTGGGATTCTCTCTCTCTCTCTTTCTCTCTCCCTCTACTCCTCCCCCACTAGCATGTGCTCACACATTCCCTCTGTCTCTAAAATTAAAGGCAAAAAAACCCCCACAAATTCCGAAAACTTTTGATTTTTATTTTTGTTCTATGATTCCATGAGGCCTCCTTAAAAAATGAAACAAAACAATAGCGAGAATGACAATCATGCATTACCAAATTTGGTCAGTCATTTGTCCCTCAAAATCAGGATATACAGTTGAATCAAACAGGACTGCACAGACAGCGTCCTGCATGAGCTGGTGATGACTTCAGTATCTGATCCCAATTCTAATTCCATTAGAAATTCTTGAAACTAAAGTAAATTCGAATAAGATAATCACAGGGCTGAATCTCAGAGTCCCAAAAGATTTACTTACTACTGGCTGGTCTTCTTTGGCCACGCTCTCCTCATATTCTGCTTCCCTTTGCTGTCAAGAGAGAGATAGAAGTTAATCTGGAAGAAAAGACATGGTCTCTACATGAAGTGAAATGAGACTGAAAAGCTGCTTCTCTCAAAATGCAGTCCCCTAATAGCATCTCTGTCTCTGTGTGGCTGCTGAATCAGTGACAGTAGTGCTGGAAACATCTCCTGGAGGTCCCTGGATTCGCACTGGCTGAGGGGTGGCCACACTAGACAGAATGCCGCGGCTGGGACAGGAGGTCAGATACCCACCAGCACCTCCATAACCAAGCCCAAGTCCTTACCATCTCCCTTTCTTCCTCAAGAATAAGAGGCTCCCTTGTTCTCTCCCAAAGTCTCAGAGATTTGTCATGGGACGATGACACAACATAGTCTCCACTGGGGCTTACAGCCAAGCACCAGATTTCCTGGTGGTGCCCCTGGAGAGAAAAGAAACAAAAACAAAAACAAAAACCCTGAGAAGAAATACCTTATTCATTGACCGATGCCTGCTCTACATCAGTGGGAAGTCCACACTTGATCTTAAAAGTAGTTCTGAAAGGGGCGCCTGGGTGGCTCAGTCGGTTGAGTGTCCGACTGTGGCTCAGGTCATGATCTCACAGTCTGTGGGTTCGAGCCCCACATCAGGCTCTGTGCTGACAGCTCAGAGCCTGGAGCCTGCTTGGGATTCTGTTTCTTCCTGTCTCTCTGCCCCTCCCCAACTCATCCTCTGTCTCTCTCACTCTGAAAAATAAACAAACATAAAAAAAATTAAAAAAAGGAAAAAAGTAGTTCTGAAGTACTGAGTACTGAGTAGTAAAGTTCTGAAGTACTGAGAACTGAGGAAACTAAGCAGCAGGAGTCACCTCCAGAGTCTGTATGTGTTCAAATTTGTCCGCATCCCACTGCTTAATCTTATGGTCCTTCCCAGCGGTGAAGAAGAGGTGGGACTTGGGTACAAACTGGAGGTACATCACGCTGAAAAGTGAGAGAAGGGAGCAAATGTCATCAAATTCCACATTAGTGAAGAGTCTCATGCACATAGTTTTGAAGGGCTAGTTCTAGAATGCCTGATTATTTATATTTTAGAATTTTACATTTATGACTGTCTGAAAACACCAAAATAATAGACACAGAGGCACAAGGGAAATGATACAGGTGACGCAAAGGGACGTCTTTGAAAAGACAGCACCTACCTGTCATCGTGCGCAAAGAGAGACTTGTGGCAGTCCCCGAAGTCCAAACCCCAGATTTTCACGTTCCTGTCAGCAGAGCCAGTGGCTATTAGTGTCCCATCCTACAAGGAAGAGAAGTAAACCGTTACTTTGCTTGACTGTCAGAAACTCTACAATTAGACTACCCAGAACATTTAACCCACTTTTTCCGGAAACAGTAAAATCAATACCAAACAATTAATTTCATCTATCAAGAGCACCTATTTCTTTGCTTTTATCTAAGGTTGCCTTTAAAAGCTTGTTGAGTGAGAGCAAGAACTCTGCGGCTCCAGTGGGTTTGTACTGCTGTAGGGTGGTGGTGTGCCCTGATGTCAGTTACCTATTTACGTTGTTAAACACATAGGAAGAAGAATGTCTAAACTCTGTCCTAGGATTTGGGAAAAGAGGGAGGAAGAAGGAAAGAAGAATCTGGGAAAGAACCTACTGGAATGTTTGCAACCCAGCCTTTTATCTCATGTTCCTGATATCTATTTCTCCTAGCTTTCCTATCTCAACTTCTCATTCAAATGGTTGTCAACATAAGAACACCGGAAAATGGGGCGCCTGGGTGGCTCAGTCGGTTAAGCGTCCGACTTCAGCTCAGGTCATGATCTCATTGTCTGTGGGTTCGAGCCCCACATAGGGCTCTGTGCTAAGCTGCTCGGAGCCTGGAGCCTGCTTTGGACTCTGTGTCTCCCTCTCTCTCTGCCTCTCCCCCACTCACACTCTGTCTCTCTGTCTCTCTCTCTCTCAAAAATAAACAAACATTAAAAAAATTTAAAAAAAGAACACCGGAAATACTGTGTGACACCTACCTACTGTTAACGCATGGAATTCAAACAGCTAGAGCACGGGGCTGATCCCTTTCACACAGACTAGATCGTGTCTTTAAACACATTATTGCCACTCTTAGCCATAACTAGACATTGCAAAAATATGATTTTGGTCAAGAGACTAAAAGTATACAGATAGTGCAAAATATGGTAAGTGTCCAAATACGAAGCCAAGTTCCATCCTCCTCACCAGCATTATCCTTCAGAACAAAGGGGGAGCCTTTTTTAAAATCGTATTTTAGGGCGGTCTACCAATTATAGTATTTTAGACAGCAAAATACTATCTGGAAAATCCATAGTGGGGTTAGTTTTAAGGATTAAGACATTCGTGAACATATTCTGAAAGTACTAAAGTAATATACATATTTAAGGTACAATTATAACATGTCATTTTATGGCTTTTTTGGGTGAAAGATTAACAAAAGGATGAAAAAATACTCTGAAGTGAAGATAGCAAGCCAAGAACTAAGAAAGTGCTTTAGAAAAGACAACTTGTTTCTGAGACACTGTTTACATTTTACTTACGTAAGAGATGTCCATGCATATAACAGGCAGTTTGTGTCCATACAGTGAGAGAAAAAACTAAGTATTAAAAAGAAAAGAACAAATAATTCACATCTATCTATAAAATATAGGCACTGTTTGTTACAAGTGGATCAAAAATATAACTTTAAAATATAATAAACACTGTTCTGGATTGCTTTATATTTCCCGAGAAGACAAACCACTGAAGGCAGCTCAGCCTGGGTCCAGCATGCGGACCCTGCATGCACCTGCCACGAGTGCTGCAGTGCAGTGGAGCCCCGCATGCCCCTGACGCCCACTGCCTCAGGCACAACAGGGCACAGGGACGTTCACGGCACCTCTCAGCTGAAAAGACTTTGGGCCCTCGCTTCACAACAATGTTCCCAGGCCAGATCCAGTCCTGCCGACTCGGGGCCCAGGGCCCAGTAATCTTATAGTTTTAAAAGCAACCCAAACGATCCAAACGTATAGCCAAGTGTGGAAGCACTGCCCGGGAGACCCAACAACCCTCTTAAGCTACTGGCTACAACAGGATTTTCTGAACTTACGAAATATAACTTGCCTCAAGCAAAATTTATGAACCAAAGGGTTCTTTAAAACTCTGGCTTTCCTAGTGCACCTAAAATGTTTTGATTCCCGTATAAATTTTTAGAAACCTATCACTGCTGGGCACAGTTAGGGCCACTTTACAGTCTCAACCCAACCAAGGTCAGTCAGAAAGACAGAAACTATTTGCAGGCATAATCACTGTACCTTTAAAGTGTCAACATAGAAAATTTTCACAGTACAGTCCAGCAAAGAGACAGCCAACAGCTTCTGATTGGGAGAGTAGCTGACACAAAGAACATCTTCATCTAGTTGCAAGGTTCGGGTTTGTTTCACAGAAAGTCTAGCAGGACAGAAAGCATCAAGGGAAAAATTAATAAATGAGGGCTCTACAAAGGCAGACAAAAATTCCAAAAAGTCCCTGGAGCACAAGAAAAATACACGTTGGGTGCCTGGGTGGCTCAGTCGATTAAGCGTCCGACTTCCGCTCAGGTCATGATCATGCAGTCTATGAGTTCGAGCCCTCCATCGGGCTCTGTGCTGACAGCTGGGAGCCTGGAGCCTGCTTCGGATTCTGTGTCTCCCGCTCTCTCTGCCCCTCCCCCACACATGCTCTGTCTCTCTCACAAAAATAAATAAACATTAAAAAAAAAAAAATGTCGGGGCGCCTGGGTGGCGCAGTCGGTTAAGCGTCCGACTTCAGCCAGGTCACGATCTCGCGGTCCGTGAGTTCGAGCCCCGCGTCAGGCTCTGGGCCGATGGCTCGGAGCCTGGAGCCTGTTTCTGATTCTGTGTCTCCCTCTCTCTCTGCCCCTCCCCTGTTCATGCTCTCTCTCTGTCCCAAAAATAAATAAAAAATGTTGAAAAAAAAAATTTAAAAAAAAAAAAAAAAAAAAAAAAAAAAAAAATGTCAAAAACCCATTCAGTAGTTCCCCATTTTCACTCTAAAACAAGGACACAAATTAAAAAATGTCTACTCACCTCTTCTGGGTACTATTCTCATCTTTTACCAACTCAAAATCCCAGAACTTGACAGATTTATCTGCACCACCTGTCACAAAGCCACGCTGAAAATCAAATGACATTGCAATTAAAAAATATTTTGTTACGGAAACTTTGATAAGACGACATCAAAATAGCATAAAAGACCATTTGTATTTAATGGCATGGGAGAAGAATGAAGAAAAATGTAGTCTCCCTAACCCTTCTCCTTGCTCTTTCGGGGCGGCAGCCACAGATATTATTTGTAAATTCCTAGCAGGAGCTAATGTAGACAGTAGCTAGGGGAAAGTTCTAGCTATACTTTCGTTCAGCATCAGGAGGACTCTGAACACTGTAGGGTCTTTTGCTCCACCTAAGAAAGCACCAGTCAAAAGAAGTTGCTGCTAATAAAATGGTTTGACAAATATACACAGACTAGATCATCTAAATAAGTTCATTCAAAGTACTTCTCAGAAGGGTAATTTATTCTTGCAATGTCCCTGTGTAAAATACATTTGAAATTGTTTTCTAATATCAAGAAAATCAGTCCCATCGCATTGTAGTGTTAAACTCTATAGAACATGGGTCAGAAAGCTAGATCGCAAGTGTTTATTCTGCCATTTGAGATTTGTAACATAGGAAACAACCTTACAAGGACCCTTGTGATGCTGAAATGACCAAGACTCTCTAGCTTCTAAAACCATTATGAAAGAATAAAGGGTAAGATGGATATAAAAATACTTTGAGAGGGGCAACTGGGTGGCTCAGTCAGTTAAGCGTCCAACTTCAGCTCAGGTCATGATCTCAGGGTTCGTGAGTTCGAGCCCTGCATCAGGCTTTGTGCTGACAGCTCAGAGCCTGGAACCTGCTTTGGATTCTGTGTCTCCCTCTCTCTCTCTGCCCCTCCCCCACTCATTCTCATGCTCTCTCTCAAAAATAAATAAATGTTAAAAAAAAATAATAAAAATACTTCGAGAGATAGAATCCTAGATGTTACTACTATTTAAACTTTAAATGCTGTTTTATTCTGACCACAGACGACGTAACCTGTTCTAACTTCCAGATTCCGCTTTTTCCAAAAACAGCTACTTTCAGTAGATGGTTTGCCACTATTGAGAAGGTTCAAGTGAATGGGCCACAAGCTCTTATTAAAGTATTGT
Organism: Neofelis nebulosa; assembly: GCF_028018385.1. NCBI lineage: Eukaryota > Metazoa > Chordata > Mammalia > Carnivora > Felidae > Neofelis > Neofelis nebulosa. The sequence continues at coordinate 121,112,580 of NC_080783.1, forward strand.
CAAAAAACATCTCAAACTGCTGACCAACAGCACCATTACTAGAACAAGCAAAGAGTTCTCCAAGGTGACCCCTCACAAGGGAAGCACCCTGTTACTGACTTGAAAGGGCTGATACGTTTGCTACAAACACTAGACTTCTAGCCTCGTGGATGTAGGGACTGAAAGAAGAAACGGAAAGTCTACTGCATCCTCTGCACTTCGTTGCCCAAGGAAATAGTTCCTTTTAGGAAGCAGCACAAAGCACTGGTAAAAATCATGAGGCCAAGTAATCTGATGTCATGCAGCTGAACGAGAATTCACTTGCTACGACAGCTATCTGTATTATCAGGCACATGATATGCCACCACGTAGAAAATCTCATGATTAGACAAAAAGTCGGCTTTCTTTAAAGATATCCTGAAGAATCTTTGGCAGGACAGCAGGAAACGCTGATGCAAACAACGGGAAAGGCAGCTAGTGTACTGAAGTCCGGATCCAAATGTCTGGCTTAGTTACCTGATCTGGAGAGAGAGACAAGGACCACAGAGCTCCATCGTGTGCATCTACTGTCTCCAGCAGATTTCCTGAGGCCAGGTCATAAAGCTGCAGCTTACCCGTCTGTGGAAGACACAAAATGAACACAGCTCCAATGAGCACACCCATACCCTCTAAGATTCATGCTTACACAATTCAGATGTGGCCAACTGCTTGTGAATGGGGCGCACGTTCTGCGTGATGAGTGAGGCCGCCAATGCGTGGAGCAGTCTCTGGCAGGGTTGCTCTGCTGCCCAATGACAGAGCCTGCGGCCTCACAGTACTGGGCTCGTCACTTTCACTGATCCCTCAACTTCAGAAGGGCAACAGCATGGCCAGAGGCAAACCAGGAGAAACACAGCAGCAAATGCTCCTAAAAACCTTTCGAGTTAAAGCAATTTTAAATGGTATCTGGCTTAACCAACATTTCTCCATCTAGTTTTGGTTTCCTCCTCTCCAGTACACTGACAGTGAGAAACAGAAATCTACCTACAATGCTAGGGAGGGCAATGGACTTAAAAATAAACTGCAAAGGCTTAGAAAACAATGAGACACACTTCCTGTTTAGTAATTGGGATATGCCGCGGTCACAATACCAAGCGAGGAACACACACAGCGGCAAAGCCCGCTCTATGATGGGCTTCTGCAGGGGAAGGGGGGTGCGGAGAGCATAAGGTGGAAGGACTGGGGTCCCAGGGCTGACTACTGCTGAATTCACCTCCAAGAGCCCATTTTCTCATCTGCAAAATGGGGCTTATAGCAGCAACCTCTCTAAGCTGCTGTGGGCGTCAAATAAGATCATGTACGTTAAATGATCAGAGACTGGGCTGGGATGTGGGACTGCACTTTAGTCATATAGGTAGGTGGACCTGGAAGGTACTCACAACATGCTTTCCTAACAAAAACAATACAGGGACGTTTGTTGAAAGAATGAATGAAAGATGAGAGAAACTTTTAATTGGCACTTAATGTCCATTCCAACACTGACCCTAAAATCTCTCTAGCTTATTTTACACTTTTAGCTGGGCAAAAAATACCCATTGTGATACACAGGATTTCTAATAAAGTGATCACGTGCACACAGCACTGGTTTAGGGGGATAACAATGACAAATACTTGCAAAGCACGTTTTAAAGTATTCCATGACCTTATTCTCCCTGTGCCTCTACTACCAGCTCTTAGTCATTAGTTATTTGCTGTGAGTCAATTTCTGTGCTAAGTGTTTTACCTACTGTGACATAGGTTATTCACCCCATTTTACATGAGAAAACCAAGACTTACAGGAGTAGGTAATGTCCAAAGTTCTCACAGCTAGCAAGTGGAAAATCTAGCACTCAGACGCAGGCCCATCTAGTGCAAAAGCCATTGTCAAAAAACAAGTGTCACCATCCTATTATACAGATAAGGAAACACACTAAGAGAAGTTTGGTGACCTTGGGGAAGAATCTGAACCCAAATCTGTGTCTGCTCATTCCTGCATGTCTATCTTCCAATCTGATTAGCAACTGGGAATGAGGACTAGTCAGTCTGTCTCCATTGAATGCTTCCATCTGCCAAGCATGACACTAAGTACTTTGTATATTTTATCATTAGTCTTCTTAAAACAACTACGTAGGTGCTCATAAAAAGATGCGTGAAAGGCCGATCACCAAAACATGGACAGTGATCTCAAGGTCGTGATTGTAATTTTATTACTCATAACATAAGGTTTGATTTTTTTATAAAATAAAGAACCTACAACTAAAAAGAAAACCCCTCAAAAAAAAAAAGGGGAACCAACTACCAACCTTCACATATCATCCAGCTCTAATACATTTCTAATACATTCCTGTTTTGTGCAAAAACAGGAGCCAGAATTCTCAAACAACTTTAAGAATATCGAGAAGAGCCTCCAGAGTGCGAGAAGTCTGTTTACCTTTGTTCCTATGACCACCTGCCTGTCACCAGGTACGAAGAACGAGCAAAGCGCGTATTCACAGGTCATGGTGCGAATGCACTGTAGCGTGGCCCTGTGGGAAAGAAGGAATAAAGAACTCACACATTAAGAAACCTGCCTCCCCATCTTAGAGGTCAATGCGTACGTTCACTACACACCTAGCCACAGACTTTGGCTCAAACCTAATTATAGTCAAGAGAGAAAAAAATTACATGGCACCTAACTTTATTTTTTGTGTAGGGGTCTCCTAATCCTAAAGAACAGAGATTATGTAACAGCAGGGCATAAAAAAGCATGTGCTGGGCTCAACGGAGCCCGCTGTGCCACCATAAAGACGTGAGCCCAGAGGATTATAGGCTGAATTAGCATATTAATATCTCTGCAAGTAAAGTTCATTTTATTGGACCATAAGCATTCATCCACTCAACAGATAAACATAAAATGCCCACTTCAATCAACAACTTACTGAATGCCAAATGCTATTCTAGGTGCTGGCAATATAACAGTGTGTTGAATAGAAAAGAGGTCCTGAACCTCATAAACCCGAACATTCTTTAGGAACGAGGCAGCCACATGCTGGCCTATCCAGTGCTGGCAGGTGTCCCAGAGAAACCATGCTGGTCAGAAGGGAGGAGGAGGGCGTCCTGGTCGAGGGCAGGACTGTCATTTGGTGAGAAGACAGGGAGAAAGCCTGTATCTAATGGGGAAGATGGTTCCAGGCACAAAGACCAGGAGCACAACCGCCACCACAGGGGCACGTTCTTGCTGGGTTTAGGGGATGACAACAGGCCAGCAAGCTCTAGGGCAGCAGAACGGGAGTGGAGTCAGAGGGGAGGTTTGTGAGCACTCTGGTGGCTGTGTGGAGAGACTGAAGAGGGTGAGGCACACGGCAGGGAGACCCGTCAGGAAGCTATCGCGACAACCCCGGGGAGGAAGGACAGCGGATGGGGCTGGTGGCGGCCACACAGGTGATAACATGTGGTCAGATGCGGGCCATGTCCTGACAGTAGAGCTGACAGGACCCGCTAGTGAACGGGGCCGGGGATGGGGAACGGCCCTGAGCAGATGGGTAGGCTGTCAGAGAAACAGGATCACAAGCATGGTTTGGGACATAAAACCTTGACATGCCCAATTAGACATCCACCTTACTTAAATGTAAGGGTCTGCTGTTCAGGGAGAAGCTAAAGCTAGAGAAACATTTATGCATGGTGAGTGCAGAGAAAGCAGCGTAAAGTGACTGTAGACCGAGAAAAGGTCCAAAGACTCTGCCCTGGAAGTAGTCAGACACTTGGAGGTCAGAAAGGTAAGAAGGACCCGGCACAGACAGAGGGAACAGCCAGCAGAGGAAGAGGAAGTAATGAGAGTCCAAGGAAGTGATCAATTCAAGGAGAGAGTGTCACATGAAGCTCTTAGGTCACGCGATTCAGAAACATGAAGATCAGTGATGAGGTGACAAGAGCTGCTGTGGCGAGACAGTGGGGAAAGGCCTAATGGAGAATGGAGACAGAATGGAGAAAAGAAACCAGAGGATGGGCTGGCTCTGGAGAGACTGAGCAGGAAACGGGGCATTACTTTTGAGACGGGAGATATTAGAGCATATCTGTAGGCTGAGGGGAACGATCCGGTAGAGGAGGCACGTTACAGGTGGAGGAGGAGGACCAGTGCTCGCAGGGAGCAGAGGAAGAACCTCAGGTACACGTCGTGGGGAACTCTGGTTAGGAGCACCACCATGGTAACAGGAGGGAAGACGGATTATGTGGGTGTAGATGCAGCCTAGTTGGCAGATATGCTGGGAGCACGTGAATGTTTCCCAGGATTCCGTTTTTTTCAACGTTTTTTTTTTTTTTTTTTTTTAATTTATTTTTGGGACAGAGAGAGACAGAGCATGAACGGGGGAGGGGCAGAGAGAGAGGGAGACACAGAATCGGAAACAGGCTCCAGGCTCCGAGCCATCAGCCCAGAGCCTGATGCGGGGCTCGAACTCACGGACCGCGAGATCGTGACCTGGCTGAAGTCGGACGCTTAACCGACTGCGCCACCCAGGCGCCCCTAGGATTCCGTTTTTTTTTAGTGAACTAGGAAGCAAGCTCACTAGCTTATAGGTGCTAGGGGTGTCTGGGGTTTGAGGAGACAAAAGGTGTAGAATAGTCATCTAGGAAAGTCAGGAATGAGAAATTGCAGTCAAAATACTGGGCAGCACTAACAGCCTATTAGAACTGAAGGAACAGGCAGCCGTTTGTGCATTTTCCTTGAGCCAAGTACAGCGACAAGCTTCACACATGGAATAAGCTTGCATTTTTTGGGCACCAAATTTAAAAAGGCAACTTTTCCCACTCTAAACTCCACACGCCTACAGTTAAGATACGTTCTGAGGGAACTGTAGGTAGGGCCTGAAGAGACTAACAACCAACCATCGAGAGTTCTCAAGTCTGGGGGGCCTGGATGGCTCAGTCAGTTGAGCGTCCGACTCTTGATCCTGGCTCAGGTCACAATCTCATGGTTCGTAAGATCAAGCCCCATGTCAGGCTCTGTGCTGCTCTGTCTCTCTCTCTCTCTCAAAATACATAACTAAACTTAAAAACAAAAAAGGGTACTTAAACCTAATTCACGGGGAAAATCACACGACTGGATAAAGCTATGGAGAGCACCAGTTCACAAACCTGTTCCATATCTTCACGGACTCCGCCGCCGCCGAAAGGATAGCAATGTTGTCTGAGCTGAAAGACAGAGTCCGCACATCGCTGCGATGACCCCCGATGGTGATTCTGCTCGTCCTCACAGCCTGAGGGGCAGGTGCAGATGGGCTCAGCGAATAGGACTCCACCAAGTTGTTCTGCAGTAGGAAGACCGCCTTCAACTCTCCTTGAGGCGAGTGAATCAAGTCAAAGGATCTGCATGAGAAAATAATTCATAAATGTTCTAGCTACCATCTTCGCTCACAAGGTGAACCTTTTCTAGTAGAACGGCTTCACCGTGTCCTCAACCTAAGACATTTGAGCAACTGTAAAGAATTTTACAAAAAGTGCTCTGAGAATTGGACAGTCATTGAGCATAGGCTGTTAAGTCAAAGAAACCTGGGCTCAGATACTGAATCCGACATATAACTTGCTTTTGTGTGTATAATTTTTTAAGTGACCTTAAATCCTTTTGGAACATAGGGTACATGTTTTTCTTTCTAAATAGCAGCAGGAAAGAAGACTAAACAAATAGAAAAGGTTATTCTAATAAAACAAATATGAGATGATGAATAATTGGCCCATGGTGAGGGCAGATATCCCATGATCACTGTCTCCAAATATATAATTCCTCTAGGCTGCTTACAAATAGCATAAAAAAGCTAATACAACTTTGTAGCACAATATTTCTATAATGCTACTTTCAAGTACTTTAGATACTTTATTTTTACTCACTTGATTTTGGCAGAAGTTTTGATATTAGTCACCCGTTGGATTTCATCTTGCAGAGTCATTTCAACATTGACTTCAAGGTCTTCCTCCTCCCCTTTGGAAGAATTTAATCTAGAGAGGGGGGAAAAAGACTATCATGCTACTACTTTTCTAGAAGAATCTTTGCAATTACTTGAGTCAAGTTCTGTGTGATCCTGGGAGTCACTTAACCACAGGATTACCGTGAGAATTAGACAACACAGTGTATGCAGAAGTGCTTTGTAAACTACAGTGTCATAAATACAAAGTTTTATTCCATTTAACAGGTACCCTCAATAAATGGATTCTGAAGGCAACGGCCCATAAAATTTCCTGGGCCAAGTCTTTGTAATTCAAACTATCCCAATGATATGTTTCTAGTAAACTTTCTTTACTTCAGAACTTTTTACAAGATCCACTAACCTGTACCTATCAATCTAACAATGTCAGATAAACCAGAGGTCTCAAACAATTTGCCAAGTCAGGTGTCTTTTCCTTTGAGCCTTGCTAAATTTCAACCATTGAGGAAACAGTTACTGTGGTTATTATAACAACCTATTCCAAGGTTATTTTGCCCCCAAATGTCATTGCTACAGTCTTTCTCCTCATGACCTCCACTGTTAGCATTATGCAACCCAGCTTTGTTCTGTACGGGCTGGTGTCACTGAAGACACCTGCCAGCCTGAGAACAAAATCATTTACAAGCTATTTTTACGAAATCTGTACAGCTTTTGTAGTTCTGTATGGCTCTGAGCTCAAGACTCAGGATTATACTATGAAGTTGTACCGTGGAGCAGAAATTTAAAATTTGGACTATCAGTGCTACACAAAATCTGCTCTAGCTTTTAACAGTAATCGCTAGCAAGGTAATCACTTCCTTAAAGAAGTTTTTCTATCAAGGCTATGTGGCCCACCCAAGATATTTTATTAGTAGTACGTATTTTTAAAAAAACTAACTTTGCTTTCTTTCTAGCTTTTTTCATCTTCTTATCCATTTTCTTCTGAACTTCCGCTTTGGAAAGGATGCAGAACACTTCTAGCACAGAATCGGTTCCCTAGAAAGGTGAAAGTTGACGTGAGTCCAGGAAAGGCAATTTGTAATGTAGCTTTTTCTCACTAAGACCTAAACAAGAATGTTCCTTCAGGGCTTCCTGGTTGTATTAGCTGGGACAATTCCCTCTCTCTGGGATTGTTGGTTCGTGTGTAAAGTGGGAATACCGCTTCCTATCACAGCATTGCTCTCAAGACCAAAGAGGAAGCTAATGCCATTAAACTGCTTAGAAAGCACACACTAATGTTCGCTAACGATAAGGACCATCACATTAACCATAACTGTGTTATGCTAATAGAAGCTAGGGATCCTAAGTCTACACAGCAGCACATACAGAACTGTTAACACGACTGGGGGAAACGCAGTCTCTGCACTGGATGTGAAACAAGCACGGTCTCTGAGAGGGAACAGCCCATCCCTATTGTTTTCTCTGACGACTGGTACTCACGTGGCAAGCTAGAATCCTGCCCGTCCTGTCTACGGCAAGGTTCACGACTCTGTCCCTGCCCTCCCGCATGATGGAACCAGCTTTTCTGCATGTAAGGATGCGCTACGGAAGAAGCAAAGGAGAAGGTGAAGGTTAAATGCAAGTTCTGTCAAACCTCTGAAAAGATACGATTCTAAGAAATGCGGGTGACAAAGGTATTTCCTAAAATGATGAGAACTGCAAATTTTTAAATTAAAAAATCTCCAATTCTCATTGTTCCCACGACTCAATTCAAATGAAGCTTAGAAACAAAAAGAAAAAAGAATTACGTCCTCAGGAGTTTCATCTGTCTCTGGGGTACCATCCCGAGGCTCAGGTGTATCCTGTATCCCAGGGGGAGACCCTCTGCTTTTCTTGGGCTCTGGTTCTTCTAGGTCATCCATCTGTTTTATAAAAATAGGAAAAAAGCTGAAATAATGTGCCCCAGCCCTAATGACTTAGAAACCTATCCTCATGGCCACCGGTAACTTCCATTTAGGGTTCTCTTTGATCAAACCTCTTCAATGGTAGGACGTTTACTAGAGTATTTTAAAAACTGACTATAGCAAATGCAAACAAAAGTGTTCACTATCCTCTCTCCAATAACTTTCTGAAATATATGGACTATAGCTAATAAGTTATTAACTTAATCTAAGATAAAAAAAAAACAACGGTGACTGACTCTTCATTAACTTTAAAACCTTCTTAGGTAAAAGAGCTACCACCATATTGTGGAGGAAAGATTCAAGTCTGGAATTGAGAACGACAGAGGCAATAAAACCTACAGAGGTTATATGTTCTCCTTTAAAGAAGCAACGATACAGCCTAGACTACTGCAGTAGAACCCACCAGAACAGCTACTGAACACAACACTCCACACCTAACTCCAGCTAAATCTGAGGTCCATAAACTTTTTTCCACACAAAATCTTTACAGATCTGAGAAAGTAACAGATCTTCTCAGAATATATTTTTATAAACACATGGAAATTTTACACAGATTTTTGTCCAAGGGGAAAGGGCCACACATATTCTTAAGTCCACCCACGGACACCCAAAGGTCCAGGAATTTTGTGCTAAGAGTTCCACAAAGTAAAAGATTAGCATTACCAGAAGGTGTAACCCTAAAATTATCCTTCTTCAAACTCAAATGAATGAGGGCAATGGCACTAATAATGAAGAAAAAAAATATCTGTTTAGGAGTTGGAAGTTATCAGTGATAGAATTCCTTCTAGTACAATGAGAAGAACTCAATGATTACATCTGATTCTAAATTCGATGAGCCCATGAAGCAGGGGCTTTAGCAGGGCTGCTAAAACACAGCGCTGCCCATAATCAGAAAAGCAATTACCTCCTGTAGGTAGGCTATGTCCCACGCCCTCAGCTCACTGTCGGAAGACCCAGTGATGAGTCGCTTTTCTTCTGACACGAGAACCAACCCCCACACCTACAGGGTATAAAAAGATCAAACAGGATTTTTAAGACATTCCAGGATATATGATGTGGCATTCCAAAAGTCTAAGTATACTATCTGTAGCGAAATCCCTTTGGAATTTACAAAGCTAATATTAGGTAACCTTTTCAAAATACTGAAAGAAATTCTAACCTTTGGAAAGAAAAAGTGGTCTGTGGTAGAACAGAAGTTTCTCTGTAATTTCCTACCCTTAAATTTACATAATGGCTGTTCAGCACAAATCGATCTAACTAGAATCCACTCAAAGGACGATTTTAAGTCTGGTACTTCTTTGTTTCAGCAGTGCCTTGCAAATAAAAGGTACTCCCATTGATGTCTACTGTATAATTTTCAGCCTCAAACATCTAAGAACAATATTGTTGCGAGTCAACAAAGAATCTAGTTTGCTTTTCATCATCATTAATTCCGGGTATGTTTTTGAAAGCCTGGTGAGAACAAAACATGGAGGAGGATACAACGATCTAAAATACTCCCTGCTCTTCACTGAAAATATGTATGTTCAAGTGACTCTTAAAATGGCCACATTTGCTGTTTACATGTCACTGGACCAGGCACTGTACAGTGTCATTAAACCCCCCTACGATCATAAAGGTGGACACATTACTTAGAAGCAATGAACTCCTATTCGTGGGTTAAAAACCTATCCAAGGCCAATCTTTACTAAATCCCGAAGCAGCTGTATCTGCTCCCACGGCCGGCACTTCCTCCACCGCACCAACCTCTCTGTCTCTCAGGACAGCATGCAAGGATTACTGGGAGCAGTAAAAACAAAGCAGGAGAGAACACCATCTTTTCTTTCTGCCTTGCCATTCTTTCCCTGGGCCCGTGACCCTACATGTACCTCAGTTCGGTGGCCAACCATTGTTTTAAAGCAGTGCTGGGTGTCAAGGTCCCACCATTTCACCAGGGTATCTTTCCCACTAAAAAAAGAAACGAGAAAAATTTTATGAGGAAAAATCAGTAAACAGGACATCAAGGACTCATTTGTTGCCTTCAAAAAAATACACACAGCAACATGTCTAATGCTACTACTCCTCCTTTTTTTAAAAAAAAATTTTTTTTAATGTTTATTTATTTTTGAGACAGAGAGAGACAAAGCATGAACAGGGGAGGGTCAGAGAGAGGGAGACACAGAATCCGAAGCAGGCTTCAGGCTCTGAGCTATTAGCACAGAGCCTGATGTGGGGCATGAACCCACGGACCATGAGATCATGACCTGAGCCAAGGCTGGATGCTCAACCCACTGAGCCACCCAGGCGCCCCTACTCCTTTTTTTAAGGAGGAAAAAATCCTAACTCCATGTAGCTATTAGGTACAAAATACAATGTTGCACCTGCGAGCACAAAAATAACCTTGAATTCAGAGTGATGAGGCACATATCACCTGTGTGATGGACCTGTGGCCCACCATTTCGAGCATGGCAGCATCAACCTTTTCCTTCTGTCAGCTGTCTGACACAGAAATACCTCGGATCTCTTCTGCTCCCCCATCTCCCGCTTCCAGCTGGTCTCTATGCCGCCTCTGTGAGGCCTTCACTCCTTCGAATTCATTTCTGTACACAAGCCTGAATTTCAGTTTTACTGCCTGAATTATTTTCATAGCTTTTCATCTGATCTCTTTGTCCGTTCCCGTTCCTTCATTACATCCAATAAACTACTATCAGATAATCACAACTTTTTAAACTTACACCAGCTCCAGGTTCTCTATAGAATCAAAATCAAATTCTTCAGCACCATTTTCAAAACCTCTCGTTAATTGGCTTCTGAGTCTCCCTGCCAATGAGCTCTACTCCTCCTGCCTCAAACACCTCTTCCCTGCTTCTTCACTAATATAAATCCAATATAATTCTCCTTCATGACCAAACTGGAAAAAACCAAAAGACAAAAAACCCAATTTACGAAGTCTTTCGTATAAAATCCCACCTCACTGTGTTATTTCCTTTTTTTTTTTTTTAACAGTTGACCCCTGTACAATGAGGGGGCTAGGGGGCACTGGCTCCCTCACCCCAGTGGACTCAAAAATCAACATACAACTTTGACTCCCCCAAAACACTACTCACATACAGCCTACTGTTGACCGATAACATAAACAGCTGCTTAACGCTTACGTTGTATGTAATATGCATTCTCACAACAAAGCTAGAGAAAAGCAAATGTTAAGAAATCATAAGAGAAAACACATTTACAGTACTCTATTTATTGGAAACAACACACGGATAAGTGGACCGGCCCAATTCGAATCTGTTGTTCAAGGGTCAACTGTTCACTGAGCTATAAAGGGTACAATTCTAGTGGAACCTTAGTCGTTCTCTCATAGAACTTGTGTTATCTAACAAGACACACCAACGTGCCATCCCACAGGAACTAACCCACCAACGGTATGCCATTCAGTGCTCCTTCACAACTGCTTCTGAGTCATTACTAAAGTTCTTCTAGTTACTGCTGGCAAACCTTAGGATCCCAAACTTCCCTGGGTGGCCATTCCTCAGGACCAATAATTATTATAGAAGGTTGAGCCATACGAAATGGCGGATATCATGTTTGACCTACACAAACGGAAATTTCAAATGGCTCAACCTAAGAGACGTTCAGAAGGGTTACGTGTAGAGCATGTCTGTTCTCAAAAGGCAGGCAGGAATTCAGGCACTTGGTATTTACACCAGCCCACTGCTCCACATTCTGCTTTCCTGACTTTCTAGGGATCCAGAAAGCAGACAGCTCAGTCTATGAAAGGCATGTCAAGGTTTAAGGAACACGGAAAAGCTAATGCCAGGGGATAACAATAACAAATCAGAAAAGATACTTTAAAAACGCTAGAAACAACTCTGGATAGCTTCTATGATACCACTGGGGAAAAGAGGGAAGGACAGAGGAATGCAGAGGGCAAAGGAGGAAGCGAGCACATGAGCCTGAGGAGAGTGCAGAGAAATGAGGAAGGAATGAGGCACGTTTCCTCTTTGAAACCCTCTCTGATGCATTCACATAGGAAAGAACTGGAAACGAAACTGTTATTTCTTTACCTAGTAACTAGTAGATTCTTTTCTCGTAGAAACAATGCTTGTGTCACGGCGTCCTTGTGCCCCTTCAGACGGTAGAGGCCACTTTCATTGATCACATCCCATACGATAGTATCTGTGTCCTAAAGGGATCAGATAATACAGAAGAATTTTCTTTACCACAGTGCCTTGAGAAACAATAGGAGTAGTATTTTTACTGCAAAGGTGATATAACAGAAAACTGTAGAAAATCTGGAAACGCATACAAAAAAGTACAGAGGGAATAAACACCAGTTAATTCCACCACCCAGATGTAACCACTGTTGCAGGTATGCTGTTTTATAATGTTCCAATCCAACATCCAGGTTATTTCTAGAAAACTGGGATCATGTTATTGGTAACATTTTATAACCCCCCCCCCAACTTTTTTCACTTAAAATATTTCCATTTTTCCACATCCCTCCAGACTGTTCTCGTTTTCAATGATCATATAATAATCAATCCTAAGGATATACCATAACCCATTTAAAATTTTTTGTTTTAACCACTTAGGTAGTTCCCAAATTTCTATCATAAATATGTGGAAATGAACATTCTTGCACAGAAATCTTTGTACATACCTCAGATCAGAATACTAAAAAGGGAAATTCTTGGGTTAAAAGGTATTATTTTTCAAGTTTGCAATTCATCGCGACAAGGCGATCTCTTTAACTTGCACCAATCTGTAGGTCCACCAGGGATATGAATGACAAGGCCAGTTTTCCCATCCCTTTGGCTCTGGATATTATGAGCTTCTCAAAAACCACTGCCAACTTCAGAAGTTAAAAACGCTGTCTCAGTATTTATTGGATTTGCATTTCTGAATACTCACAAGAAATTCTGCACATGCTCTACAGTGATTGCTGGCCGTTTGTACCTCTCTCGAACTGCTAGGTCACGTCTTTCATCCTCCTTAGGGTCTTACCTTTGGCTCGTTTGTAAAGTTATTATGAGATGAACGCTATTAATCCTTCCTATACTGAAAATATTAAATACGTCCCCTTTTTCAATGTCTTTTAACTTTTTTTCCAGTTTCATTGAGAAATAACAATCATACATCACTGGATAAACTCGAGGTGCATGTACACCATGACAGCAACAGGTTCAGCTAACACCCATCTTCTCGTACAAATACAACAAAAAGCAAAGAAGATAAAAGGAAAAAAAATTTCTCCCTGTGAGAACTCAGGATTTACTCTCAATAAGTTTCCTATTTTTTTTTAATGTACAAACGCTTTAAATCTAAATATTCAAATCTATTGATCTTTTCCTTTGTAATTTCTTTCTTTACTGACATGCTTAAAGTCCCTTTCTACCTTAGTAGCAGATACTTACTTCCAGTGTATCTTCTAGCGTACTTAAAATATCACTCTTTACTATTTAAGTTTCTAATCTGTGACTCATTTTGCATATGGCATAAAGTAAAGCTTTAATTCAAAACTTCCCCCTACATACTGAGCCAATTGCCTATACTATTTCGTGAGTAATTTATCATTTTTATACACACCAGAAACATTATCTTTAAAATACACTAATTAGAAACATGAGAGTGGATTTGAATCTGGGATTCCCATTTGGTTGCAATAATCTACCTACTTTTGTATTGATGCCAGATTAACACATTTTAAATTATGACTTCATAATGCATTTAGTATCTGAAACCTCCTAAAAAAATCTAATTCTGAAAACAAACAAACAAACCTGAAGCCCTGTTTTATTATTCAACTTTCCCAAATTTCTGGTGTTTTTGATTCATTTGTTTTCCATTCATGCTTTAAATAATTTGGTCATGTTCTCAAAAAAAAAACAAAAACTTGTGAGATATTTAAATTGCTTTATCTGTATAAGTGAACTGGAAAAAACTAGCATCTTTGTCTTCCCATTCAACATGGTTTGTATCTCTATTCAAGTCTTCTGTTACATTCTTCAGTATGGTTTCATAGTATTTTTCTGTTATTTAACCTACTGTTGTCAATGCAATCTTTTTCTTTAATTTTTTTTTTTAACATTTATTCATTTTTGAAAGGCAGAGAGAGACAGAGCGCGAATGGGGGAGGGGCAGAGACAGGGAGACACAGAAACAGAAGCAGGCTCCAGGCTCCGAGCTGTCAGCACAGAGCCCGACGCGGGGCTCGAACTCACGGACCGCGAGATCATGACCTGAGCCGAAGTCGGCCGCTTAACCGACTGAGCCACCCAGGCGCCCCTGTCAATGCAATCTTTTATATTGCATCTTCTAAACTGAAGACTGTGGACTTTATTGGACTTAATGGCAAAGAATGACCCCTGTGTCTCTCCTTGACTCATCTGTTTTTCCCCTAGTGTACTGTTTTAAGTAGCACTTCCACAATGATGTTACATAATAGTTATCTGGGGCACCCTCATCTTGCTCCTATATTTAACAGGCTTTTGGGGCGCCTGGGTGTCTCAGTCGGTTAAGCATCCGACTTCAGCTCAGGTTATGATCTCACGGTTTATGAGTTCCAGCCCCGTGTCGGGCTCTGTGCTGACAGCTCAGAGCCTGGAGCCTACTTCGAATTCTGTGTCTCTCTCTCTCTCTCGCTGCCCCTCCCCCATTCACACTCTGTCCTGTCTCTCTCTCTCTCTCAAAAATAAACATTAAAAAGATTAAAAACAACACCAACAACACCAACAGGCTTTTATCAGAGAACGTGATAGGAAATAAAATGAACCACCCAATTCATACTCATCCTTCTCCCTTTATTTCCACCATCTATACTGTTCTGTACACCAAAAACCCACTGTTTCACCCATCAGTTTTTGTGAACAACCAGCTTCAACATAAGCCTTATAGTCCTTTACTAAATCAAAATCTGGGCACCTGATTCAAAGTCTCACCTTGGACCCAGAAGCCAGTCTGCCTCCTAGCTGATCATACTTCAGGGAAGTGATGGCTGCCTTGTGTCCATTGAAGGTCACATTTCCTTCCCCACTCAGGAGACTGAAGATGCGGATAGACCCATCCTCATAACCAACAGCTAAGTGCAGCCCATCTGGGGAGGGACACAAGCAAGTGACTTCTTGTTTAAGTCCCTGAAGGATGAGGATCTGCAATTGTAAGAATCATGAACGATGTACAGGAGTTAAACACGTCATCAAAGTGTGGGAATAATCAGGGCCAATAAAATTAAGAGTGTCAATAATTCCAGATCACTCTTATGAATGATAATAAAATTCTACAATCCATCTCAAGTTCTTTAATAGAGGAATTATTATTTGTGCTGGGCAATGAAACACTCAACAAAGGGTAAAATTATATTCTCCGAAGCCCTACATTAGCATAATGATGTGCGAAAGTTTCCCAAGTGATAAATTACTAAATCCTTATCCTATGTTAACACCAAATGACTTTCCATATAGGGTTATTAAAACATCCTCACTTTAACTGAGCCCCATCTTAAAGAAGTCAATCTGTGTGCCAATAGTGTGCTGTATGGTTTATCCCCAAGAAACTCTGGGTGGCAACAAGCATCAAAGTATTAACCTCTTGGGAGTCACATAGTAAGTGGACAAAATCAAAACGCCTCAATTTGGTTTGGCAGAAGTGGTAGGTTTAGGGAACTCAGTCACAAAGTATCAAAACCTAGTTTAACAACCTTGGGCCTCATCTGTAGAAGTGAGAAAAAGACTCGATCAACATAGCTGAGTAATATTCCTTTTAAATGGCTAATATTTTATAACTGGTTGTGAGGCCAAGTAGAAGAACCTGAAAAATAAAGAACTGGTAGAGAAAACCAAACATGTCAGGAATAATGACAACTACTTAACCTGGAAATACTACAAATAGATACCTAAGAGGTAAACTGCTGTTTGGTGTGGTTTTCAGAATTTAATGCAGAAGAACATAATAGAACCTGTTACTTGCTACCTAGGCCCAAAGAAAGACTTCTCTTCCAGGGGCACACACATACAAAAATCTCCCACTTCTGCCTCCCCATCCTCAAATATGTATAAATCAGTTATCAACCTCATTGATTTCTGGCTTACCTTCTCTCCTTTCCTTAAGTCCCAGATGAACACATGTTCGCAGGCTGGTACTGCCACATAGCGTCCTTTTTCACCACGAAGCGTTACAAAGACAATATTACCTTTTTGGCTGCCAATAAGGCCAAAGACTGCACTGGCAACATAGCGTAGATACTGCTTCGTGAGCCCCATGTCGTAATGTCTGGTTCCACAAGTGAGGCAGCTGTGCACGCAAACAAAGAAAATTCAGTTCCTTGGGTGTCTGGGTTCTGTGAGGCCAGCAAACACCAACTGTTTATTGTGTGGTTAAAGCATGTAACTTGTGGCTTCTTCGCTTTTATTTACTCTGAATAAATCATTCACATAATACCTGGACATCTTCATTTTTTTATGTGCTGTTGACTCACGTGTAAGCCCTCATTCCTCAAGTTTCAAATTGGTCATCTCGTCGTGCCCACCTCACAAATAACCGACATATGGCCTCAAGGCAGCTCAACAATTCACTTCTGTTCATTCAACCGCCATCAAAGTTTTTACACTGAGATGGACAGAGTCTGAATATATTCACAGTAAACAATTACTATAATCCTACTACCTGGAGAAGTGCTATTTTAGATACTAGATACTAGAGATATGATGTTGAGTAAAAGAAAATCCTTAACTTCATGGCACATTATCCTCTAGCATAGTGGTTCTCAAACTCAGGTACATATCCAAATCACGAGAGGTCTTATGAAAACAGATTGCTGAGAGCCACATTCACCTTACCTCCCAGGGCCGATTTCTGTTTGTTTGTTTTTTTTAATTTTTTAATGTTTATTTATTTTTGAGAGACAAAGACACCGAGAGAGCAGGGGACAGACAGAGGGAAACACAGAATCCAAAGCAGGCTCCAGGCTCTGATACGTCAGCAGAGAGCCCAACGTGGGGCTCGAACCCATGAACTGTGAGACCATGTCCCGAGCCAAAGATGGACGCCCAACCGACTGAGCCACCCAGGTGCCCCTGAAACACTGGTTATTGACAAAAGATACAAGTGAAGAAGATAAGCCAAGCTTCTCTGGTCTTGACACAAAGTGAAAAGTGCCCCAAACACCTATGCATCTTAAAAAATACAACACCAAACAGAAATTACACCCTTTTTCTGGGACCTGCGTTTTGTTGCTGGTTTCTACATTTGGTTTAACTCTACAGAAACTATTTCTGATTACACTCTCCTTCAGCCTAACTTAACAGAAAAATAATCAATGCCAGCTCTCTTTAATATTTTCTTTTAGTAATCACTTAGCGGCCTCATTTTTCCTCACCTAAGAACCAACAAAAGCCAGTTAAAAATCAAGAAAAGAATTATTAACAATGTGATAATGCTGTTAGCCCATGCCATTTGATCAATTCTTCCCCAATTCCTCTTATTTCTCCAGCCCCTTAACTAGAATTGGTCCTCTTGGTAGTCTTTGGCCATCTACCAATTCTTTCCACAGTATTTTCCTTGGAGACTTCATATAGGATGCCTGGGCCCAGGGACACCTATATCTCTATTCCTGTCCATATATGTGAATACAAATAACAGAGTTCCAAAAACTTATGAAATATTCCCATTCAAAGACCTTGCAGCATCTCCTTGAACATATGTAAAACCAAACCTACCTTGCTTCCTGAACCCCTCATTTGTTCCTTTTTCTAAGACACACAACCCTCCCAGCCATTCAGGCTCAAAACCTTGTAGCAACCTTTGGCTCATTAATAAAAAAATATTATTATAGCAGCCAAGACTTAAAGGGCACTTATAAATAGCGATGTATTAAATGAATACACCTGAGTAAACATATGTGGTTGTTTAATGACAAATAGCAACTGAGTGAATTAAAAGGGTTAATACGCGTAAGGCATTTAGAAAAGCATCTAAAGTATTGTAAATATACCTATAAAAAATTCTTCACAATAACCTTCAAAGTCGGTACTATTCTTACCCCCATTTTACGGACAAGGAAACTAAGCAAAGGGATGTAAGATACTTTCTGTTCCAGCTCTTTGCCACTGGGTTCCTATCAGGTTAGTTGGTTTCCTTCCTTGTCCTGCCACCTTGCTTTCTTCACGTTGTTCCTCTCACCTAGAAAAACGTGCATTGTCCACGACCTGTTTTTTTAAACCGGTGTTATTCTCTGAGGCCCACTTCCTCCGAGGCTAGACCAATCCTCGCAGCCTTTTCAATTGCCTCCGTATTCAAACTACCTTCCATACAACTTGGCACTGGTCATTTGTGTCTCACGTGCACAGATCTCGACGCCTTTTAGAGAGAGGTCATGACCTAACCTTCCCCCGCACCCCTACCATCCCTGTTTCCAGGTATAGCCGCAGATCCCCAAAATACGTTGCTGCTATGATGCACTGAAGGGCTGGGACGTTGCGACAGACTTGTCAGACGTCCCTAACCCAAGTCTTCAGTCAGGACTGAGCGAGGGGGCTTCCCACACGGATCATGCTGCCTGAGCATCCTCTGGAGAGCCCCTGGAAGCGCGGCACCTCTGCTACCGCAGGCGCCAGCCCCGGGCGATTGCAGGTGGCCTCCGGGGACGTCGGTAGGTTCGCAGTCGCTCAGGTTCCCCTCCACCCTAGCAACCGGCCGCAAACGCCCCCGCCTCATCTGGGGCTGGTGCCCCGAAGGCCTCAGCCAGGACCGCGAGGAACGGGGTTGGAACGCCTGGCCCCCACCTTACCCACCTGGGCCTCCACGAGGATCCGGGCCGCTTGGACCCGCCCACAGTACCCACCCCTTCCGGGTCCGCTCCGCGACCCACTTCCGCCCGGCATTCCTTTTGCCTTCGAGGAGGAAATGACGTACGTGTGGGCTGTGGTTGGTGAGGGCCGGCCGGTAGCGGAAGCCGTGTTCGCCACTCAAAGCTCTTCCAGCTGGTCACTCCAGCCTCCTGGGACTTTGCCTCACCTGATCGCCGAGCTCCTGGCCAGGGGTGTCTGGGGATGCCGCTCGGCCGCTTTCTGCGAGGAGCTTAACCCGCCCCGCTGCCGCCCGGATGGGACCGCCGGAGTGCGGTGAGAGGCGGGACCTAGACCGGAGCCGGGGGGGGGGAAAGCGGGGCGGAGCGGGCGGGGGGCGCGGCTGGAGGCTCTCGGACTCGGCCCCGGCTGGGGGTGCGGACGGAGAGGGTTAGTGCTGTCCGCCCTCTGGGAGAATGAGCCTGCCACTTCTTCCCCAGCAGTTGGTCGGGCTCTTCTGGCCCGCAGCACTGTCGGGGACGACTTATCGACAAGAAGACAGGGTAGGCAGACCTGGGTACCAGGGCCAGTGGTGCTGCAGTCACTGGGGAGGCACGCGCCCTGGATGCAGGTGAGATAGGGCGGCTGGGACCCCTGCAGGTTACAGCCCCACGGTCAAGTGTATGTTGCCGCGCGTGTGGACGGGGCGTTCCACAAACCGAGAGCAGGTCGAGTCAGGGCTGGATAGGCGCCGAGCCCAGGATGCTGAGTTGTCTGGATCCCCGCAGTGCCTGGAGTGACATTGGTCTGGCTTTGTGTTTCCGCTCCCTGGCCGCTTGAGGGGGAAGTGACCAGTGCTGACTCCTCCTTGCGTGGTAATCGAGGTTTAGGTACTCTGTCACCAAGTGGAAATTAGGCTTTCTGTCTTGCAGCTCTGTCCGCTTCTATTCTTGGGCTGCACAGAAATGTTCAGAAATGAGTTCTGATGTGTGTAGTTGTGGAAAATTAAAGCTAACAAAAAGCTCTACGATGGAAATAAGCCTTTGCCTTTGCTTATTTAACAAGATGTCTGCAGTCAACCTAGAAATGAGACATTTATCTAAATTATCTGATTATCTTCAGACGTTCCTGGAGTTCTTAACACATATGCAGCTGGTCTTCCATATTCAAGAAAATTGCAATAGTAGCGATTGAGTCAATAGATAGATGTAGCACTGTAGGTGTTTTGAAACAAGATTACTGTGGCTTGGATGAATGAGAAAGGA
Organism: Neofelis nebulosa; assembly: GCF_028018385.1. NCBI lineage: Eukaryota > Metazoa > Chordata > Mammalia > Carnivora > Felidae > Neofelis > Neofelis nebulosa. The sequence goes on from NC_080783.1 coordinate 121,132,445, forward strand.
GGAAATTGTGGCAACAAACTATTATTTCAGTAAATGTTATGGGGAAAGGAGCATTTAGGTGGGTGTGTATAGTTAAAATCTCCTATAGGTGATATGCATTATATAATTAGAAAAAAATGTGTCCTTCAGTAGAAAACTGCATAATCTAGATTCTATCTAGAAAGCTATTCCAAGAAAGCTATTTTACAACTCTGTGAACTCTAGATAACTAATGTCAGTACTGTATAATTTTTGTCTATAGACATGTAGATTTTGTCCTCTTAAAGATTCAGTGGAAGTTGCCTTCCTGTACGTTCATTTCAATATTCCTGATCAATATGTTCAATTTTGGAATTCCCTTCAATCTACCACCTGTCTGGTTTGCTTTTGAGTTAAATAAAATGTTGGATACCTACTCATTTTTATATTTGAATGAGTCATGATTTTACTTAAAATTTCTCTTAATATTCTATGAAATATGTGGAGGGACAATCACAAATGGAAAAAATAATTTTAATAAAAGTTGGGGTAAGAGCAGCTGTGATTGAGTGTCAAGATAATGCATTTTATGAAATTCCCAATTCATACAGTATTTAAAGAGAATAACCCTAATTTCTCATAAGTTTCACATTGTCCAATTTGTATTAATTGTCTTAATACTAATAATTAAAACTTAGTAAAGTTCTTTATTTTTAAAAATGTTTTAATGTTCATTTATTTTTGAGAGAGAGAGACCCAGAGTGTAAGTGGGCAAGACCAGAGAGAGGGAGGGAGATGCAGAAACTGAAGCAGCCTCCAGGCTCCCAGCTGTCAGTACAGACACGAATGTGGGGCTCGAACTCACAAACCATTATATCATGACCTGAGCCAAGTCTGACACTTAACCAACTGAGTCTTCCAGGCGCCCCTAGTTAAATGAAGTTCTTTTAATATGAAGGTGGTACTATGAACTCACCATTGGAGCATGTGCTTTCGGTGGTTTTGAATGATAATGTTAAATTTGACCTGGGCCATTGATACCACTTAGAAATATTTGTTAAACTGTATTTATTGTTGACATATCTTTATTGCCTTGGTTTGTTGTTCCACCTAAGTAACTTAAAAATAAAGTTATTTCTATTTGCATAGAATAATTCGTAAATATGATAGATTTGGTGTTGGGATGAAGGTACTCTAGATGAATATCTAATGTGCCCTGAAGTTTTAAATACCGAAATACAAGGCATAAGGAAGGGTAAATCTGTAATTTGTTTTGCTGTGTTTGCACAGTGAAAAGAGAGCTGGTGATTAATGGAGGTCAAAAGCATGGACCAGCTCTCTATGTACGTTTACCCAGGCCTGTCCAAACAATGTAAACATTTAAAAAAAAAAAAAAGCAAACAGATTTAAAGTTCTTGTTTTTCTCTTTTAAATGATACCATTTTCTTTTTATCCAGACAAAAACCAGGTTATCTTGAGACAGTGATCTAGGCTATTCTGCCTGACCCTACCTAGTCTTGAACAATAAAAATCTAATCCCTCTAGCCAATACAATTATTCATATAAAGCTTTATTTAGAGCACTTCTTAAACTGAAGGATTGCAGATTTGTTTAAAAACAAATGAGGACTTAACCTAAACATTGACAATATTTGAGGAAATAGACATGCCACGGGGTAATGAGAATTGTTTATTCTCACTATGCATTTGAATCGTAAAGGATTTATCTTTAGGTCATCATTCATGAAGATATTGAAGGTAACCTTAAGATAGTATGGCTAAGGAAATAGATATGATCTATTCTAGAATCTTCTGTTTGTCTCCTGTAGACTTTTTGATCCTGGGACATAGAAGTCTTGCCTCAGGAGCCTTTTAGACTAAGGTTTAGTGTTTACTTATGAACCTGCGCAAAGTACAGAACTGATTAACTGAATTCACTGGAAGGTCTTGCTCCTTAATGTTAACCAAAATTTGGCTTTAACTACATAGCACTGTGTTGCCTTTCCCTCCTCCCTCACCTGAGCACTCTGTGTTCTGTCATTGGGATTCTTAATCAGACTCTGGGAACCTTCTCAAATTTATTTGCAAATCTTTCCTTATATCAGCTCATGTACTCACATTTTGGGTGGTGAAAAGGTCTTGATCTTTTTATGTGATTCCCAAAAGGGTCTGTGACACGAAAAATGTTAAGAACCCATATTCCTTAAGTATCAAGGATCAAATTTTCCTGCCTAGCTTGGCTTTGCTGCTCCATTTGCTTTATTGCCAAGGTGTGTGTGTTGGAGAAAAGGGGAGATTTAAATCTCTTTTTGATGAGAAATACCAATTTCTGTCTAGAGATGGAGGTGAAAAAGAATTTATTATTTGTTAAATGCTATGACACTTTCTATAGAATGCCATTCAACTTTGAGAGCTCTGAAGCATGTTTACTGCTCATTTAGCACCCAATGTCTTAAGGGGCACAATGACTTTTAAGATCTGGGAAGGAGGTCCAACAAATTATATGGATAAGATGTGATTGGAGATTCAAGCCAACCACCCACTAGTGTACTGTCAAAGAGGATAGTAGAGTTTCAGGGAAAGAATGACCAATAGTTAATGCAACTAAAATTTGATTAGCTCCTGGATTTAACATTTGGGCAGTCATTGTTAGACCTTGAAAGAGCAATTTTAGCATTGTTACCAGAGGTGCCAAGAAAACTGCAGTAGGTTGAATTAATGGAAGAAAAGGAAATAGATCTCCAAAACAGATTATGTTTATGAAGTTAGGTCATAGAATGAGGCATTTAGCTGGCATCTGAAGAAGAAATAGGGAAGGACTTTTTTTTTTTTTTTTTTTTTTTTTAAGAATAGGAGGACAGAGGGGAAGGAGAGATCAGATATTATGAAGGAAGAGTTATTACCTTTTCACTTAGAGGAGAGCTGGTAAAGTGGAGTAAAATGCATTATTTGAAGGCAGTTGGGCCGGCTTAAGAGTGCAGCTCCCAGATGTATCCTCACCTCTGTAAAACCTGTCTACTTTTGGTCTCCACTGTCACGTCCTGGAAGAGACATTCTCTCCAATCTAAGTTAGCTTTCCACCTTGTTCTTCTTTACAGAACACTTCTCACAAATTTCAGCTATGCAGTATATTTGTTTCTGTGATTATATATTTGTGTGATTTTTGTGAGTCTCCCTCTGCCAGTAGAATCTCAGCATCTAACAATACATAAGTAATTGAATGCCTGGGACATAGTAGGCAAATAAGTATTTATTGTCTTATAACTTCTATGGGCCAGGAATTCAGAATTCAGTAGCAGCTTAGTTGTGTGGTTCTGGTTCATGAGCATTTCTCATGAGGTTGCAGTCAGGATGTCAGCTGGGGCTGAAGTCATTTGAAGCCCAACTGAGGCTGGAGGATCCAAGGGGATTCCTTCACCTGCCTGGGCATCAATGCTGGTTGTTGGCAGGAACTCTCAGGTACTTCCCATGGGGACCTTCTCATGGGCTTCTTGAGTGTCCCACATCGTAGGAGCTAACTTCTCAGAGCAAGCACTCCAAGAGACCACAATACCTTTTATGACTCATCCTTCAAAGTCATATACTATCATTTCTGCAGAATCTATTGGTTGGTATATAGGCCAGCCCTGTTCATTGTCAGAGGCAGCTGTACCGGGGCATTGATATCAGGAATCGGCATCATTGAAGGACATCTTAGAGGATGTCCACCGCAAATGCTATATGGTGTAGTATAGAGTCACCCAAGAATTACTAACACAGTTTCCTAGTATTTCCTAATAGTGTTGATGGAGGGCCTCGGAAAACATGCATTTGTCTTGGCAGCAGACAGGATACTGATTGTTTTTCTAATAGCATAAGACTAGAATGAGAGAAAAAAGATGTTGGGTTGATCTGGGTTTTAGGGGTTAACAAATCATTACAAAGGCAGACATTGAGATAAATAAGTGTATCTTAATTCAGCAGTTGGTTTGGTTTATTTGGTACTGTCTTTGACAGCAAGTGTTTTGGTCTTTGCCACGCGTGGAGCCATAACTTTATCTCAGCAGTGGTGCAGGTGACTTTCACCTTGGCTCTGAGAAAGTTGTAACAGGTAACTTTTCATCGTACCTTGCTTTGTGCCAGATTATATTGTGTAATCCTCAAAATAACCCTGTAAGTAGATGACTCTTATTTTCAAAATAAGGAAACCTGGCTTGCAGTTAAGGATGACCCAACTGTTATGTCCTAGACCTAAACTCAGGCCTGCTGATAACAGAGCCTAAGCTTTTACTTTGTACCACCCTGCCTCTCCCTCACAGTGTAATTGCACGTGGAAGGATCTATCTTAAAACACTGAAGAAGCCAGATTCAAAATTGTACATACATTATGATTTCACCTATCATAGAAAAAGATAGGAACTACATAAAAATTGGGGAGTTTTTCCCCTGTTACTTCCCCCCTCCAAATGTTCTATAAGTGGATATTAGAGTTAGAAAAGTTATTTTAAAGAAGTAATTTTGAGGACACCTGGCTGGCTCAGTCGTTTGGGCGTCCGACTTCGGCTCAGGTCATGATCTCGCGGTCCGTGAGTTCGAGCCCCGCAGGCTGAGCCTGCTGAGCCCCGAGGCTGACAGCTCAGTCTGGAGCCTGTTTCGGATTCTGTGTCTCCCTCTCTCTCTCTGACCCTCCCCTGCTCATGCTCTGTTTCTCTCTGTCTCAAAAATTAATAAATGTTAAAAAAAATTTTTTTTAATAAAAAAATAAGTAATTTTGTTCTGAAAGTTGGCACTCGAGTTTGCAAAATGAACACTAACTCTGTGTTTAATGGACTTTTTTATGTTATAGCTAAGTTTCAGCATGAGTCATTGTCTTCAGAAATCTGTGAATAATTTTTTTTAAGTATGAATTTCTGCAAAATGTCATTCCATTGAGCTCCAGGCAGTTCAACTGTGGAAAATAAATGTCTCTATTTGTGCTCTCTTCAGCTTGTCCAGCTCAGGTTTGCATACTTGTTAACAGATCAACAGATCTTGTGATTGCCTCCAGTTTCAAAGGCCAATTGGATGGATTAAACACTGACTTCTTTTAAATTTTTTTTTTTTTAACGTTTTTTATTTTATTTTTGGGACAGAGAGAGACAGAGCATGAACGGGGGAGGGGCAGAGAGAGGGAGACACAGAATCGGAAACAGGCTCCAGGCTCCGAGCCATCAGCCCAGAGCCTGACGCGGGGCTCGAACCCACGGACCGCGAGATCGTGACCTGGCTGAAGTCGGACGCTTTACCGACTGCGCCACCCAGGTGCCCCAAAATTAATTTATTTCAAAATAATTTCAAAGGTGTATTTTATATCGAATAAGAATAACCCTCTTACATAGTTTTATCATGGTATCATCTATAAGGCCTTTCTGAAATTGTTACATAAACGATCACACTTCCCACGCCACAGTGCTGGCGCAGGAGCTAACATATTGTGCCTAATCCATGGTTCGCTCCATTTAGTATCTCACATTTCTCAGCAAGAAACACCAAGGAATTAGATGAAGAAAGGCATGTTTGTTCTCCTTCTCTAACAACAAACCTTAAGGTCACACAGAAAACTCTAACAAGAAGTTCACAGCCCAGCTGATCATCTGCCTGCTCAGTGGTGACAGTGATCTCTAACTTACCAAACACACTAATCAGTTCTTGGCCCTGTGACTTGGCATTTCAGTAGCACTTCCCTTAGCTGATCTTCTCAAACACTCCTTAAAATGCTTTCTTCACCTGGCTTTTAGGCTTTTAGGCTATTTCCTGGTGTTCCTCCCTATCCTTTTATTCCTCTTTATCATTTTTTTTTTCTTTTTGACTTGTCCTCTTTCCAACCTGTAAGTTTTGCCTGAGGACTCAGTCCTTGGATCTCTTTTCTGCATTTTATGGTCTCTTTTGGTAATCATGTCCGGTTCCCATAGCCTTAAATGCCACCCACACGCTGAGTCTTCCAGATTTATATCTGTAGCCCGACCTCTTCTCTGAGCTCTAGCCTCTTACAGCCAATTGCATGTCTGACTTCAATACTTGGCCATATGAGGAGCATCTCAAACTTAACACGTGCAAAAACATATGAGGGAAGATGACCGTGATTATCACTCCACTGCACAACCTACTCCAGCCTTCTTCTCTGTAAATAGCATTAGCATCTACTCAGTTGCTCGAGCAAGAAATCTAGGAATTACCTTTGATTCTTTTCCCTCATCCTTCACAGCCATTTAGCAAGTCTCGTTGCCTCTACCTTCAAAATACCTTCCAAATCCAACCGTTTCTCACCACCTTCTTCACCATGTCACCTAGATCCCTGCAGCAGTTTTCTACTGGTCTCTGGTTTTACTCTCGCCCTCACTCCATTTCACGGTAGCTAGAGTAATCTTACCAGGTGTTGTTTATATTAAGTCATTACCTCTGTCAAGATCCTCTAACAGCTTCCCCTCCTGTTTACAATAAGACCGAACCTTCTCATCGGGGCTTACAAACTGCATCATCCAGCCTTTCCATCTCTCACCAACCTCAGTCACCCACCACTCATTACCTAGCTTATTCTACTGTATCCACATCGGCCTCCTCACCCTTCCTGGGATACACCAAGCTCCTTCCTGCCCTCTGGGCCTTTACTCTTGCTATTTCCTCTGCCTGAAACACTGCAGGGCTTCACGTTGCCTGCTTTCTCACTTTATTTAGCTCTCTACTCAGATATCCCCTTTTCTCTTGTAATACTTATTGCCCTCAGTCATTCTTTAGATATCTGCTTGCCTGTTTGGTTACTGTTTATCATTTCCCCTCCAGGAAGCATAAGCTCAGTAAGTGCATGGACTTGCTGTCTTATTCACCCGTGCATCCCCCGTGCCTCGAACAATACCTGACCCATGACAGATGCTCATAGAGATTTATTGGATGAATGAATCTGCATTTTACTGCAACAGCTGTCTGGCTTCTTGGCAAATTAAATATCCTCTACTCATGCTGAATTTCCCATGGCCTCTCTGTAGTACTTGATACCGTGCGTCTTCCTATCACCCTCTTCTAATTTCTACGTTTCTGTACAGCCATCTTCCTACCACATCATTGTCTCCTGCCATATCTTGTAAATTGTCCAGTCCTGTTAATTCTTCCTTTGTATGTATATTGCCTCTCAAATCCACGCCTTCTTCTCCGTCTGCTTCTCTACTAAGTTCAAACTTTTGTACTTGATTGCAGGAACCTCCCCGCTTTTCCTTTTGTCTTACTCAATTATCATTGAGTAAGATCTTATCTCCATATCATCATTCCACTGAACTCTTTAAATTGTGCATATTATTTATCTTTGTATCTCTTGCAGCACCTAGTACCACCCCCGACCCCCATAGCAGACACTCAGTGAATGCTGAATGAATTGTCCTGTGTTTCTAGAAAGTAGAACTGGTGGATCATGTGATTATTTTAATGACTATAATTCTTTGAAAAGAATTTGTGCTTCAATAATCCCCCTTTCTTCTTTAGAGAAACTATAGCAATTCTTTGTTGTATATTGATTTTTATGGAGTGTTTAAGTGACTAATCACACAATATACTATTAGAGCATTTCACAGTAGAGATTTGTTTTTTGATCTAATGGAAGTAAAGTAGTATCTGTACTTGTATTAAAATGGTTCTTTCTTTTCTTTTAAGCTGAAGTCTCCAGTGAATATTGAATTGCTGAGAAATTTGGGGAAGACCAGCTGAAGTTCCCATTCCATGGATCCCTTGGGTGCCCCTTCCCAGTTTGTGGATGTGGATACGCTACCCAGCTGGGGCGACTCATGTGAAGATGAATTAAATACTTCCGATACTGCAGCTGAAACATTGCAAGAAAATACTGTTAGATCACCTTTTCTTTACAACAAGGATATCAGCGGGAAAGTGATTCTTTGGTAATTCTTTGACTAAATCATATCAAAATATGATAATACTCTCATAATTTTTTTCTAAATTATTTTTTTCTCATTGTTTCTTCTAAACTCCTTTATTCTCATAACTTCTTCTAAACTTTTTTGTGAGCCCTAGCTCTGTTAACGTATCCTTTTGCGCATACTTACACAGTTTTATTGAGGTATAATTTACATACAATAAGCTGCGCATTCTTAAAGTGTACAGTTTGGTACACTTTGACATGTGTATATCCGTGAGCCTGCTCTCCCATTCCGATCACCACAGCCAACTTAATACATTTATCACCCCCAAAAGTGTGTTTTGTGTCCTTGCATAATCCCTCCTTCATGCTCCCCCTGACTCCACATCCCATTAATCTTTCTGTCACTATAGATCAATTTGCATTTTCCAAAGTTTTATGTAAATGGAATCACGTACTCTTTTTTTCATCCGGCCACCTTCGTTCAGCGTGATCATTTGAAAGTTCATCTGTGTTGCGTCTGTTAGTAGTAGTGCCTTTCTTCTTTAAAAAAAAAGCTTTATTGAGATATAATTCATATCTCATACAGTTTATCAGTTTAAATTGTAGAAGTCAGTGGTGCTTAGTGTATTCACAAAGTTGTGTAACCATCACCACAGTCAATTTAGAATATTTTCATCACCCCAAAGTCCTCTACCCGTTAGCAGTCATTCCCTGCCTCCCCATCTCTCGGCTGCAGCCAACCACTAATCTACTTTCTCTGTGTATAGATTTGTATACTGGGGACATCTCATGTAAATGGAGTCAGTTGTGACTTGGTATGTTTTAAAGATTCATCCATGTGGTAGTGCGAATCAGTACTTCATTCCTTTCTATGGCCAGATAATATTCCACTGTATGGATATACCTATGCCATTTGTCGGTGTTATCAGTTCATTAGTTGTTAGACATTTGGGTTCTTTCTACTTTTTGCCTATTAGGAATAATGCTGCTGTGGTAAACTCTCGAAACCAACCACTTTCAGCTCTATAAGCACTCTGTTGCAATGAAAGCAATACAGAAGAAGGAGAGAAAGAACACGATTCTGTGGGTAGCGGCTTTGCAGCGTTTGCATTGAAGATCTAAGATGCCAGATTAGTCTTCCTGAGTCCGGAACTCCTTTTCTACTGTTGCTTAAGCTTGTGAGCTAGCAAAACCAGTGTTGTAAGGGGAGTGAGGATAGAACGTTTTGAAATAATTAGCAGTTAGCTTTTTTATCTCCCTCCTCTTCCCCACGTTTGTTCTTTGTTCATCGTTTCCTCAGGAAAGGAGACGTGGCATTACTGAACTGTACGGCCATTGTGAATACCAGCAATGAAAGTCTTACAGATAAGAACCCTGTGTCAGAGAGTATCTTCATGCTCGCAGGACCCGATTTGAAGGAGGACCTCCAGAAACTTAAGGGTGAGTGAGTTTTCCTAGGTATGTTATTGTTAGGACACATTTTTGATATTTAAAGAAGCATGTTTTGCATTTAGTGAGAATACTAAGTAGATGCAGCTGTTTTGTTTTTGTTTAAACTACATAAAAACAGCTTTTGAAAGCCCCACATTGTGTTAGAAACTGAACACTGAGACTTTACTCTCAGTAAAACTCCTCTGTCATGTTCTTGAATTTAAAAATGCTAGTTACTGGGGCGCCTGGGTGGCGCAGTCGGTTAAGCGTCCGACTTCAGCCAGGTCACGATCTCGCGGTCCGTGAGTTCGAGCCCCGCGTCAGGCTCTGGGCTGATGGCTTGGACCCTGGAGCCTGTTTCCGATTCTGTGTCTCCCTCTCTCTCTGCCCCTCCCCCGTTCATGCTCTGTCTCTCTCTGTCCCAAAAATAAATAAAAAACGTTGAAAAAAAAAAAATTTTTTAAAATGCTAGTTACTATAGCCAGTTAAGTCTTTGGTAGCATTTTCTTGGCTGTACATTTTCTTGCACAAATAAGCCTTGTAAAACAACTATCCTTTCTCTAAACTGAAAAATTCTATCATTATTTGATATTGATAGAGAATTTTTCATATACCTCAAAGGAGAGTAAATGTTGCACTTTGGAAATGAAGTTGACTTAGTGATAAAACCAAAATGCATTGTAAGGACAAATATATTCTCGATTACTTTTGCACTTGCTTTTTTTTTTTTTTTTAACCAGAACCTTCTTAGGATATTTCATTGGAAATGGAGACAGGGAAGAGTTCCATTAGTTCAGGATCTTGTTTACCTTATTTGCATTCATTTTCTTCAATTACCAACCTGGCAAGCCAAGTTACTATTATTTGAGCCCAAATAGAATATTGTGAAATTCAGTCAGCCCATTTTATAAAAGGTATTTAGGAAATACAGCAATGGTTCTTAAAATGTAAATAACAGATATCACCTGTATAAAATCTTGAGTTTTTTTGATCTCTACCATTTATCAGTGAAAACTGGTTTCTAACCTAATAAGAATATTAGAATTTGAAGAGGAATGGTTAATAATGCTGATTCCATGAAAGAGAGGATAGAGAGAGAAGAATTACATTATCTGATCAAGAAACTGAACTATATGATAGCTGAAGGAGGAAAAAAGCCCTCAATTAAACTGAAAACATGATACTGGGAAGAACATGTAGAAATTAGAAAATGCAGTAGAGATAATACTGACAAGTTCTTTGATAAAGGTAATAAAGAAGCTGGTCTGGAAAAATTCCTTACGGGCTGTGTGTGTGTGTGTGTTCTCACACCTTAGAGCTAGACGGAAGGGTAAGAGAAAGAAGGTAATCAAATTTAATGTAAGCATACAAATGAAACCTCAGTATTTGACAGCATGTGTCTGAGAGTCTCTAAGCAGGAGTTCATGTTGTAACTGCCCTTCGCTAACTAGTGTAGTGTAAAACCGGTCACTTCACTGCTGAGCCTGAGTTTCCTACTCTGTAAAGTGGCATGGTGATGATAGTCTCTACCTCAGTTCCTGACACATCACAAGAGCTCAGCGAGTATTTGGGGATAGAAACAGTATCATGAAAAGTAAATGAAATAATAGACATTAAGTTCAAAGTACATTCTAGTGTTTAGTGTTACTGCTGCTGTTAGTTACAGGCCCCAGTTGTTTGATGCGTCTCTGCAAACCTGAGGAAAGATTATTAATGATGCACTGCAGGCTGGATACTTAATCCTCTCCCCTTTTTACATTTTCAGTAACAGCTTCATAAATGATTGCAAAGCATGACTCCCCAAATTTGTAGATGATAGAAAGTTGAGAGGAGTTAATAGGAGGTGTTGGATGACCAAAGAGTTTTAAATATTCTGAGCCGACTGGAACCATGAGCCAAAAAATGAAAACACTGACAGGGGTGAATATAAACGTCTTGCAGTAAGTTTAAAACCTGAATTCTCCAAATTCAGGATGGGGAAGCCCAGTTTGACAACCCTTATTATATAAGAAAGTGTTTGCTATCAGTAAAATGGCATCGTCGTTCTCTCCCATTTTTCACGCAGAAAACTTTAGGGTTAACGCTTTCTCCTCATTATCCCCCACATAAAGGCTGTCATCAAGCCATAAATATATCTTGAGTCTCTTTATCACCACTGCCTCCAACCTAGCCTGTCTTACCATCATTCCCTGACTGGAGCTTCCCTTTCAATTGGTCTCCCTACATTCATTCTTCTTTACCTAAATCTATTTGCCACATACAGTAAGCATTTGCTTTTTAAATTGTAAATCGCTTCTTACTGCTTCCCTGCTTTGAACCGTGTAGTGGCCTCCCGTGACATTTAAAACACAAACTCCTTGAGCTGGTGTCCAAGGACTTACAAGATCTCAGGCACTTGCCTCTGGGCTCCTTCCATGTCCCTTTCTCCCTCCCTTACCGTACTTGAACCAAACTGATCGTTTAGCTCTTGTTCAATTTTGCATGTACTTTGCTCTTACAGTTCTTAATTCTTAAGTCTTTGCTTATTCTCTTCCTTGCATTTACTTCAGAATTTGCCAATCTCCCCATGATATGTGCTCCCAGCCTGTGGTGCTTTTCTTTTGTGCTCTTATGACAATAGTAATTTCATAAATTGTTTATATGATGATGGGGTTCACATTAAACTTTGACCTCCATGAGGACAGGAACTGTATGTCTCCTTGGTCCCTGTGTGCCTGTACCCAGAGGAGTGGAGGCACCCTTTAAGTAGCAGATGAATGACTACAAACTCCCTGGGATGTTAAGTAACTAGACTCAGCAGTGATGATGTCTTATTTTTATTGAAAACACTATCAGTATCAGACTATGTCACCAGTAGCATAATAGAGGAGGGTAACTTGTTAACAGCTTAAAATAGACTGTTATATCTATAAGATGTTTTACGTAAGCCTCATGATATTCATGAAGAAAAGAAACCTCTAATAGATACACAGAAGATAAAGGAATTAAAGCATACCAGTAAGAAAAATAAATCACAAAGCAAGACAGCAAGAGAGGAAAAAGAGGAACTTAAAAAAACCTCAGGAAACAATTAACAAAATGGCAATAGTAATTCCTTGCCTAGCCGCAATTGCTTTAAGCATAAAAGGACTAAGTTCTCCAATCAAAGGACACAGAGTGGTTGGTGGATAAAAAAACAAGACCCAGCAGTATAGTGTCTACAAGAGATTCACTTTAGCTTTAATGATACGTGTAGGCTGAAAGTGCAGGGATGGTAAAAGATACTCTGTGCAAATGGAAACCAAAAGAGAACAAGAGTGGCTGTACTTCTGCCAGATAAAATAGACTTTCAGTCAGAATTGGTCACAAGAGACCGAGAAGGTCACTGTATGATGAAAAAGGGGTCAGTTCATCAAAGGGATGTAGCAGTTGTAAATACGTATGCACCCAACGTAGAAGCTCTTAAATATTTAAGGCAAATATTAAAAGACCTAAATGGTTGGGGCGCCTGGGTGGCTCAGTCGGTTAAGCGTCCGACTTCAGCTCGGGTCATGATCTCACGGTCCGTGAGTTTAAGCCCCACATCGGGCTCTGTGCTGACAGCTCAGAGCCTGGAGCCTGCTTCGGATTCTGTGTCTCCCTCTCTCTCTGACCCTCCCCCGTTCATGCTCTGTCTCTCTCTGTCTCAAAAATAAATACTAAAAAAAAATAAATAAATAAAAAATTAAAAAAAAAAAAGATCTAAATGGAGAAATAGCCATACAGTAGCAGGGACCACAGTATACCACTTTCAACACTGGATGGATCATCCAGACAAAATTAGTAAGGAAACAGCGGGCCTGAATTACACTATGGGGTCAAATGAATGTAATAGGCATACCCAGAACAGTCCATCTAACAGCACCAGAGTGCAAATTTTTCTCAGGCACACACAGAACATTCTCCAGTGTAGAGCTTATGCGTCTCCATGTGCAAAAGAGAAGGAAAATACTTTCTCCTGCAATCAGGACCACTGTGTAGTTTTGCTACTTAAATGTTCTGTCACCTGGTACTTAATGTGCACATTTGCTAGGATGGGAGTACACGCACTGAGTTTTTTGATTGCTCTGTTCTCTTATGAATAGGAGTCTTTGCTATAAGGATTAAAACAACTTTTGTGTTTCTTACTGTGGATGTTAGCATTTGGAGAGAAGTAAGTGAAGTTGAAAAGTCCTAACTAATCTTTACTGCTCCGATATTCAGGTTATCGTACCAGCAGCGCTCCTTAGCGGAGGGGTGTAAAAGGCATGCTGGACAGAGTTTCGGCTGGAGTGAACTTGAACTTACTCAAGAAATTTGCATTTGTTCTGTAGGAATTAAAAATACTTTCAGGGTTGTGTTTTAACTGTTCATAATGATGTCAGGATTTAGGCTTTGGGTTAGAAGAAATCTGGGCTAGAAAGAACAAGTGGAAGGTTGGGAACGGTGTGCTTATTATTAGCATGAGTCTAGTCTCCAGAGTTCTGCATTTTGGTTAACAATTATTAAGGAAAAGGTGGGATTCCCAAAACCAGAGTATCCTGAACACTTAAAATTCTTTTCTGTGTGTGTAGTCTGTCTTCAGAGATCTTCAGGACTGATTCCACCAACTGCCCCAATACATATTTCCTTACTTGCTTTATTTTTTTTTTAATATATATTATGCCTTTCAAATAATTGCTTTCTAGTTACAGAAGCAGTAAATGTAAATTGTAGAAAGTATATGCACACAAGCTATGAAATAAATGAAAACTTAACATTTTCACCACACAGAGATCACCAGTACTCGTACTGTAGCGCATATTCTTCTGGATCTTTATGTGTATGTGGGCATACGCATACATTCTTAAATATTTTGTTACCAAAATAATTATATGTATACAGTGCATATCTTAAGATAATTATACACATACTGTTCTGCAGTCTGCCTTCTTCAGCAAATGAATTCTACCTTTTGGCTGTTCATCTAATACCCAAACCATAGTTTTAACTTTCCAGTTGACCCAGAAATGCCCTTTGCAGCTAGTTTGTCCAAAGCAATATCCAATCTAGGGTCACACATTACATCTAATTGTTGTATCTTTAAAGATTTTGTTTTCATCCAACTCCATTCCCTTTTTATGACACTTGTTGAGTAAAGTAGGCCAACATGTCTTCCAAGACGGCTCACCTTCTGGGTTTATCTGCTTACCCTGAGGTACCATTTGGTCTGTCGCTTTATCCCTTGTATTTCCTATAACCTGGAGTTGTATCTAATTGAATCAGATTTGGCTAAAGGATTTCATAGGTGATGTTGTATTGTGTACTTAGTATATCATATTGGGAGACGTATAAAATCTGATTGACCTGTTAGTGGACCATTACTGACACTAAGATGGCTCTCTGGCTTAGAGTCATGACAGCTTGATTCTTCCATTTTTACAGTTGTTTTACCCTCTGTAGTCAATATGGGGTTATTTAAGTTCTATGAATACCCAGGACCCTGTCATACGTTCACATAATGGTTTTAGCAACATTTATAGTCCTTATCTGAGTCAGTAATTTCATTAAGATTGTGAAGTTGTAGGGGCGCCTGGGTGGCCCAGTCGGTTGAGTGTCTGATTTCAGCTCAGGATGTGATCTTGCAGTTTGTGGGTTCAAGCCCCACATGGGGCTCGCTACTGTCAGCCTGTCAACATAGAGCCCACTTCAGATCCTCTGTCCCTTTCTGTCCCCCTCTGCCTGCCCCTCCCCTGCTTGCACTCTCTCGAAAATTAATTAATTAGTTAATTTTAACAAAAGATTGTGAAGTTTTATTTTTCTAAAACCTATCATCATATCCTTGGTTACTAGCTCACATTCCTCTAAAGTAGAGCCTTTCCCCAATAACTGTCATGTGGTTACTCTGAATTAGTTTCTATTAGAGGGCAGCATAAATGCTTAATTCTTTTAATTACCATTTTTCAAACTAAGAATTGGTTATTAAACCAATTTGAGCTGCCTCAAATGGTGCCAAATGATGTTTTTTTCCCTTTCTCTTTTTTGAGTATCAGTTCGTGCTTACGGCTTTTCATTGATCAATGTATATGTGGTTTTAAAAGTCAAAGAATCTTACATCGAAATATATAAAGGAAAGCAACAGTTCTTTGCCTTTCCCTTCCCTTTCTTCAGGGGCATATACTTTCAAACCTTTAAATTCCTTATTTTACTGCTATTTCCAAATAATATGCTACAACTACTGTATTGATTTTTTTCATTCTCTCTTGACTTCCTATTGTGGAAATTAAAGATTAAACTCTTATCCACTCCCTGCTTTTAACTATACAAAAAAAAAAAAAATTCACATTTTCTTCCCCCTTCACCCCCTTCCCCAATTGGTCTGTCAAATTTTTATTAAATCGACATTCAGCCTTAATATTGTGACTGTATAAATATTGCTCGCTGCTTATTACAAAACGGATTTGAATTCTTTTTGTATAGCTATTTTCCTCTGAGTTATTGATTTGATTATTTAATATTCTAACTATCACTGACTCAATCTCAAACTTTTAAATACGACTATAAACCTCTCAGTAAAGTAAAAAACTCTTGGTTATCTTTCAACTCCATTTTCTTCTTGACAAGGTGCCTCCTGAAATCCACTGTCCTCTTTCCTCTCTAGGTTGTTCTCTATGCCTGCTGTATAGTTATTATCCTAGGAAATCCTTTTTTCTATTCAGTGAATCCTCCCATTTTCTGGATCTCTCATGCCTTTCTCTTCTTTGATGTATTCCTTCATTTTTGTGGATAAATCTACCAGAGATTTCTGAGAAGGATGGATGGGGGCAAAATTACTGAGACCTTCCACCTTCATACTTAATTGGAAGTTTGGCTGACAATGAAATTCTAAGCTAGTAATCCTCTTCCAGGTTTTGAAGGCATTGGTCCATTGTTTTCTGTTTTTATTATTGCTCTTGAAAACTCAGATGCTATTCTTGTTCTTGATTCTTTGTGTGATAGTGTTTTTTTCTCTGGAAACTATGATCTCATCTTTCTGGTATTCTTAGTTTCACAGTTTCTCCACCTTGATGTGGTTTGGGTATTCTGTGAGCTAGAAACTCTTATCTTTCGGTTCTGGAAAATTTGTTTTATTTCTTTCATAATTTCCTTCCCTCTGTATTCTCTGTTCTCTCTTTGAAGAAATTCTATTGGATTTTGTACCTCCTTGTTTAATCCTCCCAATTTTTCATGTCTTATTTTCTAGCTTTTTATTTTCCGGAAGCTTTCCTTAACTTTGGCTTTAATGTATCTGTTGTCATTCCTGATAACATGTTTTTCATTTGGCTGTAACAGTTATAGAAGTGCTTTGTTTTTTCCTCTTCTCTGAATATTTTTTTTTATAACATCTTATAACATTCTGGTTTTGTTTCTGAGGTACCGTATCTTCTCTTACCTATCTGACAGTGGTTGCATTCTCTCTTGTTTGAGCATCGTTTTGACCCCCTTTGGTCAGAGGCTTGGCTCACTTCCTAGTGATCCTTGAGTGTCAGCTGTATTTATGATGGAGGAAGTGAGAAGGTGAAGGGAAGCTCCGTGTGCACGGGCAAGAGTTACTGCTTGGCGGGTCTAGCCGCAGGTGATGAGCAGGAGCCCTGTTGTTTGGTTGGGGAACTTCCCTTAGTTGTCACAGTCTGCGAGTCCTTTGGTTTGGGCCTCTTAGTTTCCTGGAAGGGGTGTAAGCGTGGGCATCTGTGTTTTGGACACCAGTTAGGAGCAGAGGGCTAAAGCTCTCACTGTAGAGTGTAACACCTTAGCTAAATCCCCTCTTCTCAGCTGCGCCTGGGGTTCTGCAGTCCAGACACTCTCCAGCGCAGCATGAGATGTTCCTGCTGCTGTGATGGTCAAGAAATCATCCCCTTGCTGTGCTGGCTGGGAAGGGGTTGTTGCAGATTTGACTCTTCTTATGCAAACTTAACTCCGCCTCCTCTTTTTAGTCCCACTTCACATCATAGCCTTTAGAAGTACATAGGCCTCCAAGTCTTGAGCCTTCCTAGTGTTCCGTAGTAACAACAAGAATGGTAGGTAACGCGTGTGTGTACTTTGCATGTATTAACTAATTTCATCCTGTGAAGTGAGTACCAGTAGTATTCCCACTAAACGGGAAATTGAGGCCTGGAGAGGCCAGGCAGCTGCCCAGGTAGCACAGAAGGAAAATGGTAGACCCGAGATTTGAATCCAGGCAGTCTATCTTGAATCCAACACCGCCTTTCCATACGACCAGCTTGCTTCCAATTGGCGACCTCTTTTCTGTGAGCAGTTAGGTTTCTCTGCTTGCTGAATCAGTTATTTCCAGGCCTTCTGCCTTCCAGAATTTTGATGATGCTTATCTGCTTGATGTTCTCTCCCATTCTCTCTGTCTCTGTTTTTATACCTGTTGTATTGCTTCACTGTCATTTTGACAACAGAGATCAGTGTTTGTGTTCAATCCATATTTTTAATTGAAATTTCTCAATGAAGTTCTCATTACTTCTCTGTTTTATGCCTTATTTTGTTGACTTTTTTTCTCCCCAACACCTCCATGACTTAAGCATGCTCCATTGTTCCCAGGTTGCCGGACAGGTGAAGCAAAATTGACGAAAGGATTTAATCTAGCTGCCCGGTTCATCATTCACACAGTGGGACCTAAGTACAAGAGCCGCTATCGCACCGCTGCTGAGAGCTCCCTGTACAGCTGCTACAGAAACGTGCTTCAGCTGGCAAAGTACGGCTTATTCACCTCCTGGATGCACCATGCCATACACTGTCAAAGGCCCCGGTTTCAAAATGAAACCTGGCTGTGGAAATCAAATTTTGAGGGATTTAAATCACGTAAGAGGATTCTGAAGACAAAATTAATTATCTTCGCAAATTTAGCAGGATAAGAGAAATGGATTTGGGTGACTTAAGAATTTAACCTGTTCGCATTTTACTCAATCTTTGCTTGAACTATATTCCCCCCGAGTGGTACAATTATAATATTAATATAAATATTAAATAGCGTAACTGGGTTAATTGTTACACTAGATTTGTTGAGGAGGTAGGGAAGGAGAAGTTGAGCTGCATTTTTAAATTAATTACATATGTATGTGTTATGAATATTGTTGCTCTGTGTTTTCTGTCCGCAGAGAGCAGTCAATGTCATCTGTGGGATTCTGTGTCATCAATTCTGCAAAACGAGGTTATCCTTTAGAGGATGCAACACACATAGCACTTCGTAAGTAACATTGGCGACGCTGTGCCTACATCGAGGACTTCATAAATAGGATTGGGTTGCAGCACATAAATTGAGCCTTACAGATTTTTCTGTTATCACTAATTAAATAGTTATAGCCAAAGAAGATTTGTTGATTAGCTAATCATGGCATCCTGGAGGGAGCTTTGTATTGATAAGTTGCTGAGCTCAATTTACTTTCCCAGGCTGACATTTTTCTCCACTTGAATAAAGGCTTGCAGGCTTGCTTATGAAATTTGCAAATGATACCAAGCTGGGAAGTATGGTCAACGCATTGGGTTTTTGCATCATGATTCAGAATAATTGTAACATTGCAGCAATGATGTCAAAACAGATTTCATGATACAGTGTTTATGTAGCACTTTGCAGTTGAAATAGCAGCTTTCACATGTGTCATTTGAGTATAAATCCTTGCATTGAGGTTTAAAAAAGACCAAGCTTGATCATTATGAGACAGAATGTCATATATGTGATATAAAAACAAGGTGTTCGGCTTGAGAGATTCCATGATCTCACTGTATTATATGCAGGTTCAGACCACATCTAGACGTTTGTATATAGTTCTGGGTGTCCTATCTTATGAGACACTGACAAACTGGAGAGCCAACAGTTTGAAACAGGAGAAACAGGTGTTTCTCCTAAAGAAGATGATGCTTTTGGGGCGCCTGGGTGGCGCAGTCGGTTAAGCGTCCGACTTCAGCCAGGTCACGATCTCGCAGTCCGTGAGTTCGAGCCCCACGTCAGGCTCTGGGCTGATGGCTCGGAGCCTGGAGCCTGTTTCCGATTCTGTGTCTCCCTCTCTCTCTGCCCCTCCCCCGTTCATGCTCTGTCTCTCTCTGTCCCAAAAATAAAAATAAAAAATAAATAAATTAAATAAATAAATAAATAAAAAGATGATGCTTTTAGCATATATGGTGCCCATCTTTAACATCTGAAGGAGTCTCCTGAACTTATTCTGTGCTGCATTTTTAGAGCAGTGGTTCTGAGCCTCTTGGGGAGCCATCATAAACTACTCCGAGCATCTGATGTAAGAAAGCTGTGGACCCCTTTCCCCAGAGGACATACATACACAGGAAATTTGTGTACAATTTCAGGGAGTTCACAGATTTCTTGTAAGGCTTGTAGGTAAGACCTCCAGCAGTAGAGAACAGGTCCAAGACTGTGTCAGAAGGAAGGAGATTTGGTCCCACTTGGATAGGACTCACTGTAATAGGCGGGTGTTTTAAGTGAACTTCTTGTCGCTGGGAATGTGCACGCAGAGGCTAAATGACCATTTGTTGCAGATATTCCTCATTGAGGAAAACTGTATAAGATGATCTTTAAAAACCCTTGTATCTCTAGAATTTAAAGACAAGGAGCTGAAAGTCTTCTCAACGATAAACTAGAGATACTCAAATGTATAAAATTATTATTAGATAGCCTAGAATTTAGGGTGAGTACAAAAGTAGTCTTATTTAACAATTAACTATTTTTAAAATGAAGATTGACTGCTCAAGGATTTTTTAGTAAATTTACATATTTTATACTTTATGTATATTATATTAGACTGAGTTTCTTGAGGAGCAGAGCTCTTATCTTTTCATCTTTGCATTTCTAATGCTTTCATAGGTCAAGAATGGTTTACATATGGTACTTGCTTAAGAAATAGGTATTTTGGGGGAACCTGGGTGGCTCAGTCCATTGAGCATCCAACTCTTGATTTCAGCTCAGGTCATGATCTCACGTTTGTGAGTTTGAGCCCTACATTGGGCTCTGTCCTGACAGTGTGGAACCTGCTTCAGATTGTGTCTCCCTTTCCCTCTCTCTCAAATCTTTTTCTCTGTCTCCCTTTCTCTCTCTCTCTCTCAAATCTTTAAAGAACTTTTTTAAAAAAGTATGTATTTTAAAAAGGGATATAGAAATTCCCTCAACAGCCCTGTGTTTTAGGGAATATGGTGTCCTTTTTACAAATAAAGAGGCTCAGAAATTTATCATGTTCTTAAGGTTATGCATACTGATGACTCCCAAGTCCAGTAACCTGTTTATTATACTAAATAATTCAATTATGCTTGAGTTAGAACTGCTTCAGTGGGAAGCTCCTATGTTATCACTACTCTGCATGCATTCTGAATGGTGCCTTACCAAAGCAAAGTTCCTGCCTTTATATAATTCTTCCTGGCTAAGCTTTTGGCAGGTCTTGACATTCTCTGATTCCTCTTAGTCCTTGCCTTATCATCCCATACCTTGAGCTATGACTTTTTATATGTTTCCGTTTCTTATTAAAGTAATCATATAGGTTAGAACTTATTTTTTTTAATGTTCATTTATTTTTGAGACAGAGTGCAAGCGGGGGAGGGACAGAGAGAGAGGGAGACACAGAATCTGAAGCAGGCTCCAGGCTCTGAGCTGTCAGCACAGAGTCCGATGTGGGGCTCAAACTCACAGACTGCAAGATCATGACCTGAGCCAAAGTTGGACGCTCAACCGACTGAGCCACTCAGGCGTTAGAATTTAAAAAGGCAGCAACATTTTGTAGAAAAGGCTCTGAAAAGGGAGTCAAGAAGACTGGCTTTTGATCCCAGTTCTACCAGTCTCACTGGCTCTGTGGCCCCAGAAAAACTGCTTGATAAATCACTTGGTACAGTACTCTAGAGGTGTCAACTTTGAGCAGGAATTGTAGTAAGAGCAGATGAAGGTCAATAGTTGGTTTAAGGGACTTCGATGAGGCAGTTTCTAAGAATTTACTTATTTAGCACAAAGGAAATGGAAAACTTAAAGATGGGCAAGTCAACTTTTACAAGGCCTGTTAGACTTACTGTACCTTAAATCTAATAGCAAAACTGTAGCATTTTATTAAAAAAAATACAGATGGACTTTCACAGCATGTACAGACCAAGAACAAATCTAATAATGTAACTCTAAGTCTTTAGTACCAAACTCTTTAAAATATTACGAAACTTTATTTCATTTGAAACCTAGGTAAATGTCCTCTTGATAGATGTATCAAGACTATTTATCGTTTTTCCCTGGGTTCACGTGCAGTTCAGTTCTTCTGCATTAGAAGCCCAAAGAAACATCTGCATTAAAATCAATTCATCAGGTTATTTATTCATTCAACAAAATTTTGAGCGACTGCGTGCTAGGCCCTGTGCTATACAGGAGAGGATACAGTGGTGAGAAAAAAAAGATGACGCTGTTTGTTCTTACTGTGTTTCCCTGTTGGGAATTTTAATGCCCCAGATGTCATTCTCACCAGTTAAAGGGTTTTCACTAAAAGTGAGGTGCATGACGTCCTGGTTGGCTGCAAAGAATAGTGCAGAGATGAAACTTGGAAGGAAACGGTTTGAATTGGCTGTTGGTACTAAATCCTTGTAGCCATGACATCACTCTTCTTTTTTTTTTTTTAATCCTTTTTTGCAAAATTACTTTTCTTAATGAATTCTGCTGAGGGAATTCAGTTTTAGTTACTATCTGGCATTGCATTTTGTCTTCTAGTGGAAATCCTACAGTTGTATGCTGGGAAACCACTATGTGTGAACATTAATTAAAACTTGGAGTCAAAGAGAAGAAAATCCCTTTCTGAAAGTTCATTTTAAAAAAATTGTTAAGGCAGAATAGAAAGAGAAATGAAAAATAAATTTATCACCTTATAGAGGGAGAATAATGAATAGTCCTTCAGCAAATGGGTCTGCTGTTATGTTCTCAAGATACAGTAGCAAACAAGGCAGGCAATATGTAGATAACCAGAGCTATTCAGGTGCTGGCTACTTTTGAATGATTGCTTGCCACATCTTTAAGATGTGCTAGGTTCTCGTAATATTAATGTAAGATATACTTGGCCTTCAGAAAGCTCACCATCCAGCCATAAAATGCTAGGAGAAGTTCACAAATGGAGGGTTATTCAGTTGTAAGAGGAGCACAAGAAAGGATGGAGTTCTGTACAAACCAGATGGCTTTGGACAGGGTCTTGACAAATGGGTAGGAGTTCACTAAGAGAAGGCCATGGTGAATGAAGGATATCTAGTCAAAGGTAGCCATGGAGGCAGAGGCAGGGTCGCGTAAAAGTTAAGTGAAGCGTTCTGAGTACAGCAAAGAAGCCAATTTGCCCAAAACATAAGGTGTGTGGGAGGAATGATGGGAAACAGGACTAAAGCCAGGGGGTGAGGGAGTGGCCAGTTGAGATCCAAGTGTGAAGAACAATGCTGGGACTTGGATCCTAACCTATAAGCAGTGCAGAGCCCCAGGATTATTGAGTAAGGAGGGTGACAGGGTAAGGAAGATAACTCGGGCAGTGCTGAATATGTAGACCTGGAAAAGAGAAAAATAAGCACACAATTAAGAGCTTACTGCCAAAGGCTCGTAAGCATTAAGATCCTAAGAGCAGCTGGAAGAAAGAAGGAGTGGATGTTTGAAAATTTCTGTCAGCAGTAGAATTTAAAGGACATGATAACCCATTGAATGCAGGGTGAAGGAATGGGGTGCTGGGTGGCTCAGTCGGTTAAGCATACGACTTGGGCTCAGGTCATGATCTCGCTGTCCTGGAGTTCAAGCATTGCATCAGTCTCTGTGCTGACAGCCTGGAGCCTGCTTCAGATTCTTCATCTGCCTCTCTCTTTGTCTCTCTCTCTCTCTCTGTTTCTCTCTCACTCTCTCAAAAGTAAATAAACATTTAAAAAAAATGAAGGAAGGATTGGATGTTGCTATGGTATGGAATAAAGAATACAGGTAAAGGAACAGATTTGGGGGAAAGATGGAGGTCAAGTCTAGTCCTCCCCAGTTTGAGGTCTCTGGGTGATCTAAGCAGATAAGCCCTGTAGGCAGTAGGCAATTGAGCTCTTGCATTCAGAAAACAGTATATAAAGATCTGAGAGTCTGAGTATTTACATCGGTGCCTAGCCAGCAAATTGGTGAGGTAAGAGAATATATATATCAAGAAAATAAATATGGAGGTCAGAACCATGGAGAATAGCATTTTTAAAAGGTAGAGCATGGGCATTTAAAACTAAAGCTAGTGGGGCGCCTGGGTGGCGCAGTCGGTTAAGCGTCCGACTTCAGCCAGGTCACGATCTCGCGGTCCGTGAGTTCGAGCCCCGCGTCAGGCTCTGGGCTGATGGCTCGGAGCCTGGAGCCTGTTTCTGATTCTGTGTCTCCCTCTCTCTCTGCCCCTCCCCCGTTCATGCTCTGTCTCTCTCTGTCCCAAAAATAAATAAAAAACGTTGGAAAAAAAATTTTTAAATAAATAAATAAATAAAATAAAACTAAAGCTAGAGAAATCTTTAGTGAGGTAAGGACTGAGAAAAAGGCCTTTAGGTTTCATTGATAGGAAATTGATAGAGAAGAATCAGAATAATGTAGAAACTAAGAAAAAAAATCACCTTTGGTTTAATGAGATTTTGATAGGGATGCAAGGCTGAGTAGGTCATTGAATACTGTAACTGAATGAATACAGAGATGCTTAGGCTAGATCATTCTAGGCAGAGAGTGAGAGGCCCCAGGGAATAAAAATATACTGGATAAGGATGAATTGTCTGGAGTCAGCATCTTCTATGGCTGGGCACTGTTCTAGACATTGACAATAAAGCAGTAAATAAAATAAAGCTCTTGCTGTTGGGGTATTTTCATTCTAGCAGATGGGGCAGGGAGGACAGAGAAGATGTAAAATAAACAGATTCCACAAGATGTCTATAATATTTATTCTGGAGGAAAGTAAATCAGAGAAGGAATTTTATTTTTTTATTTTAGAGCACGTGTGAGCGGAGGAGAGGGGCAGAGAGAGAGAGAGAGAGAGAGAGAGAGAGAGAGAATCTTAAGCGGGCTCCATGCCCAGTGTTGAGCCCAACGTGGGGCTTGATCCCATGACCCTGGGATCATGACCTGAGCCGAAATCAAGAGTCAGACGCTCAACTGACTGAGTCACCCAGGCGCCCCAGAGAAGGATTTTTAATTATAGTGGTCTGGGCAGGCGTCACTGATAAGGTGTCATTGAGCAGAGACCTACTGAAATGAGGAGTGATGTATTACAAAAATAAAACTTTGAAGAGTTTGTTTGAATTTTCTTCACACAAGTCATTATTTGTTGAATAATTTATTCTTTTCCTTAGGCACTGTAAGGAGATTCCTGGAGATTCATGGGGAGACCATTGAAAAAGTAGTATTTGCTGTCTCTGAACTTGAAGAGGTATCTTGCTAATTATGTTGCCTTGTTTAAATCTTACTTTTACTAGTGTTTGCCTTTGTGTCATCATTATCTATTTGCTGAATTGCTAGCAGGCAAATCCTAGGTATCAGTGTATGTGTTTGGTATCATTTGTTGAAAAAAATCCGTGTTAGAAACTAAAAATAAATCAGAAAGGAGCATTTGTTCATGTTTTTCATTGCTAAGACTGTTTTCACTTAGTGAAGTCCCACAAGGTGGAGTTGTTCTGCTTTGCTCCCTGTATTAGCTCTTAAAATATCTTGAGGCATCACCTTATAACCCAAGTACTGGGTGCCTGGGCAGTGTAACTGGAAAACCGCTACGGTGCTGGAAAAGCTTTGATGTCTGCCTCACCTGGAAACAGGTGGCAGCCTAGCCTAGTGACTGGCATTGATTGAGTTGGAGGGTTATGTTTTGTTGTATGTAGTTGGGGTTAGTATGTTGCAGTCTAATTTGGAGCCGTTTTAGAAAATTAGGTCTTCGCTTTAACTCTTATTAAGTTTTATTTAGTTTTAGTGTGCTCTCCAATCCAGCTTATATTATTTTGCAGTTACGTGTCCTTGGGCAAGTTACTTAACCTCTCTGTTCTTTGATAAAATGGGAGTACTAATAGCAGTTATATCACAGAAGTTTTGTGGTGAATGAGTTAATTCCTGTGAAATACCCACTGAAAGTGTTAATAGCTATATGCATGATATATAAATACTTTCGAATTTGCTAAAATGAGACACATTTGCTTGTTTGCTGTCTCTTATTTCACCTGGTTACCTATTCATTCATTCTGTCAGTGATCTTTCATTGAGTGTCTGGCATACAAGTTTATTACACTAGATGGGAATACACCCGTGAAGAAGTCGGGGTCGTTGTCCTCAAGCAGTCCGTTGTGTATTGGTGGGGACAGACAGTTCAGAGGTTTTGATCATCGTGATAAGTGCACTAATGGAAGTATGGAATGGACAGGAACACAGAACTCTAGCTTGCACAGGGTTAGGAAATACTTCCCATGGGAGGTGATAAAGCTGAAATTGTCGTTAAAGAAAAATACGATATTCCAAGGGAGGGGCAGATGACCGTAGGACAGGAGTGGCAGCGCTTCCGCATTCCAGGTTCAGTGACCTGAAGTTGCCAGGATGGGAGTCAGGCTTAACTTGACCATCTAACAATATCCTGACCTTTTACATAAGAACTGATGGAGGGTCCCAGACGGCTCTAGTCGAGCTTAGAAGTGGAAAGGTCTTTATTCTTGGTGGGAGCTGTCTTCACAGTGACTGGAACAGCACAATGCATTGCTGACGCCTGATGGCTGCCTCGTTACTTCGTTATTTTTCACAGAATGTCTTGCTTTTCTGACACAGGCTACTTACCAAAAGCTGCTACCTCTGTACTTCCCAAGGTCATTAAAGGAGGAATGTCGATCGTTGCCATACCTACCTGCAGATATTGGAAATGCAGAAGGGGAGCCTGTGGTACCTGAACGACAGATTAGAATAAGTGAAAAACCTGGTGCCCCGGAGGGTGAGTTCTGCCTTTCTTAATTTCCCTCTTCTGTCAGGGACTGATGAACACCACCAAGAAGGAGATGGTTTAGCCTGCCTTTGGGGGCTCTCTATGAGTGTCATTAAGATCAAGACCACGTTAAATGTTTTTAGAGTTTTATTCTTGTTAAAATTTACTTTTTTTTTTTTTTAAGTTTATTTATTTTGAGAGAGTGTGTGTGCATGCAAGCAGGGAAGAGGTGGAGAGGGAGAGAGAGAGAGAGAGAGAGAATGAACGAATGAACCCTGAGCAGGCCCCATGCTGTGAGAGAGAGAGAGAGAGAGAGAGAGAGAGAGAGAGAGAATGAACGAACGAACCCCAAGCAGGCCCCATGCTGTCAGCATGGAGCCCAATGTGGACCTCAGTCTCAGGAACCGTGAGGTCACGACCTGAGCCCAAACCAAGATTCAGGCGCTTAACCGACTGAGCCGCCCACGCACCCCCAAGTGTAGTCTTTAACCTAAAAAAGAATGTATGTTTATACACACACACACACACACACACACACACACACAACATCAAGTTTGTTAGGCAGTAGAGATCCAGAGTTGGGTATAACAACATTTTCACCTTCCTGAAGTACGCAATCATCTGAAATTGTCAACAGCTTCAACAATATGTCCTCTAAAAGCCAGACCTAATATTAAATATTGAAACAAGAATGCTTTTACCACTCTTTTGGTTTCTTTAAGTTATATACTCATGTAGATTGGAGCAGTGGCAGAGCACAGTAGGGTGAGAGCCCTTCTGAATCTGTGCTGACAGCTTGCACTGGTCTTCACGGGGACATGGTGAAGGCCATAACTCCTGTGGAGGCATGCCTTACATGCTTCAGTGCTAGAACTTGATCTGAAAATTCAGCAGTCTAGGAATTACTGTGAGATTCCTGCTGTGAACACTTGTAAATGAGCATCAAGGTAGAAATCTGTAGAAGGCTGCTCATCTCCTTTTTATCACCAGTACACAGCCTTAACTCCAGTGGAGGAATTGTAAGTGGTTTACCACCAGGAAATGTCTGAACCAAGCTTTGCTGGAGGGCTGCCTGTGTACTTTAGGATACGCCCAGAGTTATTTGGAATTCTCATGCTTAGGACCACCACTAAAGAATATAGTTTTTCCTAAGTAGGTAAATACATTTTGTATGACAAGGAGTAATGAATAGCAAACCCAATTCGAGATCGTAATGCTGGGCAGCAGATTAGGCCAACTCGTTAGGCAAAGGGTTCCTTGTGTCAGCCATTCACAAAGAGTGCTTGATTGCCTCAAAGATGTAGGTCTTAGTGCTCATAAATCTTTTCAATTAGAATGTTCAGTCTGTTAAAATAGATGTAAAATCAGCTTACTTGATTCATTCGTGGGTATTTGTTCATAAAAGCACACTGTCTGAGCTATTGACCTGTCACAATTTGAAGATCAGTGAAGTAGAGGTAAGGAAGTCCCATTGAGGTGGCCCACCTGGCTGGGCTTCAAGTAGTGGCATCACCTTGGGAAGCTCCCCATGGTCCAAGGCATTTTTTTTTTCCTTTCTTTAAAGACATTTTTTTTTTTTTTTAATAAATCTGGGAAGGCAGTGAGGAGCACATTAAGAGATGATCCATTCCCGAAGTACTGACATCTAGCCAAACAAAATGATCATATGGGTAAATTGGAAAGTTAATTTATTAATTCGTAGTGAAAACTAGAACTCTGACAGGTCGGAATGATTACATAGGCATGACCAGTAGAGAAAACCAGGTTGCTAAATTAGAATGAAACGTTATCCTAGTGAATGTGGGTCCTGCAGTCCCGCTCCAGCCGTCTGTCATTGGGGCTTATCGAACAAAAGGACTCCAGTTTCTGTGTCCGCTAACCACGTGCTCCCTCCTTAAGCAGTTCTGGATAAATGATCCCAAACATTTGTTCTTTTTTATTTGTTTTGTCAGATGTGGTGTGACAGTCCATCTTTCAACCTGCATTCTGTATAATTACTTCTTTTTGCTTATCATTAGGTTCTACTCTTTCCTTCCTGAAGTGACACCTAGGTCACCTTGGTATTCCTAAAACTTCTGTCACACAGGGACAGGGGGTTTCTTGCGTTATTTCAGTTCATTAAATGCCTAAATCTGATTTCAGTTTGATTCTCAAGAAAAAAAAAAATACCCTTAACCCCAGTGTTTTTGATTACCTCACAGTCCTCCCTCTTAGGCATTCACGGTCTGTAGCATTTATAGTTGGGTGTTGTCCTACGCTCTCTATTGATAGTATTTTTGTTACAGACAACCAAGAAGAGGAGGCTGAAGGCTTGGGAGTAGATCTCTCTTTCATCGGCTCTCATGCTTTTGCTCGAATGGAAGGAGATATTGATAAGCAGAGAAGACTGATCCTTCAGGGCCAGTTATCAGAGGCAGCCCTGCAGAAGCAGCATCAGAGAAAGTAAGGCGAACCCCTTTGGACTGATAGACATGGAAGGACTTGAGGAATAAGAAAGGACCTTACAGCTGCCAAGTGATCAACATATAATGTATTCTAGTCTATTTTTCATGACAATCCGGTGAGGAAGATGTTGTCCCTATATTTGGTAGATGCAGAAAATCAAAGTTAACTTCTCAGTGGTGACAGTTAAAATGTAGCGAAGCCAGTGTTCAGATGCACATCAGATTTCTGAGCCCCCACTCTTTCTACTATAGTTGTGGTGCCTCTGGGTGAAGTTCTAAAAGTAGCAACTAGGGGAAGGGAAAGGCAGAGTTAACAAAGATTTTACTTAACTTTGTTGTATTTATAACTAAAGTGTAATCTATAGTTTCGTTACATTTAAAAACACTTTATTTCTCCCTGATTTATCCCAGGGACCTTAAAAGCCATTCCATTTCTTTCAGGTGTCTTCTAAAGAAATTCTGAATAAGTCCTTTTTCAAGCATAAAGAAAAGCAGCTTATGTGCTTCTGGGTAAGCTTTTCCAAGGATTAACAGTCTTTGGAAAACTAGCTGCTTTTCAGGCACTTTTACAGGAAAGAAAAATGGTAAATTATAGTTCATATCAGCATTACCTTATAGGGTTGGTTGAGAGGTTAACATCTCATAGGATTGTTGTGAGCACCTGGTACTTAGCAAGCTCTTAAAATCTATCACTGTTGTTCTCTTCAGTACTGAGCAAATCCTGGTCTATTTTATCTTTTAGCTTTGGTACTTGCCATCCCTTTTGACCAGAATACTATCATCCTTCAATTCCTGCCCATTCTCCAGGTTTCAGCTTAAAAGTTATTGCCTCTGGAAATTTATCTCCCTGGAGATAAGCCAGAATAGGTGGAAGGGAAGTCTGGAATAGATGGCCTCTCCTGTATGCTTTTTCACACCTGTACTTAAGCAAAATACAGCCTCTATCACGGTATCTTGTAGTGATGTGTGGTTGTTGTCAGTCTCCCTCTGTAAGTGGGAGTGGACTGGATGACCTCTGGAGTCCCTTACAGAATTAGAACTTTGTATCTGGTGATTTTCTGGTCTTCATTTTATTCTGATTTTATTTTTAGAAACAAAGCAAATTTGCCACTAGGGGGCACCAATGAACAGCTTTTCCACAAGCAGTGGCCAGCAAATGATAGTTTCAGTGGTTTCTAAATTTGCATGTGTAAGAATCAACTGGCAAACATTTTTCTTTAAATACAGTGATGGGGTTGTCCCTCACATGACTGGGACTTTGGCATCTGTATATATTTTGAACTTTTTCACATGGTGATTCATGCACTACTAGATCTGGGTACCTTTTTTTGGTTGAAGGCAGTGTTTAAACTGTTTTGTCTTAGGTCCCCTTTGCACTCTTAAAAATTGTTAAGGACCCCAGAGAGCTTTTGTTTACGTGGTTTGTGTCTACCAGTATTTATCATATGAGAAATCATTAATTTATTTCAAAATAATCCATTGTGTTTTTATGAAAAATAACTAAAAAAATAGAAGAAATGGCACTGTTTTACATTTTTGCAAATGTTTTAATGTTTGGCTTAATAGAAGACAGCTGGATTCTCATATCAGCATTCAGACTGTTGCAATAAGTTGTTTTGGGTGAAGTGTATGAAGAAAATCCAGCCCCACTCAGATACATAATTGGGAAGGAGAGGCATATGTTAATAGCCTTTTCAAATAATTTATGGTATTTTCTGCTATTACAACATAACTCGATAAATGGTAGTTTCTTACAGTTTAGTGGTAATAGGGAATCTCAAAGCATATCCATGAATTTTTATATTCTGATATATTAAAATGTTTTGTTCTGTCCTCTTTGAATTGGTTTTATAATAGGAATTTATAGCATGAATGTATAACATTTTCTGTTGGAAAACATCGATTCACTGAATTATTCGGATCTTCTAAATATTGACAGATTTTAGTACCCAATATGAAGAAATTATATTTGTTAATATTGCCACTGACCTCATCAGAAAAGTCTTTAAGTATTAGGAGCTCTAAGCTTCTGGTGATAGAGACGAATTTTCCAAAATTATATGTGCATTTTAAATCTCAAGTTTTATCATTGGCAAGAAATACCGTTGGTTGTTTTTCTGGAAACGACAGGGTCACTTTATTCATTTTTGAGAAAACATCTGCCAAATACTCATGTTGAATAACCACAGTTTGTCTGCCAGTCATTATTTGAAGAAAAACAGTGTTCCATGAAAAAAAAGCAACTAGTTCAGCTTCTAAGTCACATAGTGCTTTTCTTCAAGACAACCTCATACTTCGGTATGTAGAAGTGTTCTTCCCATTCTGTGCTACATTAAAATTAAAAAGATGTGTTCCCAAGGGTTGATTTAATAAAAATAATAATTTTTACTTCCTCATCAAAGACATTCTTAAATAAAACTGGCTTTTTTCTTTTTTCTTTTTTTTTTTTTTTTTTTTTTTTTGGTTCTCTGGGAATTTTGGCAATGGAAGAGCATAGTGACTGCTAGTACAATCTGGGGCCTCTGCCATGGTTCATCATAAGGCACCAGTAGTTTGACTTAACAGTTGTTTTTCCGCCATGGGTGCAAATGTGAACACAGTGGAAGAGGCAAATGATGTTTCAGTATGATGATGAGAACGGTTTTGACTTTGGAAACCCCCTGAAAAGCGTCAAGACTGTGGACCACACTTCAAGAACCACTGGTTTGTGGTTTCTCGTGAATGAATACCCATAGTCAAAAGGAATGTTGGTAATCGTCTGATACAGTTTTCCAAAGTGGAACACATGGTCTGTAAGCATTATCATCACCCGGGCTGCTTGCTAAAAATGTGTATGCCCCACACCAAACTTCCTGCATCGGAACCTCTGTGGAAAGTTTCTAAAGTTTCATAAGTGATTCTTCCGCGTCCTAGATCACTGATGTAGTCTGACCCCTTTCTAGAGGGTAAATGATCCCCAAGACTGGCTCGCCCAGAGTCACAGCTCACTGAGAAAGAGCCTTCCGAGTGGCGAGTACGGCACATCTCCCTTCTCCGCCACCTTCTTCAGCCCACTTACGCAAACCAACTTCAGACACGTTGGCAAAGGACTAGAGACTTTTTGTATTCATATTCAAAGAACTGCATTGCAGCCACTTTTCTCAAATCAGCCAACCTGTTCTCTGTCTTTCTCTTCTACACACACGTGCACCCCTCATACCTTTTTCATTTCTCCATGAGTAGTATAGATAATCTGGAAATTTTGAAGTTTGTGTTTGGACTGGATACTTGTCTGCATGTGTCTCTTTCTCTCTTTAATGAGATTTGTTTCACTTAATGATAAGTTCAGTGACTAGTTCAAGTCAGCATTAAAACCTCTTCACTCCTTTCTGGAAAGGAGTCCTCGGCAAAGGGATAGCTTCTCAGAAGGAATATGAATACAGCATGGAAAGCACTGTCCTTGTTGGTAGAGGGCCTTGATCTTGAGATTCACATTTGTTACACAGTTGATAGTTTCCATTCAGTTCAGAAAATGTTGAATATTTACACTGTACAAGATAACATTCTAGACATTGAAGTAGCCAGAGATAATTAAGGTAGTCCCTCTGTTTTAAAATTCATGAGTGAGCCACATGGTCTTCAGGTGTCGGGGTGTGTTCTGAGCAGCGGTCAGGCTGTGACCGTGTAGTCAACAAAACACAGCCTGTGGCTCCCAAAGCCTGCACTGAGAAATGGGAGAGGTGCCTCTGTCACACTGTGCTCTTGAGTGATAAGCTACGTCTGAATCAAAACGTTGTCAGATTTCCATTTAAGTGCCCAGCGTCTGTGATGATTACAAACGAGGTTGAGTCTCATAGCTATGCTGCAGGATACTTGGGAGTAATAACAGAGGCCCAGAAGGGTGGGCAAGGAACCAGAGACCCTTTCAGGGAGCCCAAGAGACCAAAACCAGTTTTGTGATGCTACTCAGACTATTTGCCCTTGTCCTCCTCCTCCTCCCACCGTTCAGTGGAGTTTCCCAGAGGCTACTTACTGTGTGACATTGCAGTAGATTAAATGCAGAAGCAGATGTGAGAACCCAGCAGAACCTAAAGAGATTTGCCAAAACGAGGAGTATTAACCCTTCTCCCAAAACACAGTTTTTGTCGTGTAAAGTCGCTTAATGTTCACGTAAAGGTTTTCGTTGTTTTTAGATTTACAAATAATCACTTTTAACATTTCCATTTTTATTTCTAACGTGGTAAATGTTGGTAGAGATAACTGACATAAACATCAAAGGGTCCTGAGACCAAAAGGTTTGAGATTTGATGACTCCTTGTCTATGAGTTCATAACATAACTGAGTGTTACTCTGCTACGTGCTGAATGTTTTAAGATTTCAGGCTGTGGTTTTTCTCAGTTTGTTTATTTCTCTTATTTTGTCTAAATAAGGCTTTATTTACACATAACAGGTCTGGTTTCTGTTCATTATGTGGGTTGATCCGGTTGATCGAGTGATTTTTTTTTTTTTTTTAATCTCTGAGGAAGTAGGTCTTTAGTTAGCAATCTCTTTTTGAAAGCTTTCAATTCTTCCATCAGTAACAACACTAAGGTCCCATGGATTGTCTTTATAGAGTCAGATCATTGTTTGCCCAGCACTACCTCGCCACATCATTACCTCTGTGTGGTAATTCTTTTTAACATCTGAAAAAATTAGGCATGTTGCCTAATTCTTTACTAATATATCTAGGTCTTCTATCCAGTCGTGACAGTGATTTGGGTATATCGTAAGATAGAAGTTGGCTTACTTACAAAAATTAGGAAGCAACCTAGATATTCTTTTTCAAAAATACAGCTTTAAAACTCTTAAAATTATATTACAGTAACTTTTTCTTTTTCTGTTAGTGTTCCTCGCTTGGCTTAAGATCCAGTTGCCAACAACTCTTAAGTCATTTTCCGGAATAAAAACTTCATCTCCTTCACTGTTAAGTATTTTCTGAGCCCTTACTAATGTGCTAGGTGTCATGCTGAAAACATAATAGTGACATGCAAGACAGATAGAGTGGCAGCTTCATGGAGCTTCGGGTCTTGCAGAGGAGAGAAATGTTAAACTAAGTATTGTATGAACAATTTATTTAAACTACAGGGTCCAATGAGTATGTGACAGGGGTCCTAACCAAGTCCAGCGTGGGGCAGTTCCATCAGGTCAGGAAAGCTTATGTTGATTCCAAAGCCAACATTCTCCCTGGGCTATTGGTTACACACAAATATGTTAGCCATTAGTCTTCTAAGAATAATTTAGCGTATCTTTTCTTCATCATTCAACCTGTGGTTATGCACGTGGATGGTAATTGATTAACTGGAAGAAATTGCCTTCTGTTAGCTTTGTGAGGACGGCATCCAGCCTTAGTTGATTGCAGCCTGTTGAGAATCTGTCCACTCAGTATTTCTGCCTTCAGAGCGCTGTAGTGGCTCCCTTCGCTGCCATGTTGCCATATTTTGTGTGACTGTTTACCTGTGATTATTGCAATTTACCCAGCAGGTAATAGAAATCCGTTTACCTGGAATAAGCTCTAAGAAAACAAGAAACTGTTTTAAGTTGATACTTTCCTTTTAGCATTTGTTTTGATTATTGGATTGGGGTAAAAAATTGTATGTCTTTATTGAAAAAAAGTGCAGAAACTATAGCAAAAAATGAGGTGCAGTTTATAAAAGATATAATGGAAGTTTTAAAATTTTTTTGAAATTTTTTTAATGCTTATTTTTGAGAGACAGAGACAGAGACAGCATGAGCAGGGGAGGGCCAGAGAAGAGAGAGAGGGAGACTTAGAATATGAAGCAGGCTTCAAGCTCCAAGCTGTCAGCGCAGAGCCCGATGCGGGGCTCCAACTCACCAGCGGCGAGATCATGACCTGAGCTGAAGTCAGACGCTCAACCTACTGAGCCACCCAGGTGCTCCTAAAATATTTTTTTAAGAGTTGAGGGAAACAAACATGTTAGCTGAGGAGATAAAGCTAACATCTTTTGCTTTTATTCCCTTCTTCCAAATTCTTGTTTAAAGGAAAAGAAAGTTGACTAGATAATCAAATTAAACTTCTGTGATCCATAGTGGGAAGGGAGGAGACTTGATTAGAATAAAGAAGAAACCAGCTGAAGATTGCAGTCCTGAGTTGTTGCATTGGAATTCGTCTCAGGCTTAGAAACTAAACCTTTTTGAATCATAAAGCCTTCATAAAGAATCACATGTAAGCTATAAACCTTCTCCCCATGAATATGCTCGTATAGATTTTGCCAGCCAAAATCTATTCTAGGATCTCAAGCTGTTAATCACAGATCAAGGTTAACAACATTTTAGAGTTTATACCATATCAGGATTCACACCATGGACTAAAGTCAATTTTAGATGGATTGAGGACTTAAATTTTTTTTTTAATTAAAACTCATGGAACAAGTTGTAGGATAGTGTCTTTTATACCTTGGAGAAAGGACAGGTTTCTTAGACAAGATATAAAAGGAATTGACTGTAAAAGAAAAAATAGTTTTGACTCTATTAAAATTAAGAGTTCTGGCAGATGGAGCAGTGAATCTTAAAGTGAAAAACAAGTTACAGAATGGGAGTGTTCACGGTAAACATAACTGGCAAATGACTAGGATCAAGAATATACAAAAAATTCCTACAGGTGAGTGAGAAAAGAACAAATAGCTCTCTAGAAAAACAATATGAACAGGCATCTCACAGAAGACATGTCCAATAAATACGAACAGGTTCTCAGCATCATTAGTGACCAGAGAAATGAGATACCCTTTCAAACCTGACTGGCAAACGTTAAAACATCTGCCAATACCACGTGCTGAGGACATGGGTTCCCAGGAAGTCGTATCCATTGCTTGTAGAACCACAAGTAGGTACAACCCTTTGGAAAAGGGGTCTGGCCTTACCTCCCAAAACCAAATATACCTGTAACCTAGCACTTCAACCCTTATGTAGCCACCCAAGAGAAAGCATGCACACATATACCAGGAAACATGTAAAATAAGTTGATCGTAGCACTGTGCACAGGAGCACAAACCTGGGAACAGTCCGGGCAGCCACCAGTAGGAGAGTAGATGAAAAAAAAGTGTCGTTTTCATGTAGTACAACTACAATTTACATGGTAATCAAGGTGAATGAAGAATAATGCCACCCAATGATACAGATGAATCTTAGCAGTCCAGTAGGTCAAACAAGACCCAAGAGATTACATACAGAATGGTAAGCTTTTTCTAAAAAACTTTTTAGGAATACATACAAATGAACAAAAAAAAGATATAAAAAGGAAAGCAAGAAAATGATGAACGTGTGATTCCAGACACTGGTTATGGGGGGGGGGGGGGGGGGAAGGGGGCAGGGGCCAGAATTGGAGGGGAGTGACCATGTGATTAGATATAGATTATTGTGAGAGTGCCTGCTTTTGTTTTGGCCAGGAGGTTTCAGAGTACTTATTACTTCATTAAACATAAATAATTAGATAAGCAGTTTTTTAAAGAGAACCATGTGTGTACCCGTGATGAGAGTGATTTGAACCAAGGCTAATTAATTTTGTTTTGTGCACCTGAATTCCAATTCGAAAAAGATTTTTTTCAGAGTTCATTGAACACATCGTTACTCAGTATCAGGAGCTACCCTAGGGATTGGCTGGAAATATAGAAACAAATAAGCCATGTTCTCTGTCATGTGGTCTGAGTAGAAGCAAACACTGGCAGTAAGTGGGTGAAGCCTTGTACTAATCTTTGTGGTTCAAAGAAGAGAACAGTTAATTCTGCATGTCTGGATCTTGCCTCCACTCCACTCCCACTATCTGCACCCCCGCCAGTCCTCCTCTGAACACACTTGATTGATAGAATTTTAGACGTCTGTTGGACTGCTTGTTTCGTTCCATCCTGTTACAAAGTTTATTCTTTGTAATGTATGTCTATCTCATATATTCAGCTTTAAAATCTTTGAAACCAAGTGCCTTTTATTATCATTCTCCAGTGCCCCCCCCAATATCTTGAATAATACTTATGTTTATTATTTCATTCAACAAAGCTTAGAGTCCCTACTATGATGCAGACATTTGCATGTATGCCCTGCACCTTTGAAAAATGAGCTAATGAATACATGAATGGAGTATAGAAATTAACAGACGTTTACTGAATTCCTGTTACATGTTTTATGCCAGGTCGGACCTGTGGAACTCATGAGACACTTAAGATCTGTTCTGTTCAGTCTTGCAGTGAGATGACTTAACCGTAAGACAGTTAGAAAACAGTACCTTTGCGGATTTCATATGAATAACCAAGGAAATGACTCTAAAATTTTGAGACAGTACATAGGGATAAGGGAGAACGACCATAAACATAGTTCTTTTCTTGAGTTGCAAGTTATGTCTTAAGCCAGAGTTGAAAGCTATTTTGTCTTTCACTTTTCAATTTGCGTAGGTGGGTAAGTTTGCAGATTTAAACTGTAGGATCTTGTGATACCAAGTATGTTTTTCACAGACAGTTCAATTTCTGTGATACTAGCAGACATATCACTTGTTGATTACAATCCATATGTAATAGGTTTCCTATTAAATACCCTTAGTTGTGTGAGTGTACATTATAGCTGAAAGGTGTCCTCTGTAAACACCACTTTACGGATGAGGAAACAGGTCCATAGAGGTGAAGCAGCTTTATTTACTAAGGTTGCACAGAAAGCGATAGGATTAGAACCCAAGTCTCCCTCTCCTGGTTTAGTTTTCCTCATGTTGTGGGATGTTGCCCTATGTAACCTAGATTCTTCAGAGTTGCTTCTCATGATTTCAGTGCTGCGAAAGCTGTTTTTGCAAATAAGTGGCACTTTGAATTACAACAAAACAGTATGAAATAGTAGAAGAAGTACTGACCTTTCCAGAACTCTGGAGATATGAGTAAACTTCCAATTCAACTCTAGCAGTAATTGACTGGTGACTAAGACTAGCTCGACCTTGCAAGTCATTTCCCCGCTTTGAGATCTTTAACGTCTCTTCCAGCTTTCATGTCCTTTTAGCTAAAGCCAAGCTAAGCCAAGATCCCTGAGATCTGCTCTGTGGGTTCTCAGTGCAACTGGTTTGATTAACCAATCATTAAAATAAACCTGGACTTCCCACATAAAATTACCTAGTTCCTTTGTGGTCCCATGTAACATGTAAAACACTTACCTGTTTTTCTTCTGAAAAGTAAACTCGAGGGCACTGACAGTGTTTATTCACTGTAGCATTCTCAATACCTAGCGTTTTGTAAGCACTCGGTAAATCGTTGGATGAGTGAACATCTGTTTTGGATAACTGCTATTGCTTTAGGCCTTCTCTGCCATGTTGTTTAGGAAGGGAAAATAATAGTATTTGAAAACAGTGTTCATTTGAGTACTTGCTGTCTTTGTCATTTATATGAATAGTCTTCACTTGATCATAAAGGATTATTTTAAATCATGTAGTATGAACACATTTTCTCAGTGACTCATCTTTGTTTATTATATAATAAACATTGGTTTAACATTTTCTCAACATTGGTTGAGATTCTGCATAATATGCCCTCCTTAACTTCTTGCACATTATAATAAAACCTCATTCTTTAGGGAAAGAAACAGATTCCATTTGTAAATTTAATTTACAGGGGATTATTATAATAATTATATCCTTTATTTCTCTAGTTATAATCGCTGGTTGTGTCAAGCAAGATCTGAGGATCTATCTGATATTGCTTCTCTAAAAGCCTTATACCAAACAGGTGAGCGTAAGTAGCTTTTCTTTTCCTTTTTAAGAACCCCACCTAGCACGCTACTAGAAACTTCATTTTTCTCTGATTTTGTCCATTTTGCCTATGAAAAAAAATTTTTTATACTAATGAGGATAGTTTGGCTCATCATCAAGATCTTAAAAATAACATCTCAACCTATAAAATTTTCATCTTGTAGTTCTACGTTGGTCCACTTCTTCTTAATGTCTCTTTTCTTACCTTTTAACATCTTTTCTGCTCTTAAAAATACCATTCACTTGCTATACAAAATTCAGACCTTGTCTAAATATATAATGGAGATGGGGAAAGTTCTCAAATTTCCACTCTTTCTCCATTAAATTCCTTTTTCAGGCAGTAATTGTTAATTTTCAGAATTGAGTTCCCATTAGTTTTTCCTGGATCACTAATGTTATTAAAACTTGAACAAAGCCTATTTATAAAAAGGCCTTGGCCCTGCAGCCTTTCCCTTGGCTATCCCTGATTTAAAACCTGCAGGAAGCCTTTATCTTAAAAATAAGTGCAGTCATCAGAACCTCATAAAGCTAAAATATATATATGTATTGTTTTCCACAAAGTGAAAGAAATCTGAGGATGAAACTTGAAAAACGTTAAGTTCCTGGTTTTCAGTCTTTTATATTTGTGTAGAATGTTTTTACAATGTCCGAGTCCAGCCTTGGAGTAAAGTCTCTAGGCGCTGATCACATTTCCCGTTCGCAGGTGTTGATAACTGTGGGCGCACAGTGATGGTGGTAGTTGGAAGAAACATTCCTGTCACATTAATAGATATGGACAAGGTAAGCCACAGCGAGGCTCTGTTTTACACATGATGTTGATTTTTACAATTAGTAGGATGTGAATTTGGAATCAGGACTGAGAATATGAGAGGGGGCGGAAATGTGTGTATCTGGGCAGAGGAGCAGCCCTGGGTCTGTAGGCTGGCATGCACCATTTCAGTACGTTAGGGGTTCGGTTTTGCTCTGTAGGAGAGCAAATTCTCGAAAATATGAGAATGCCATCATGTGATCTCCAAAAACGCAGCTGCTCCGTTTCGGATGTGATGTAGCCGGATAGTTTTGGGTTGGAATCACTCTAGGTTATAGTTGTACTAACAATCAGATACTGCTTGTCTTGAAAAAAAGAAAAATTAACTCTTGAGTATCTATCTGAAGAGAAGAAGTCAGAGATGTAGTTACCCCAAGATGTCATAATTCCATAACCCCTTCATTTGGATGCAAAGGACAGATTCGTAAGAGAAAAAATGGTATTATTACTGGCAAATAAAAATAAGAAAATGATTATGCTTTTAAAAATGATTACTGGGGCGCCTGGGTGGCTCAGTTGGTTGAGCATCCGACTCCGGCTCAGGTCATGATCTCGCAGTTCGTGAGTTCGAGCCCCGCGTCGGGCTCTGTGCTGACAGCTCAGAGCCTGGAGCCTGCTTCAGATTCTGTGTCCCCCTCTCTCTCTGCCCTACCCCTGCCTGTGCCCTGTCTCTCTCTGTCTTTCAGAAATGAATAAACATTAAAAAAAATTTTATAAAGAAATGATTAGTAATCCAGGGCGCCTGGGTGGCTCAGTCGGTTGAGCATCCCCCTTTGACTCTGGTTATGATCTCATGGTTTGTGAGTTTGAGCCCCGGATGGGGCTCTGTGATGTTAGCGTGGAACCCACTTCAGAGCCTCTGTTCCCCCCCTCCCGCCCCTTCCCTGCATGCTTTCTCTCTCTCTCTCTCTCTCTCTCTCTCTCTCAAAAATAAATAAACTTAAAAAAATAAAATAAATAAAAAATAAAAATGATTAGTAATCCAAAAAAAAAGCGAATCAGAATGAGATATCTTTTTTCACTTTCAAAACTGGCCTGAACTTTTAAATAATAATCATTGTCATCAAAGATGAATTAAAATGATAAAGGTGGTCACATCCATCGACCCAGGAATTCTGTTCCTCAGAATTTGTACTAAGGAAATAATCTGAGTATGGAAGTAGCTGTAGATCCCGAAGCTGCCCAAATTGGAATACTTGGGCAAGAGACCATTGAATCCAAAAGATAAATACATAGGTCATCCAAGAACATCAGTGTATTAGAAAGTGACTGCAAAAGAGGAAAACCACTTTAACAAATCGTTCTTAACCATAGTAACAAATTTTGTACCTAAAAATATAAAAATTGCACACAATTTTGAGACAAAACACATTTGTACAAAAGCAGATCATTGCTTTCTGGCTAAGCCCTTAGGCTCCCAGTCACTGGTGTTTAGGTAAAAAAAAAAAAAAAAAAAAAAAAATTATGGAAGCATTGGACCTGGCATGCTCCCATGGGCTGGTTTGTACCACAAAACTATGACTTAAAGTTCTAACAATTAGTTCTAACAATTAGCATATCCACAGATGGAGTATTTTGTGACCCTTAAAGGTTATGGTTACAAAGGCAAATAAATACAGTACTATAGAGAAATATTTATAATGTAATATCAATAGAAAAGTGGTGCATTAATTGCCTGTACCCTGACTTTAACTTGTTTTGTTTTAAGCATAAAGGTAAAAACTCAAAATGTAAATATTTCAAAATGGATGTCATGGTTTTGGGGAGAATTTGTTTTCTACATTTTTCTGTCATGTGGCTATGCTTGCTTATAATGAAAAACATTTAAGTTAAAGATGGGGAATTTAAAGCTGAAAATGGGTATCTTAATTGCCCTGCAGGGGGTGGAGAGTGGATAGAAAGAGGGCCAAAAGCAGTCTGGTAAAAGCAGAAATAATAATAAAAATACACACACACAAATGCACAGGAAAAGCTCGACTAATGCAAATTATATCATTACTAAGTTTCTACTTGTAGCCATTTGTTTTGTGTCATTAACAACCAACATAACATTCATTCTGATCATTAATAATGTGATTGATAACCAATAAAAACATAAATCTCTGTATTTGATTTTGGCGTGCATTTGCTTGGTGTTCTGAATATCCATGATGTATCATTTCATGTAACATAATGAGATACATTGTGAGGTCCAAACCAGCAAAGTGGAAGGATCCTGTGTGTTGTTAGTGCCCTCCTCCTTCCTCTGCTCTGGTAGCAGTTGGATGCTAATCCATTTTAGTCTACACATGATAATGCCAAAGACTATCCTGAGGAGAATTGGGAAATCACCTGTTTGATAATCTTTCCGTGGTTAATTCTTAGCTTCCTCTATGTCATTGTTTATAGCTACACCACTGGGTTACCCTGGCTCTGCCCATATTGGAGCTCTGCTCCGTGTTTAATGTTTCTCTTAAATTTCATCCTTCTTATAATGAAGTGTTTCTCTAATGTGATCTGGGTCACATTAAATTTGAGTCTTTCAGAGCTCTAGAAATGCTGCCCGGCTCATTGCCATCTACTGACTAAACCTGTTGTCCTTTTCCTCATTTCAGCTCAACATTAAAGATGCCAAGAAAATTAGTCCTCCAAGTGAGCCATGGGAGGGAGGCATCACTCAGAATGTCCTTCTGTAGTAATTCTTGGTTACGTGAGAGCCATAAGTCTGCATCCCAGTAGAGACTGCAAAGATTTTCATTGAGTTTCAGGCAGAAACTTCAAGAATGATCAGAAGTCTAGAAGTTGTACTTCTACAGTTCATTATCCTAGAGAGGGAAAACCTGGCAATTGACTGAAGAACTCTTTTGAGTATATGAAGAGTTATTTGAGCACATAGAGACTGATTGTTCTCCTCCAGCCCTTAGAACAAGGCAGAAAGGGATCCTACTGTAGCATTTCTGAGAACTGGTAAACACTGGCTAGGTTCACTTTCCTGAAGCTCTTTTTCAAAGAGAATTGATACTCATTAGTCTGAGATGTCCATCTGTAGTGCCTGGGGCATCAATTAGGTTCATCTTCTGAGTTTTGCCTCTCTCTTGGCTTCTGCAAAATTGACTACTTATGCAAGATGATCTTACGTTTACTTCTTTTTTTCCTTCTAGGCTCTCTTATATTTCATCCATGTAATGGATCATATTGCTGTGAAGGAATATGTATTAGTATATTTTCACACACTGACCAGTGAATACAATCACCTGGACTCTGACTTCCTGAAGAAACTCTACGATGTTGTTGATGTCAAGTTAGTTATTTTTGCAAATTATGAAGAGGGGAGATAGCTGCTTTCTTTCCTAATATTAATGAGTAGTAAACATTGCTGTGTATTCTGTGAAAAGATATTTCATGTTCTGTGAAAAGATATTTCATGTAACAAAGATTTTTATCACACATAGATCAGATATTTTAATATCAGGAGGCCCTCCTTAACTCCAGTGTATTTTGCATTTAAGTAAATTCATATGTAAAATTTTTGCTGCTTTTAAACATCTTGCGAAAGGGTTGGGGTCATTACCAATCTTTGTATATAAGATAACAAAAATACTACCTTCTGTTAATAAGGTGTGTTACTCTTCTCAAAATACATTTATAAATATTATTTCATTTGACCCAGTGACCCATGAGTTTTATAATTCATGATATGATCTCAGATATTCTAGTACAGTATAAAAAAAGGCACATGATAACTTTTTGTTAGATATGAATTTACTTTGTTTTACCTGTAGTTGGCTCTGTCACAGCCAAGAGAAACAATATCTTCTATAAAACAGATACTTTAAATAATGAAATGTCCCCTGAATTATTTTTTGACATTTCACTTAAAATTCAATATGTAAACTAGACCCATTTTAACTTTTTTTCCCCTTTGTGAATATATTTCTGTATTCTAGCAAAGAGTTAATTGTCTAT
This sequence comes from Neofelis nebulosa, assembly GCF_028018385.1. NCBI lineage: Eukaryota > Metazoa > Chordata > Mammalia > Carnivora > Felidae > Neofelis > Neofelis nebulosa. The sequence continues at coordinate 121,175,567 of NC_080783.1, forward strand.
AACATGACATACTGACCCATGTTTTTATTTCGCATTAGATACAAGAGGAATTTGAAGGCTGTTTATTTTGTTCATCCAACATTTCGTTCAAAGGTACAGTGTGTTTCTCTTTAGCTAAATCTCACATTTAAGTGCACTGCATGCCAGCATTTTAAGATATATTTCAATGCCTTAATTCTCACTATCACCATTGTGATGGCCAATTTCTTTGTCTACTGTTCCTTTTCAGTGATTTTCAGTCGTGATCCTAATGCTTTGGTCCCACGTTAAGTCTAGTATCTTTGTAGGCAACGCATACAGGCTGTCCGCCTCTCAGTTCTTGCCTCTTCATGCTCTGTGTTCGTTGGACTTCACTCACGCTCTTGATACGGAATGCGCTTTCCTTCCTCTGCTCGTGCTAACTTCAGTTTGCCCCTCAGATCTCTGCTCAGTAGTTACTTTCCATAGAAAGCCTTCCCCGACCAGTTCTGCCAACGAGTAGGTACTCCTGCATTATACTCCCCCTTAAGATTTTAATTTTTAATTCCAATTAATTGTTTAATTTTCTACTTTATGCTAGCCTGCAGGATTTGTGAGAGCTAGATTACAGCTGTCTTGTTCACAATCACATCCCTAATATCTCTAATATCTAGTCCTGCATTTTGACTTCACCAACACATGCACTTCCTTGGTTCTTTTACTGTTTCTAAAAATACCATTTTTTTTTTTTTTTTGTCTTTATTTTCTTCCCTGTCCAGCCTGAAACCCATGCCCTGTCACTTTCACTGCTGTTAATGCCTACAATATCGTTCATCACACTTGCTCATCAAAACCTGGTCGTGAGACATTTCACCACTCTGCTTTCTTCACTCTCGTATCTGGGTTGCTGAACACAGATGGAGAAATCTTAGAGCCATGTGACTGGGGGCTTCTAAGCAGACACGGAGCTTTCACTGCTAAGGCCCCCCTGGTATTTCACTAGACAGTATGTCCCGGGAAGGACACATTCTCCTCAAGCAGCCCCTCATTCCAACAGTTGGCCCTGCCTTATTCTCGACCAAGAACATCAAAAGCATCAGTAAAAAGCTTTCTGTCCTCTCCCTCCCACCCCAAGCTTACCTGACATCTGTTCCTATCCTTAGCTCCTTTTCTGTCACAAAAAAGTGTGTTTCTTCTTAATGAAGGGCAGACCTTCTACCTGGTGGTCTGGATCCCCTAGTAATAAGAGCTGATGTTTTCTAAGCGCTTCCTGTGTGCCAGCTCTTCCCAGGCATTATCTTGTTAAAGTCTTGTATCTATGAAGTAGATAGTAGTTTATGCCCACTTTACAGGCAAGGAAATTGATGCTTTGAGAGAGTAAGTAACTTTTCTGAGGTAAGCACCTAGTAAGTAGTGGAGTTTGGATTTGGATCTAGACATTTTAATTGGAGAGCCTCCACTCGTCAACTACACAACACATTTCCGTTTCCTCAGGAATTCTCTTCAGCAGTTTTTGTCTTTGTCTTTCTCCTCCCATTTTTCTGGATCTAACTCATCAACTTTTAAACATTCTAAAGCCTCCACTTCTATTTCCTCCCCTTTACAACCAAAATTTTTTAGTGTGACCTACGTTCTGCACTCCATTTTTTATCCACCTTAATTTACTCCAGTCTCATTCAGATGCGACTCTGGCAACTAAAGCGACTCACAGCAAAATCACTGGTCATCTGCGTCCTACCTGTTTTCCCTGCAGCCTTAATCCCAGCCGGTCCCTTCTTCCTTGAAACACTTTGTCTTGGCTCCCTTGAAATGTAACCTTGCTGAGTTTTCTCGCACTTCGAGCTGCTCCTTCTCGGTCTCCTATGCTGTCCCCTCTCTCTGCTCCTGTTTATCCTTGGAATGTCAGTGTTCCCAAACCCTCATCCTTTTCTTTCATTCTGTACCTTGTTTCATTCCTGTGTCTTCAGCAACCCTCAAATATATATATGCGGTTCCCAAATACATACATGTCAGGGGAGGCAGTAAAGCCCAATGTTTAAAGCATAATCCAAGACTCAGGTTCTAATCCCAGCTCTGCCAACTACCAGTTTATCATCTCAGGCAAGTAATGGAACCTCTGTGCTTTGATTTCATCTTGTATAAAACGGAGATAATAATAACAGTGCTCACCCTGTAGGGTTATTGGAAGGATAACATTAGTTAATACCTGCAAAATGCTTAAAATTTTACCTGACCTATAATAAACGCTCAGGAAACGTTAACCACTATCATCATCGTCGTCATCGTCCTCGTCCTCCTCCTTGTCGTCATTCCTGTGCTTGGACGTGAATGTTGAACTGTTGATTAAGTATCTTCATTTAGATGTCTTACAGGCCCCTGAAGTTCAATATTTGAGAAACAGAATAACTCCTGTGTTCCCCTACTCACTCCCAAACTGCTATTTATATTTCCTGTCCTAGCCAGTGGGACCACTGCCCTTCAGGTGCCCAAGCCAGGAGCCAGGAAAACATACTATTACATCAGTTCTGTGTGCTCACTACTGTCCAAATCCATGCCTGTGCCATTAGTCCCACTGCCTCTACGTGAGCTCGTCCCGCCACCATCTTGTATCTGAAAGGACACAGCTACCTCCTAGTCCATATCCGTACTGTCCTGCCTCCAGTAGAGCACACCACTGTTCCTTCAGGCCTGCCTAATGATATTTTCTTAGAATGTTAGTGGAAGCCTAAAATATTTACAGTGGAGTCCTTTGCAAGTTGGCCAAACTCAGGCCCAGGCAAGGGAAAAAAAAAAAAATTCTGACTATATCATTGGGGTTTGGAGAAAAGAGGACTTAGTTCAGCATAAAACCCAGGATTTACCTATTTAGTAAATGAAAGGACTGTGTCATTCATGACTTCTAGCCGTGGTCAGATAAAGGGGATCATGGACTAGGATATAAATCTGAGAGTCTCCATCAAGTAAATAGTGCTTTAACTCTTTAAATATGCTAATGAATAAAATCACAAAGAAGACAGCTAAAGTTGACAGAGCCCTGGGATCAAGGAGGGCGACCAAGGAGAAGTAATGTGAAGATCTTCCAGAGAGCCGAGGTTGACTAATGCTGCCGGAGCCAGTGGACAGGAAAAGCGTCAAAGACGGTAGAAGTAGTCATTATTTTAAAGCACTGTGGAGAAATTAAGATAAGTAGTGAAAAGTCTTCGTTACCCTTCATAGTAAGAGATGAGTGAAGACTTCATTGAGAGAATGTTTTTCACTTTTCACTTTCTGATTGTTTACAGAATTGTTGAATTTCTCATCTTAAAATTTGCACGTAAGGGGCATCTGGGTGGCTCAGTCGGTAAAGCATCCGACTTTGGCTCGGGTCATGATCTCACGGTTCAGTTCATGAGTTCAAGCCCTGCGTGAGGCTCTGTGCTGACACTCAGAACCTGGAGCCTACTTCAGATTCTGCGTCTCCTTCTCTCTCTCTCTCTCTCTCTCTCTCTCTCTCTCTCTCTCTCTCCCTCCCTCCCTCCCTCCCTCCCTCCCCCTCCCCCACTTATGCTCTGTCTCAAAAAAATAAACATTTAAAAATTTGCATGAAATATTTTAAGTAATTCTTTTAAAAATTGCAAATTTTTTTTTTTGGTTTCCTCAATGTTGGAATAGCATAGTAAGTGCTAATTAAGTGCTTATGAGAATGCTGTTTGGCCAGGCTGGAAGGAAGGAAGGAAGGAAGGAAGGAAGGAAGGAAGGAAGGAAAGAAAGAAAGAAAGAAAGAAAGAAAGAAAGAAAGAAAGAAAGAAAGAAAGAAAGAAAGAAAAGTACAGTGTTGGAACAATCAGTTAAATGAAAGGCTTTTCCTGCTCTTTGTTCAGTAAAGTTCTGATTACATAGTCTTATCAGATAACATCTGTTATATTAACATTTCTACTATTTTGTTATGCTTTGTGGGTGGCTAATTTTTTTCTTTCTGTAGCACTTAAAGATATCACTTGACTATTTCCCCACATCTCATAATCCATTTATATTTTGCTCACCCAGTAGCTACTGAATATTTTTCTTTAATGGAGACAGGAGGATTAGGTTGGTTTTTAGCATGTCTGCTCTCCCCACTTTGATTCATTATTGTACCAGAGGTTCTAGCCAGTGTAATATGGCAAGAAAAAGAAACAGAATGCCTCTAGATGTAGAGAGGAGTAAATAATACTGTCTTTATTCACAGATGACATGAGCATCTATGTAGAAGACCCTGTGGTATCCTCAGAAAAACTAGTAGAATTAATAAGTAAGTTTTTATCAGGGCTTCAGGGTTTGAGATCAGTATTCAGAAGTCAGTTGTATATATTAGCAACAGGCAATGCAATTGAAATGTAAAAGATAATGTTATTTATATTAGCTTCAAAATCTATTAAGTGCTTATGGGTAAATAGGGCAAAAGATGTGAAAGACTCGTGCACTGTACAAGTTGTGTACATTGCAAAACATTTGTGAGAGAAAGGAGGCACAAATAAAGGAAGACAGGCTATATTTGGGGGTTAGAAGACACTATTATTGTCAAATTCTCAGTGCTTGCTAAATGTGCAGATTCAATGCCAGTCAAAAGTTCAGCAAGCTTTTTTGTAGAAATTGACAAGCAAAAATGCAAAGAACCTAAAGAACCAAGGCGATTTTATTTATTTATTATTTATTTATTTTTTAATGTTTATTTATTTTTGAGAGAGACAGAGCATGAGTGGTAGAGGGGCAGAGAGAGAGAGACAGAGGAACACATAGAATCAGAAGCAGGCTCCAGGCTCTGAGCTGTCAGCACAGAGCCCGACATGGGGCTCAAACCCACAAACTGTGAGAACATGACCTGAAGTCGGACACTAAACTGACTGAGCCATCGAGGCACCCCCTCCCCACTTTTTTTTTTTTTTAATGGAGCCAAAACAATTTTAAAAGAAGACCAAAGTTGAGGACCAACACTCCCTGCTTTCAAAGCTTATTCTAAAACTGCAGTACTCCAGACAGCACAAGGTATTGGCATAAAGGTAGACTAGATCAGTGGAGCAGAATAGAGAACCCTGAAATAGATTCACGTGTATAGAGATAACTGGTTTTTGAGAAATGTGTGAAGTCAGATCAGTGGAAAAAGAACATTCTCTTCAACAAATGATACTGGAACAATTAGATATCCATATGCAAAACAACAACAACAACAACTTTGACCCATGTCTTGCATCACATACAAAAATTAGCTGGAAATGGGTCAAAGACCTAAATTGTAAAATGTTAAACTGTTAAACTTCTAAAAAGAAAATATAAGAGAAAAAGCTTTGTGACCTTGAGTAAAGCAAAGATTTCTTAGATACAACACCAAAACACAACCCATAAACGAAATTGGACTTCATCAAATTTGAAAACTTCTGCCTTTTTAAAGATGGTTAAGAGAGTGAAAAGATGAGGCTACAGCCTGAGAGAAGTCTTTGTAAATAAGCATTTATCTGAAAAAGGATTTCCCTTTAGAATAAAGGAATCCCAGAAATCACTAATAAGGAAAAACTCAGTTTAGAAACGGGCAAGAAATTTGTGCTAGCATTTCCCCAAAGAAAATATATAGATGGCAAATAAGCACACAAAAAGATGTTTAATATGATTGGTCATTGGGAAGGTGCAAATTAAAAATGAGGTATCATTGCACTCCTGTTAGAACGGCTAAAACTTTTTTAAAAGAGTGCCCATACCAAATGTTGGTGAGAATGTGGAAGAACTGGTATTCTGATGCAGTGCTGATCTGAATGTAAAATGTTACAGAAGCTTTGGAATGCAATCTGGCAGTTTATTTAAAGAGTTGAACGTACACCTACCATGTGATCTGGCCATTCCACTCCTAGTATTCACCTGAGACCAATGAAAATCTATCTATACAAAGACTTATACACAAACGTTCATGGAGGCTGTATTGTAGCCCCAAACTGGAAACGACCCCCCTATGCCCATCACTGGGAGAACTGATAACCAAACTCGTATATCCATACAATAGAATACTACTCAGTAATGAAAAAGGATGAAGTGTTGATGCACATCACAACACGAATGGATTTCTAAGTAATTATGCTGAGTAAAAGAAGCCAGACAAGCGTGCACACCGTATGATCTCATTCGTATAAAATTCTAGGGCACACAAACGAATGTGTAATTACGGAAAGTAGAGCAGCGATTACCGGCAGACGGGGGGGGGGGGGGGGGGGAGGAGGGGGGGAGGGGAGAGTGGCAAAGGGCCCTGAGAACCTCCAGGACTGATGGCTATGTCCTTTTTCTTGATTATGGTGATGGTTTTATGGGTGTGTGTATATATATATATATATATATGTGTGTGTGTATATATATATGTGTGTATATATATATATATGTGTGTGTATATATATATATGTGTGTGTGTATATATATATATATGTATGCTTAAAAAATTGTATACTTCAAATATGTGCAGTTTATTATATGTCAGTTATATTTTAAAAGATACGTTTTTTTAAACTGCAATGAAATACTGCTACACTGCCACCAGAATAGCTAAAATTTGGAAGACCGGCAGTACCAAATACTGACAGTGATGTGAAGTGACAGGAATTCTCCTACATCATAAGAGGGAGTTGGAAATCATGCAACTACTTTGAAAAGAGTTAACGAAAATTTCTTGTAAACTAAATATATACCTAGCCTGTGACCCATCAGTGCCACTAAGTATTTACCCAAATGAAATGAAAACTATGTGCCAAAAAAGACTTCTATGAGAACGTGCATAGCAGCTTTAGTCATAGCAGCCAAAGACTGGAAGCAGCCAGGCACTCATCAATAGGATTATGAATAATTAAGTTCTAGTATATTCTCGTAATGCAGTATTTCTTGGCAGTGAAAGAGAACACACTACTGATAGACAGAACCACATGCTAGAATCTTAAAAACATTAAGCTGGGTAGGAGAACCCTTACATAAAAATTATACTGTATGAATCCATTTATATGAAATTCTAGAGCAGACCAGACTAATCCATGGTAGAAAAAAAATCAAAACATTGTTTGCCTCCGTGGAGAGGGCCATAAGGGAAGAGGAGTATGAGGGAACATTCTGGGGTGATGAAAATGTTTTCTAACTTAATAGGAGTTTTTGCTTCTCCAGTGTGTGCATTTGGCGAAACAGTAAAAGTACACGCAAAATCTGTGCACTTCATCGAATGTAAATTGTATAGCAAGGAAACTGAGTGAACGTTGAACTCTAGTTAGAGATATGAATGCTGTATTTGGGGACAGCTTCTTGATGTCTGCAGTTTACTTGGAAATGCAAAAATGTAAGATCCACAGATGGATAGACGGATGGATAAATATGTGATAGAGAAAACATAAGGAAAGTGTTAATGATTGAGTGGTGGCTATGCTGGTATTCACTGTAAAATCCTTCCAACTTTAGTGACTATTTGAACATTTTCATAATTTTCTTTTGTTACAAATTCAGACTTACCAGAATAGTGTTCCTTTGTACCAGACTTATAAAAATGTGTAGCCACTGTTTGCTAAGATATGGCTTTAGTCCCTCCTCCTCCACACAGAAAGTCTATAAATAGCTATCCATCCTGTGACTTTGATGGAAACACATTACCAGAGATTTCAGAGTTAGAGCCACTAGCCTTGGCTGTCCCACGTTGGAACTGTTTCAGATAGGAGTCAGTGGCAGGCTGGGCAGAGGCTGAAGACCAGATGAATAAAGTGAAAACTGTTATATTACCTCTTCATAACATTTTGGGATGGGGGAAATTAGCATTGAGAGAATAAAACCCATGTGTAATGAAATCCACCATTATTTTATACCAAGTCAAGAACTCTAAATGGGGTGTTTGTAATTATAAAATAATGAGATGAAATCAAGGGCTAATAAAACAATCGAATCACATTGTTCTGATTTTGATACTCTTCAGATCTTTTCCAGGCCACTCCACCCAAAGTGGTAATAAATTGACTGCTCATATAAATCACTACTCTTTTTCTCCTTAGAAGTTTACTAATACAAGGCAAAGTAACAGAATTTAAACCTACCATTGATTCTGGCTCCAACTGATTAGTGCATACGTGTGTAAACAGTCTTCTAGTTTATATTGTTTTGTGATTCTGTGTTCTTGGCTTTGCGTGTGTGAATAATTGGGTGAAAGAATTTATGGCATTCACAAAATATCAAAGCAGTCCTTTTTCAAGTTTTACATTTTTTTCAGTTTGTTAAAATAGTAGATAATAAGTAATACAAATTTACCTATGTAAATGTATATGACTTATAAATAATTGAAAATTAAAAGTTAAGCTATATAAAAGTTAAAATTTTAAAAAGTGAAGACAGTGCTCTTGAGTTTTCTGCTCAGGTTGCTGAGCAGAAGTTAACTGAGTTTCTACTTCTATCTACTTTGAGTAATTTTCTCTTGCAATACGTGGAGGATGTGAAGAAGGTAATGGCAGAAAGTGCGACAGAGAAATGTGTTTCTTTCACAGATCGCTGCCTCACCTTCCCCAATCCAACCGTCTCTTTGAGTTTACCGCCGCCGCCCCCATGTTGGTCTGGTGTGGCATATGCAGGAGTGCTTTCGTAGAACTGCACAATTAAGAGGGACCTTAAAGATCATTTAAGTCTAATTTGCTGATTTTATAGATGAAGAAACTGAGGCACCGATTGAAGGGCAATATATTTTTATTGTAGAATGAAGAAACATTAAACCGGCCCTAAACAGTATTAAAGTAATAAGCTCAGAAACTCTTATTGCTCCATTTGTTAATTCTTCCAAAACATATTGAATTCCTTACTTTTTTGGTTGGGCATTAATTGGATGCTATGAATATGGTATTGAATAAGACATTCCCCACATTAGGGAGTTTACAGTCTATTTAGAGAATCAGATAACATAATACTATTGCTAGCTTTGCAGTAACATGAGTAAACAAAGTGTTGGAACATTTAGAAGGAGGCTCCTTTTCCGCTTTGGGTGGAGGGTGGTAAAAGAAAGCCTCCTCATTGGGGTGAATTTTGATCTGGGCTCTGAAGAACACTTAGGCAAAGAATTGAGGGAAAGGGTGTCAGGACTATAAAAGCAGCATGTAAAAGGGTTTTGAGGCAAGAGAACAATGGCACAAAAGTCTTCTGCATAGGCCCTTATAGCTCTGTATGTTTCTCCCTTTTTCCAAGTGGCTGGGGCTCCTTGCATACATAGGTAGTCACGTGTCTCTGTGGGCCATTCATTACAGTCAGTACATTTTGCCTTAGCTAGTTGTTAGTCTCATGCTTATAATCCGGCTCCTCTACTAGGCTCTAAGCTCCCTTTAGAGGAGCGGCTCTATCATTGTTTTCCTGTTTGACGTACAACTCAATGCTTAGGACACAGATGACCAGCAGATGTTTATGCCTTGCATAAATGTTTATTGCCTTAACACAGCCTTCTGGTTCTTCTCTGTCCAGACTCTACAATCTTCTAATTTTCTTAAGCTCCTTCTGGAATCTGTAACATGTCTGTGACCTCTTACTGGTTTATTAGCTACCTCTGTGGCCAGTCTGAGAGCTTCTTCTAATCTGCAAGTTTCACTAACCTAGTTTGCAGAAGTTTACATTCGTGAGGTATATAACAGCATGTGCTTTAAAGGAACTGATGTCAAAAACTGATTGGAGGTATATAATTGAGTGACTATTCAATTTGATTTAAATTAACTCGCCTAGTTCTAGCAAGGCCAGATGCCTCCCCTCCCCTCCAACATCCCCCTTTAAATAAACTTGGTAATACTGGGGCAGGGGGAGAGGGTAGCGGAGAGGCTAATGTTAGTACTTTTGAGGCCTTATGCCAGTCATTGGTAGTGTAGCCAAAATAGAATAGTGACTCAAGCTATAAAAATCATTATAAAGTAAGTCCTGTCTTTATTTATTCTTTCTTTATCAAATATTTTGAGAATGCTGGTTCTGTCTGTGACTCGCAAAACATTAGGCTATTATTCTATGATTGTCTGCCAAGTACTAGGGAAATTATAGAAATGGACGTTCAGTTCAGAAACTGAAATCCTAGGAAGCAGGAATAAGTGCTCTAAATGCAATGTAAATTTCTGGTATTAAGAACTCAATAGAAGGGGTAATCTGGAGCTGGAAGGGAGAAATAATGATTGAAAATGAGTCTCTACCAAGTTCTGCAAATCTGGACAGGATCCTGATAAGTCAGCGCAGTGTTGTCTCTCTTCTTTCATGCCTTTTCTTGTAAGAAAGCGTGAAGGAGAAGGAGGTATGTCATATTAGGGGCCTAGAATATGTGAAAGGTTTGGACAGCCAGTGGAAAATGTGGTAAGACTATACAAAAGAAATTAACAAAATGACTGGCATCGGTGGCAGATATCCAAAGTGTCCTGTATTTGTAACGTGCCCAGTTGTACATTTGTAGCGCACTGTCCCAGGGCACACGTTCGTATGCACATTTCCTTCTGTAAATAAAATGGGGATAGCGACAATATTGCACCTACTGCTCAGAGCCGTTGTGTAAGCCATTGATAAACATGACTGATTAGATCAGCAATTGAGAGCGATGAACAATAATTTGTGAGTTCCAGCTTGTTGCCTAGTTCATGTCACTATCGTTTGCTGTTAATAATTTTTTTCTTTTTTGCAACAAATTTTGCAGACTGGCTCTTACAGAGGGTTTGCATGTTGTAAACTGAAATGAGTAAAGGTGGCTTCACGTTCACAGAAGATTCACTTTGACTAAGAAAGACTGCATGCCAAATGTGAAATGAAAAATAAATGTATCACATTTCGGCACAAATTTTCTTCGCAGTCTCATTTGGAAAAACGACGAGTTTCTGAGATTTGGAAATGTTAACCATTTTCAGAGTACCACTGAATCCATCATTCTACCAAATAACGCGGGGTCTTTTTGCCCACAACCCACAGTAAAAAGCATATATTACATGACAACACACTACACATGGAAGCATACAGACACCTCACAGAAGCGAAAGCTTCATGAAACACTTTGCTCACCCCTTATCACCTTCCCTAGTAATTGTTGCTCTAGCGTGTTTCCTTTTTATTGTGGTTGTTTTTAATTCTGTCCATAATCCACTAAACTAATTGCATAATTCACTGATGAGCTACCACCTGCACTTTGACAAATACGGCTCATTATAAGCTTTTTCTGACATCAGTTTCAACTTTGAAATAATAGTTTCTATCTAGTATAAATTTTCAGAATCACGTTTTGCATTTCTAACCCTGGCCCCTGGCTTAAATTGTGTTTCTCTTCTATTGATTAGGTATCAACATGGTTTTTTACCACCTTTTCTGTCTCAGGACTGAAGGACAAAATCCACCATGTGGACAGCCTCCACCAGCTATTTTCTGCCATATCACCAGAACAGATTGATTTTCCACCTTTTGTCCTTGAATATGATGCCAGGGTAAGAAGTTCCAGGAGTTCTCCCTCACCCGGTGTAGTATCTTAACTGCTCTATGGGGCACTGCTTAGGCGCACAGCATCCTTTTATTATAAGATGGTATTAATGCAATTCATGTGTTTTAGTAAACTTGACAGTATCATTCAACATTCTCTTCCTGCAGTAACTAGGAAAACGCTTTGTCCTAAGAGAGCTTTTTCCTCAGTTAACTTTTCAAGGGGAGATTTTTCTGCTGGTTTGAAGCCAACCCTTGCTTATATGGTCAGTTTTCTGCCACCTCTGCCGAATGTCCTTAAGATTGAATCGCTTTTTATCTACATAAGTAAGGTCAGAAGAATCTCTTGGTGTCTGACATTTTCAGCATTAATTCAAACAAGGTAGCCTATCTTAGTAGCCTTTACCCTGCTGCAAGTTTCATTTTGTTGAAAGTTTATCTAATGTTTTTAAGAACAAGCAACACTAGTATTATTATTACTTCTAGATGAATTTGTGAATATATCAAACACTAGTAAAGGGCTACTCTTGAGTTTCATTAAAGCTCTGTCCATCACATTGTGTTTATTCTCACTACCGCTTTAGTAGTTAAAAACAAAACAAAAGTAAGTAACATGCTTGGCCAAAAGATCATCAGTCTCCTTATTTAACTGTTGCTGATTACATAACATTATGCATGAATCAGGGAATATATTTGAAGGTTATATTAAGCTTCAAATGGATTGTTCTTCCCCAATTATTGTACAGCATGTATGCACCAAAATAAATATTCTACAAGACATTTTCTCTCCACCATTTCTTTAACTTCAGCTATAATTCCTGTGTTCCTTTATGTGAAGAGCAAAGTATTTAATGTGTTCTAATGACTAATAAAATTTCGTATTTGGCTTTTGTGCAGAGAGGATTTGTAATTGGAGTAGCTGGATCATAGAAAGATTGTTGAATATGTGGAAGGGGGGGGAAGAATACCAATTTGTGTTCATGCAGATTGCTGGAGTAGACAATAACTTTATTATTATTCTTTTGAACTATATATCACTCTTCTTAATAATGAAAAAAAATGGATAGCGGGAAATAAAAGGAAAGATACTAAAAGACATTTTGAGATCAAAAATTTGGAATGACAATTCAAAGCTAGTGTCTGGATTTATAATTTATTTTCTGGGGTAGAACATACAAGTTGGATTGCATTGGTTAGAAAACCCAAACGACTGTTTTTTAAGCCAACACTTTCTATAATCTTAGGGGCCCATAAAACAGACTTTCGTTAAATATCAACACCACACTCTAGCTTGGTTTTGTTTGTCTGTTTTGTTTGTGTGCTTGTTTTAGGTTTTTCTTCTATTTTGTATATCAAATGCAGGCCTAATTAATGATGTGATTAATTACCTTTTAATAAAACAACCTATAATGTAACACTTGGGTCATTGGATCATCTCTCTGTGCCTGTACTAGAGCTTTCTAAAATTGAGATATCAGGCCATCTATATATAAAGGCCAAAGAGAAGGACAAAAAAGGGGAGAAACTAAAGGTGTCAGGAGACAATGTGGAAAGGGCTGGCAGAGGGCAGGTCACTAGATACTAGAGCTTTACATGTTACCTGCAGCACTTTGGCTCTGTGGTCGGTGGGGAGTGTTCTACAAGGGAGAACTGCCAATATATTTCTGTTTAGAACCATGGCAAAAGCAACAGTGCAGAACGTGACTGGAGAAGGATAACACTAGAGGCAGGGAGACAAGGAAGAGGCGAGTAGAGGATCGGAGGAGAAAGGAGACTAGAGCTGGGGCAGCAGCAGTGCTCATGGCAAGGGCTTGAAGATCTTAGATTTAGAAGTAGACATTTTAGGAAATGAAACCCACAGCATTTGGTGACTGAGGAAGCCATTCAGGAAGATGAAAGGGCAAAGATGCCTAAGGTGACTACCAGAGCTTCCGCCGTGGGAGACTTGGTAGATGGCGTGGCCGCCACCCCAGAGGGGCATTTTGGAGGAAGAGCATGGGGGGCAGGGGCAGTGTTGGAGTGGGAGAGAAGAGACAGGCGGTGTGTTTGTTCAGTTTGTGACACTGCGTTTGAGGTGGCCCGTGGAACACTGAGGTGGAGATCCAGTAGGTGGTTGGTTATTGCCTTGTAAGGAAACATTTTCTCTTGCTAGGAAGAATTGAAAGTATGATTAGAGAAAAGGAAGTAAGTATGGAGTTGGTTAATTTACTGGCATGTTCAGTCATGCCTTGCACATAGTAGGTGTGATGTGGCGTTTGTTGTTGGCAGGTCTCAGCGGGCTTCTATTTTCTGGGTCTTGTGTGACTTAGAGTAGTGACATAAGTTTTATGGGAATGAAAGGAACCTTTGAAGGTAGTTAGAAGGTAATTTTTATCTATCTGTATCAAAATGGTACGGAGACGATTTCAGAAAGGGAGCTAGCCAGTCAGCACTCTTATAATGATAAATGTAGTCGAAGAAGAGTATACAAGTTTACCTGGCGACAGTTCTTCAAAGTTCTTTGACTGTTTCCAGAAATAGAGAAAATAGATTGCACAGCAGTCTCTTGCACAGTGTGAGACTAATGTAAAAAGCTCTATTTCATAGCATTAAGAATTAGATTTGCCCTTCCTACTTTATCACAATTTAATGCGGATGTAAGAAACCTAAAACAATATGGTAGTCGAATGGAACGGAGAAATCTTAAAGACAGACAGTGAACCATTTCTTTTCAGATGAACTTCAAAGTTGATTTATTTGTTGAGGCATGTTTCGTAAGCATAGCTTCCATGCATGTTGCGGATATAGGATTGGTTAGTATGAAAGATCTTGATGGGCAATTCTGAAATACAAAACAAAAACAAAAAGGCTTTCCTTAACTTTTTTTCAAATAACATGAAAGGCAGCCAATCCTAGGATTTGTTTCTACCTAATTTTTAGAAATGTTTTTAATATCTGGTCAGATTTGTAATCAGAAAGTAAGTTTTCCTAGATATTCTCTTGTTTTCCGGGCTAAGGTCCCAAGATCAATTCTTGCCCTAGAGCATCTGCTCTGAAGAATATTAGAGCTTTTGATTCCCTTAGATAACATTTAGCCACCTACTGGGTTCAAAACCAGATACATTTAATGCTCTGTCATAACCAGTAATGTAAATGTACCGTAAAGCAATGCTATTTTCATCTGTCTGCCATTCTGCTTTCCTAATTATTATCTACACTGGTGCTAAACAATTCTGTTTATGATTTACTGACAAACAAGTTTTTTGTCAAATACTTTCCTTAGATATGAGAAATGAATCCTAAGTCCAATAAGTATAATCAGAGGTCCATCTACCATAAAGTGAACTGTCTTCATTTTTTTATTAAGATAAAGTTAGCCAAAATGAAGTCAGGAAATTTGCCCTTACTCTTGTTTTCCATCATTCTATGTTAATTTAAGATGCAGCACACAGTAAGACAATACAGTCTAAAAAAGTAATCTGGGCGTTAGATTTGAATAGAGGAGGATTTAAATTCAGACTCTTCTGGTTACCGCTGGCTGGCCTTAGGTGAGTTCTGCAAGCTGTGTGATCCTTGGTGTCTTGTTCCGTAAAAAGAGGATGTTATCTACCTCATGGCATTATGTGAGAATATGAAGGGATAATGAAAGGAAAGTGCCGATAAAGGGTCTGGTACATAGAATTAAATATTAAGTAACGAGGTTATTTAAAAATATTACCATCCCGATTACCTCTGCCTACTCTACACCAGCTCTGGCTGACTCCAGCGGACCTGGTTTGATGGCTGAGGGCCTTGCTCAGGGCCACGCATGTGCTAGACATTTTACAGAGGCCATATCGCCGACTGTAAATCCCGTTCTTTCACATTCCCATTTGAATTGGTTTGATTACTTAATGTTCTTGTCTTTTTTTTTCTTCCACAGGAAAATGGGCCTTACTATACATCTTATCCCCCATCACCAGATTTGTGACCTGCCATCTTTTAGCGCTACTGGTTTCCAGGGACGTCACTTGCTCCACGAATTGCTACCTATTGAAGTGATATTCATTTTTGCTCTTCAGATCCAGAGAGCCTTTTGTCCCCACCTCTCTGGTATTTTTTTATTGACTGTATATTTTCTGGCACATAAGCAATCTGAAAATGGTAGGCCATTCCGAACTGCACACTTATTTTAAATTTGTATATTTGTATCAAATGAAAATGTTCATTTTTAGAGGGTTGTTAATAGAAATCGGGGAGCAACTTTTGAGTATCTTCAGTTTCCTGAGAGGACACTAGATTCTCCGTTAGACCAGCCACCGATGTTGTCCATGCCATCTCTCTAACATTGCACGCTTCCTTTGTGTACTTCACTGTTTCTCAAAATATATAGAACCAGTGTGTGCTGACCATAGATGCATTGTTTGCTTCAGATCCTGGCACTACATTTTATGCAGATAATTTGGTTATGATAAAAGAGAATTGTCTGGGATCAAGGATGTGGAAATGTATCTGATCAAAATACCAAAATCATTAGCAAAATATAGGTCTTGGAATCTTACTGCGCTAGTTAAGACGAAGATTTAAGGACGAAAGTTCCTTGGATTTATGATTTGTTAAGATTGCCACCGTTCTGGTCTCAGTAGTGGAGGACAATAAGACCATATCTTCCGCCTTTTTCCTATAATCATGGGTGATTTGGTTGCCTTATTTTAGAGGACGTCACTTATTAGTACTCTTAAGTGAAAGGTATCTCTTAGACTCCATCAGTGACCCTTTCGAGAGCGTGGTCTTCCCAGAGGTGTGATTTTGTTTGGCTCTTAAAGCTACTCCCTCTAAGGACATTTCCTCGCAGTGTCTCTTGAGTTGCCTACATCAATATGGAGGAAGTTTGTTGCAGCAAACGAAATTCCAGATTGCATTTGCCACTCAGACTCTATTTGTGCCTTAGCTTGTTTATGAATAAGAACCAGAATTACGATACCTACCTCACAGAGGTACCCTAAGAGCATTTAGAAAGGGCTTTTGATGCCTTTGGGTGCAGAATGCCAGCAGAGCTTATGTAGGGTGTCATTTCGGTCAGTCTTTAAATGATAATAAATAGACTTGAGGGTACTACCAGGCACTCCTCTTGTCCTTGGCACCTTCTGAGTCATTTTTCTTTTCGTGGGACAAGAGCTGCTAGTGAGAAATCCCAACCGTGAGGACCTCCTTCCTACTTTGTCCAGAATTTCTTCTGGCCTGCTCCTCCTCCAGTGCCACACTTTAACAAGAGGCATGTGTTAGCCATTTTAAACATTTCTTCTTGAATTAAGGTCAAACCACTGTCATTTCCGTCTGGTTGTCTTCATATTCCTTTTGATTCCTACGCCACGCCCCTCCCTCAGTCCATCCTGTACATTGGCGGTTCAGGGAAGAAAAAGTAGAACCCTTCTGTTCCAGTGTGTTCAGGATCAGTGCTTCCAAAGGTCCCATACATCTGTGCCCAAGTTAATCGTTCAGTGGCGATAACGGAAACCTCCTCCTTTTATGACAGAGAAATTCCCCTATAGTTGTATTAGCCCCATTCAAGTAACAGGGGGCTTTACATTTCTTCGATAAACCCTCTTCTCTTTTGTATGTACTGGACACATTTGCTTTGCATCAGATATCAAAGCCACTTAGCTCCTTATATGTGCTTATCTGGTAAGAGTTTCCTGTTATGTTCCCTAGGTCATCAGGTCCAGACAGCCAGTCAGTTGGCTGGTATTAGGCTTCCTCCTTCCTCTCTGATAGCACTGCTTTAAATCCCTTAAGCTTTGAGCTTTAAAAAGCTGAAAAATTATCTTCATCTTCTCCAGGCTATTATTAGATCAGAGTTGGGGTCACTGGGAGCGGTCATTAAAAATATACCACCTTTTCTTTTTTGAAAGTGGACTGGGCTACCTCCAGTTGGCATCTGGCCTGAATCATTTCCTCTGTAGATAATAGAGGCTGCAAACTACTTTGCCGTTCAAAAGGAACTAAAATTATTGGAAAGAATAATTTGGAAAGAATGTCCCTCTGCTATATTCATATGAGTATATTAATGTCTAGTAACACAAGCAAGATTCTACATATAGTGAAATTCTGGTTCAATTGATATCCTAGGGTATAAAGGTAATATGAAAGTATATACATATCAGCCCCATTTCACAATTTAATGGTGTCCAAAGATAAGGGCTGTACTTTTCAGTGAAACTAAATTTGGTATGGGACCAAGCTCATGTTTTTATAGCTGCCTAGAGTGTTATATAATGAAGTTGTTTCAGCGCATTAAGTCCTACGAGGGGAACATAGTGACCTTATGGTGAAATGATCATGTAAAGTTCAGTATGTATCTGCCTTTGTCAACAGGTTGCGTTGTCTGGATAACATGCCATTTTCCAGGGACACATTAGAGGATAAAAGGGTGACTGGGTGGAGATGAGCACTAGCATCTGATGTTAATTCAAAGCCCCACCAAGTCTTTGATTTAATCCAACTTCAGTCATGCCAGATGCTAGTCGAATTGAGGAAGAAACAACTTCTAAAATTTTAATTTAATTCATTAATTCATCCAAGGCATAATAGGATTTTTTAAACAAGTACATTTCTTCAGCATATATTTGGGTTCTTCTTAACTCCTCTATATCCAAGTTTCTTGCTAGCGAAAATAACGTCTGGGAAAAAAACTATCTTTATTAGACTCCTAAAGCTTAGAGATCAAGTGGTTTCAAGATTTTCTTTTCTTTAATATACATCTTATTTCACTGGCTGGTGCTCTATTTATTTTTTCAAAGGAATCCAAGTAGTTTGAGACCAAACAACAGGATTTTTAATTTTGATAGGAAAAATGGATACAGGTTTTTGATCACATATCTGAAATCTGAAAGGATTAAAATATCTTGCATTTCTAGAGAGGGATGAGAGTAACCACTCCAGTAGAAGAACAGGGCCTGACTATTTCTCCCTGTTCTCCATTTGCTTAGATATTGTTTAATGAATTCATACTGTAGGTAATGGTTTCTTTTCTTTGCAATAGTTAATAAGAAAATGATAAAATGTGGTTTCGGTATAAGCTACAAATCGCTCTTTGTGTTTCCCCTGATTGTGTATGTATATATAGAGAGAGTTTATGTTGATTAATATATGAATAGAAATTATTAGAATTTGAAGTACTAGAAGGAGGACTGTATTTTAAGACCAGTGGATTGATTGTATTAATGACCCAGAGGACTATAAGGTAGCAGCATATACACCTCTAAAATTGGAGATGGCCAGTGAGTTTCAGATGGTAGTTCTCTTAAGTTATGGTCATCATAGTCCATATGCACTAGAATGTTTTACCTACACTGGCACTGATATACCTCATGGTACGTGACTGACTCTGGTTCAGGATTGCCTGAAACCATGAAAGATTAAAGGAGGACTCTACCTGTGATCTAGGTCATATCAGAAACCCAGAGATTATAAGGATTACCCAGTAGGCCAAACCCTATATACATATACATATACATATACATATACATATCCTATATACATCTACCTTCATACATATGTATGTGAATATATATGTGTGTACACACACACACACATACACACACACCCAGTAATCCACTTTGCATCACATTCTTTGAATGTGGTTTCTATGGCCCATATGTAGATAACACAGAGCAATAAATAACATAGTTCAAGCTTTGATTCTATCAGAATAGCCCTTAAGCAGATGATATCAAGGTCACTTTATATATTAGTGGCTCTTTTGGATATTAGTTAATTTTGTTTTCGTTGCTTCCAGGAATAGTATCTAATCTTTTTACATGAAACAAGCATGAAATGTATAGGGTCACTGAGTTCAAGAAGAAAAACAGATATTCTATAGGTGAATTACACTAACAAAATCGTAACTGCTGAATGATCTAATATTTTTGTTGAACGGTTAAAATTAATACATTTTGTATATACAATCATACTTTTCCTTTGCGATGTGTTTTGTTAGTGTAAGCGCACAGTCATCATAAACTGAGCCAGCACTTTGTTAGACCAATTCTTGTGGGCCAAAATATTTAAATAAGAGTTTAACATATGTAAATGATTTTAATTGCTGTTGGGCACAGAAGACCCAAAAATGTTTTCTTGACATGGTCTTAAAATGTGTTTATTCAGAATTCAGAATGCTTTTATGAATATTTTATTTTACTTTTTTTTTTTTTAATGTTTTTTTTGAGAGAGATACAAAGCGTGAGCAGGGGGAGGGGCAGAGAGAGAGAGAGGGAGACACAGAATCCAAAGCAGGCTCCAGGCTCTGAGCTGTCAGCACAGAGCCAGACGCAGGGCTCGAACTCAAAGACTGCAAGATCATGACCTGAGCCAAAGTCGGAGTTTTAAGCAACTGAGCCACCCAGGTGCCCCTGAATATTTTACATTTAAAAATATATTTTGGTCTTTCCGAAGTTGAAGTTAGATCCCATTACTCTGTAAATATAGCTGATGAAGAGCCAGTAGTAAAATGGTAGTGTTTATATTGAACCATAGGGTGGGATAGTTTGTTTTGGTCATTTGCACCTGGATTTTCTGTAATCACCAAAGTTAACCTATGGAGTTAAATGCAGTGAATTTTACTGTCAACCTTCTCTATGGGGACTTGGACTAGTGTTTCTCAAACTTTAATGCGCATACAATAAATCATCTGGCAATATGTCAAAATCCAGATTCTGATCCAGTAGCTCTGGTGTGGCCTGGGATTCTCAGTTTCTAACAAGCTCAGGTGATTATCAATACTCCTGGTCCCAAGACCACAAGGAAAAGAGCCAAGACTATATTCAGCTTCCATATTTTCCCTGTTTTGAGGAAAGGAGACATAACTATCGTAATCCTTTCTGTGGGCCAGGCACTCCGATTCATTATCTCATTTAATCCTCCTACAAATCCTGTGAGGTCGATGGTGATAGAGAGGTTAAATGACCTGCTGAAGCCCACGCACACAAGCAGTGCATGACAGAGGCGTGTTTCTCAAACTTGAATAATGCACATCCCCTTTTAGTAAGGAGAGGTTGTCTTAGTTCCTCAGTGTTTACTCCATTATTTATTATGTTATCTCAGTATATATAAAGCTATGTATAATGCTTTACGCTTATAGTTCTTGCACAATTATAAACCCAGAAGAAGTTTATAGATTAGATACAAGCAAAACTATAAAACTAATACAACTTAAAGTAACCTTAACGAAATAGGATGGACAACGATGTTTTGCCCAAACAGAACTGTCACCCATAATGTGATGATGGTACCGAGCCCTGTAGCACAGGTTCCTTCAGGCTCAGCACACACCCGCCCTGTGCTGTGTGTGCTGCATAGCGACTCAGCTGTCTCCCCTGTGTGTCTCAGTTCAGACTGTTCCTTTCATTTGTTTAGCACATAGTGGTATCACTTGGCCTTCATCTAGCTTGAATGTATCGTTCCCCTATTAAGTCAGCCGCTGTTCTCCATAAGCCTTCCGCAGCCAAAGCAGAGCCCAGCTTTAGTGTGCAAGTAAACATAAATACGAACGTAGGCACTTAAAACGTCCTGGCAAAATTGGGTTTTAAAGCAGTTTATGTTAGTAAACTAATATCCGGAACATGAATATTAATTATTTTGAAGTTTTTCATCAGCATGAAAAGTGTCTAATTCTCACAGTAAACTCATGGATTCCCCCAACCAAACACACACACACACACACACCCACACACTCACATTCCCCCCCACCGTTCCCCCCACCCCCTGACCCAAGAATTTTTAAGGATGGTTAGTTAATATTGGTGCTTTGGCCCCTAACACACCTGGGTTCAGACCTCGGGCATGGTTCTCCACCTTTCTGAACCTCAGTGTTTCCATGTGTTCAACAGGGATAATAATACTCATTGGATAATTAGAAATGCAATAATGCTCATAAAGCATGGATGGTTAAGTGTTTACAGAAGGTAGCTACCATTGCTTTGATTAGAAATAATAATAACTGGGGCACCTATGTGGCTCAGTCGCTTAAGTGTCCAACTCTTGATTTCGGCCGAGGTCATGATCTCACAGTCATGAGATTGAGCCCCGTGTCAGGCTTCGCGCTGGGTGTGGAGCCTGCTTGGGATTCTCTCTCTCCCCCTCTCTCTGCCCCTCCCTCACCTCAGAATAAATAAATACTGAAAAAAAAAAGAACAACTAACATTTGAGGACTTAGTATGTGCCTTCTACATTGCCAAGCTCTTTATATATGTTACCTTCTACATTGAGAGAGAGAATCAGGATTCAAATCAAAGTCTGATTTCAAAACTCATACTCTTAAGTAATAATACAAAGCATCGATATAAGTTGCTTATTTAACAAGCTTATTTAATTTTAATTTGTATTTTCTCAAAAATACTATAAAACTAATGATGTTTCTCTGGATGGGATGTGGCTAAGGTTTTTTTAAACAACTGTGTAATGTGCTAAGAAATTGACACAATAAATATGAATTGTTTTTCAAGGCTATCATGCTAGGTTGTGGTCCAGTAGAAGTGTATTAGGACCGTTAGGCTCAACTTGTACATTAATGTTCTCTTGCACATTTAACATCTGTAACTAATGATAACATGAGATTCTTCCTGAATCTCGATATAGCTTTTTTGCAGAAAAAAAAAGAATTCCTCCCCCTCACCACTATTACATTCTTTGATAGTTCTGAGAAATAGTCTGCAGACATCTTAATTTTCACCTGTGAGACATATTTTTTAAAATTGCCCTGTCCTTTAAAATAGTTTCAAGTAAGTTTTTTACCTTCTCCTAGTTTTCTAAAATAAATTCTGGAGTTCTGAAAAGAACTCCAGATATGAACAAGCATATCTGTAGGCTGGGTTTTTACTGTTTTGTGGTTTTTTTCTAATTGGGTGCTGGGAGAAAATACCAGGAGAGAGTTGTAAGAGGAACTCATTTATTAACAAAGATAGTATGTATCAAAATCAAGTTCTTTCCCTACTTCCTAAAACATACTTGCACAAATTATTAAGGCAGTGGAGATACATGAAACATGAGGCTGCCACTAAATTTTGTAAGGTCTGGTTTTAAAAATATATATATTTTCTTTACGACATCCTATATAGAAGCATAATAATAATCTATGTCGTGGAAATCATTGTTTCTGATCCAGCCTCTTTTCCCCATCTGCAAGATCTTTAAGTTCAATGAATGTATGGCTCTCCATCAAGATAGAAAAGATGTCCTCTCTGCCTTATCCCGTAGCCCAGCATTGGAAAATTGTTCTGGCTTCACATTACAGATAAGGCCCAGTTTTACCTGCTTTTCTCCAGTTTTAGCAGCCTGTTACTTGATTTGGGTTGTAAGCCCTACTTCAAGTTATTTTTCCTCTTTCTCTTATTAAAGGCAAATAAGATCAATTCATTATAACTTTGGATGGAATGGCCTCTCGTCTTTGAATTTAAAAAAAAAATCCAAATTTATTTTTTTATAAGGAGGTATCCAAAGCATTTGACCATTTCATTATGTCTTCTAGTTGAGATGTGTCTGACATTTTCATTTTGAAATGCTTATTGTAAATGATAACATTGGTTGTTTAACACATTGTCTTAGGTGGGTTGTTATCTGTGAATTTTATTTCTAATAACAAAGTAAGTGTTAAAACTTACTATGAAAGGGGCATAGGTTCTCAAACAGATGAGGAAGTAGAGGGCCAGGCAGGTTAAGGCAGCAACGTTGCGCTCACAGCCAGATCATGGCGATAGTAGGTAGTTTCAGGATGACCTTGCCATCTATAGCTGGAGCCCTTTGGTTTAACTATGTTTGCATGGCCCCTTGCCTTTGACATTCCCTCTGAGACCTCTAAACAAGTTTTGTTTTGTTTTTTTTAATTTATTATTTATCATTTATTTTTTTATCTAAGTTGCACTTGCTCAGCCAAGTTCCCTGGGAGGACCAGAGTTCAAGAATTAGCAGCAGAGTTATCAGTCAACTTAAAGTTAGGTAAGTGAATGCACAGTTCACAGTTCACAGCGGACATGCTGCACAGTTGTTTTCTTTGTAAAACACTTAGTACAAGACCAGAACTATGAGGTGCTATCATTTCCTTGTTGAATCCATCCTGTTGCTATGGAAAATGTCTTAGTAAAGTCGGTTTGGAGCCTCAGGTACCCCCATGGGAGTTACACAAGGAGTGAGAAAAAGGCAAGAACCCCATTTTTTTTTTTTTTTTTTTTAGTTTTTAGTGGAGTGGCATAGGGTAAGATTACTCTGCATCTGGGGCTTTTTGTTTGTCTTGTTTTTATGTTTATATAATTTATTGTGACATGTATCAAAATCAAGTTGTAAATATAATACCATCCTATATTATATTCTTATGGATATAAAAGCTCTCGTGACTATACCTATTTCTATTCAAGTTTTATGGAGTATATCCTTTATTGGTATGTGCATTTTTTTTATTTTCTCTTTACGTTTTTTTGGCATCTTTATTGAAATGTAATTCACATATCATAAAGTTTATCCATTTAAAATGTATACTTCCGTGGTTGTTAGTATGCTCAGTGTTATACAGCCATCACCACCATCTACTTTTAGAACATTTTAACACCCTAAATGGAAGCCCCATACCCATTAAGAGTCATTCTCCGTTCCCACTCCCCTCCACCCTTCCTCCTGCGTTGTTTGGACTTTACTCCTCCCTCCAAGACACAACTCCATGTTGCACGATTGGTAGAACAGTGTCTCAATAAGTATCTATTGAATGAATTAATACCCACATAGGTCCCTAGCCATAGCAACTGAGGAGTAATTGAAAGGGCAGTGGAATCAGTGTCAAAAGACTAGATTCCGATCCTGACTGATGCTTACCAGCAGAGCTGTTGTGGCTGTGGAGTCACTTAGCCGTACTAAGCCTCAGTTTTCATACCTATAAAACATTGATAGCAGTGTCTACTTCACAAGATGGTTGTGAGAATCACCCGAGAAAATATGGTCACAACACTTGGCGCAGTGCCTGGCCCACACTAAGAAAGTCACTGACATTTGTTCTTGGTAAAAGAGAAACCCCTAGGTTGGTGACCGGGGGAAATGCCTGCTACCAGATTGGACATGAGAGAAATCTGGCAGCAGGCATTTGCCCTGGTCGCCAACCTAGGGGTTCCAAGTAGTGGCATAGCTCCTTCTTATTGCCATTCTTCCCAGTTTCCTTCCTCACGAGAGAGAAGTC
The DNA here is from genome assembly GCF_028018385.1 of Neofelis nebulosa. Taxonomy (NCBI): domain Eukaryota; kingdom Metazoa; phylum Chordata; class Mammalia; order Carnivora; family Felidae; genus Neofelis; species Neofelis nebulosa. Next base: position 121,200,123 of record NC_080783.1, read on the forward strand.
TAAAGTACAACTTCCAACTGTTCACTCTCCCTTGACCTCCCAACTGCTGCCTCTCCCATTTCCTCTCCAGCACGATCGCTGCGTCCTCCTCACGTGTGGTGTTGATTCTCACATAGTAGCTACTCCATAAGCTACTTTGTACAGAAGCGAGCGTGTCCAATGTCAATGCCTAATTTAGGCAACTGACAGCCTGGGACTGATTGCCAGGCCTTTCAGGGATAAGGGGACGTATTTAACTCTACTTTTCTCTCATAGCCACCACCTCCCCCTGCCTCTAGAGTTGCATTAGCAGATTTCCTATACATGCATCTTACAAAAACATCCCTACACAGTAGTAATGAAATAATAGCAGCTGTCATTTACAGGATACCAGACATTGCGAATATATTATCCCTAACTCTTAAAATAAACTTGCAGGTTAGATTATTTCCCCCCATTTTACAGAAGAAAAAAAAGAGAAGAAACTGGGAGCAGTAAAGAAACTACCCATCAGGTAATTTTAGGGAATACGTTTTGGAAAGGCAGAGAAGATTGGGTAAATCTATCTATACAGAGTGTCTTCCTTAAGCTATCAGGCTGTCCATTGTATGGCATTTGTCTGGTATATAGCAGCATAGACCTCAATTCAAATCCCAGCTCAACCGTTTTCTGGCTGTGTGACCCAGACACGTCTCCCAACCTCTTTGAATTTCAGCCCTCTTATATGTAAAGAGTACTTACCTCTTAGAGTTATTCTGAGGATCAAATGACTTAATACTTCCAAAAGTCTCATAAACACTAGCTGGTGTCTCATTTAAGTATTCTAATTGCTGTGATCAAAAGTGTCTCACTTTCCAGACTTAATCTTGGCTCTTTAATCTTAAATTATGTCACATCCCCAGTTCAGAAGATGATGATGTATTTGGTATGTCTTTCCTTCAAGAGAAAATGACATTTTAAGTCAGGAGTTGGCAAACTTTTTTGGTCAAGGGCCATATCATAAATATTTTAGGCTTTTCAGGCCATGTGGTCTCTGTCACAACCATTCAGCTCTGCCATTATAGCATGAAAGCAGCCACGGACAGTACTTGAGCAAATGGGTGTGCCTGTGTTCAATAAGACTTTATTTATGGAGACTGGAATGTAAAGTTCAACTAACTTTTCAAGTATAACAAAATAATATTTTTCTTTGTTTTCAACCGTGTAAAACTATAAAAGTACGCTCAGCTTGAGGGCCATGTGAAAATAGGCAGCGGGCCACCGTTTGCCAACCCCCGTTTTAAATAATTCAGTGTTTCTCTAAAACTGATGAATCCAGTAGAGGCCTAATTAAGAAAAAGCAATTTGGAGAAAGAAAAAATCAAGAGCCAGTCAGTGTATCAACTAGCTAGCCCAGATCAGAGCTATGTATTGATCACTCCCTTGCCTAACACAATTCATGCAACCCCTTTGAGCTTAACCTTTGTAATCTACAAAAATGAAGATAGCGCTACCTCTCTGACCTACGCCTACTTCCTCCAGGTGATGGGAGTTTTATAATAATTATTATTTATTGTATTTATACCTTTGTACTAGATATTTGACTCCTTTTTGTTCTTATCCTCTTATTCCTACTTTACAGATGAAGCAGGGAGGCTCAGAGAAGCAAAAAACTTGCCCAGGGTTCTCAACCCCATAAGCCTGCCCAACCCACTCAGTAGAATACAGACTGCATGGGAAGAGGGAGCTCATTGGACTCATTACGTGCTATATGCCCAGTGCCTAGCCTAGTACCTGGTATATAACGGACATTGCATAAATGCTTGTGCAATGAATGAATGAACGAACAGATGAATGAATGAATGAATTTTCCCTTATGCGAGTGGTTCTTCATCTTTTCTTAGGTCAGGGACACCTCTGAGAAACTATTTTAAAGGTCTGGATCATCTCTCCAGATAAATATCAAACTAAGAAACCTTACATTAAGTATTTGGCCAACTATTGAAAGAAGATGCTGTTTATGTGTTCTGAATAATGTTGATCAGAGTTCTTTTCATAAGCATGGAAACAGGATTGGGAGATGTCTTATTTCTTTCCTTTTCTTGAAATAATTCTATCAAGGGCACTAAACATTAAGGCCTAACATGTTTTCTGTAGTCACTCATGGCTCCCAGGCATATTTCTCAAAACTTGATTCCCTTAAAAGTCACTTTCTCAAAAATTACCACTTAAAAAATGACATTTATTGGTCCCAAGTGCTTCAACAGGAAAAGTGAGAAACCACAGCCTGTTAGGACTAACATGCAATTTTTTGCCTTCAGAAATACAGTTGTGAGGGTAACATTCAACAGCTCACTGCTCAGAAGCCACCTGGATCTGCGTCCAGCGTGTTACTCAGGATTGGCCTTCTGCTGCTTCTCCTTCTTGTCATTTACTTACCACATCACATTCCATACCATGGTCTCCTGTTAAGGAGAGAGAGGGTTATTAATATTCAGACATTAAATTCAGATGTTACTGATTTTTATTTTCTCCTCTAAAGCATCTGCCGTTTACATACTCTCATCATTTACATCAGAACCTTTAGGTCATGACTCATTTCAGGTAAACTGTGAGATTAAGGGTATTTTGTTTTCACAGAGTGCTATAAAAACAAAGTCTGTTGCTGTCGGAGACTTAAAAAAGAACATTCAGGTACTGCATTCACTTGCTCCTCCCTTTGCACTCCCATTACTGCACCCCCCCCCCACCAGCCCTTGACCCCCGCGAAAGAAGTTGCTTTCTAAAACATGAGTATTACCGTGTTTCTGGGATAAGTCACTCTATTCATGCTTTGGTCATGTCGTGCCATTTAATATTCCCCATGGCACTTACCGCCAGGGCTCATATTCAACCACATCAATTGTTAAAAGTACCAAAATAGCTGCCATCCTGAGCCCTGCAGGTGCCCTTTACTACCCCCATCCTTCCCCCAGGTTCCCTGGATCTCCACACAATCCTAGCAACTAAAGGGTTAATACCACCTGCCCTTTCAGAACCCTATGCCAAGACTATGGCTAGCACCTCTTCTGATTGGTCAGTGCCACATTTATTAAATACTACATTTATTGCCATATTCATATATATATATATAATATATATATATAACATATAATATATGAATATATAGGTCATATATATATGAATATATATATATATATATATATGAATAACTAGGGACATAGACTTTGTTTTGTTCATTGCAGTATTCTCAATATCTCCTTGAACAGTCGCTGACATGTAGTAGGTTTTTAAATAATTGCTGAAAGAAAAATGTATTTATGCTTATGGTATCCAAGAAGTAAGATCTGAAGCAGGAGAATCACTTGGTCAATCAGGATTTGGGAACTACTTGATGAGTCCTAGGAACAGAAAAGGCATAAGAATTAAGAGGATCCCCATATAATACATTTTTATGGATAGCCAAATTTTCTTTCCTTTGGTTAGCAACTTTGCTTCACAACATTAACTCTCAATAATTTGCTTCTCCCGACCCGGGGAAGGGCTGTTAAGTGAGGATTGGGTTTCAGGTCCCAAATTGCCTCATTAATGACCAAATACTAGACCTGGAGGTAGAAGCTGATTTTCTACCAAGCCAACAAGATGTGGAAACCTGTGGGAAGGCTCTGAGGTGATGAGACAGCCTTGCAGAGGAGTTTTGTGCAGTCTTCTAGGATGGTGGAGACTGAGTCACCCATAAAACGAGCCAGAAAGCCCAAGTGGCCAGAGCCGTTTCTGTCCTTCCCGACAGCTGGGCCTTCACACACACACACACACACACACACACACACACATGCACAGAGAGAGTGGGCACTGATGAATGCTTAATACCTACCCCTGGAGCTACCCTCAGGTAAAGTTACCCCACACAAATCTGGGCACCGTCGTCAGCATGCCTCTCTTGCCAGGCTAGGAGACGGACAAGAGATGCTCGTGTCACATCACCTCGGCAGAGTCCAAACAATTCGGTGTGGTGCATTCTTAAGAATTCCCTAACACTTCCTGCCTTTCCTTAATATCCACCTGTGAATGTCTCTGAACTTCGGAAGCTATTCCAAGCCTATGCCATCCATTATTTTTTTATTTTTACTTTGTGAGATACAGTCTTCCACGTGTTCCAGATTTGTCTTTTTCAGTGTTCAAGGACTACCTGCTAAACCTGGCATTTTATAACTTGGTGATTATTTAGTTCCGCGCTCACCTCCCTAATGCCTCCTGTCTTCATGTAATCATCCCCAGATGAATGTAGCTCTTCAAGAGGCCCCGTGTGCTTGGGGGACCTGCCAGGCACCCGGATGCTAACCGTAAACTACCTCTTGGGTCCATTACTCTTCTCCATCACACCGAAGAGGTTCTCTATTTTCTCCCTCATGACAGCAAAATGATTGAGGTGGAACCAGATGGCACTCTGCCTCCTTGTTTCAGCTCCCAGGCCATAAACAAGTCTCCTGGTTTTGGTTCATTTAGTGCCAGGTGTTTTGCATTTTTGTTGTCTGTTGATTTCTCTGTTTAAAATGGCTCCCAGTGCAGCACTCGAGTGCTGTCTGGTATTCCTAAACGCAGGAAGGCTGTGATGTTCCTTAGGGAAGAAATAAATGGGCTAGATGAGCTCCGTTCAGGCATGAGTTGTACGGTGCTGTTGGCCACAAGTGTTAGTGAGTCAACCATATAAGGGATCTTTAAACAGGAACATACTGGGGCGCCTGGGTGGCTTGGTCGGTTAAGCGTCCGACTTCGGCTCAGGTCATGATCTCTCGGTCCGTGAGTTCGAGCCCCGCGTTGGGCTCTGTGCTGACAGCTCAGAGCCTGGAGCCTGCTTCTGATTCTGTGTCTCCCTCTCTCTCTCTGACTCTCCCCCACTCACTCTCTGTCTCCAAAATAAATAAACGTTAAAAAAAAAAAAAATTAAAAAAAAAAAACAGGAACATACAGAAAACAAAGTTACAGATTGATTGGTTGGTGAAAAATGTTTTGACCAGAGGCTCAGCGAGTGGAACCTCGTATTTCTCCTAGCAGCAGTGTTTCAGGATTCACTGATTTAGTGTCCCAGCACCTTTATAAAACGTAACTACCACAAACAATAAGAATCAGTTGCAGTTGTGAGCAACTGAATCCACTATATTTGTTCTACTAAACAGTTACTAGACACAAGTTTACTTACTACCTATTCAGAAAATCCTTGTTAAGCAGCTACCATGCACTGGGCTGTAGGAACACAGGCTTGCACAAGAGGGTCAGAGTCCTTAACTTCATGCATCTTCTAGCCTGATGGGGACATTTGTAAACATGCAAGACAAGTGTGAATCTGATGTTAACGACCAGTTCTGTCACAACAAGGGATAGACAAAATCCTTGGCCAGGAGGGACTAGGCAGATGTCTGTTCGTCAGTTCTTGCCCACCTATCCTGTCAGTCCTCCTATCTGTACTAAAATGTACTCACCTACCTGAAAGTTCCTCTTCACTCACTCCAGCATCCAGGGAGAACCTTGATAGGCAACAGGTTAATAGGTCCTTCCCCACTTACAAGAGAGCTCTGGGGAAAGCCTAGTCCAAGTGTTGCGAAAAGGTTATGTTTGGACATTAACTGATCACAGATGCTTGCATCACTGTAATGAGAATGACCAGGGCGCCCTCCTGGGCTGAGCAGGGAAAAGTTCTGGAATCTAATAGTAATAACTGGTGTATTTTGTATTTGCCTAACTCCCCATGGCTGCCCTATATCTGATGTTGGAATGTCTGGAAGCACACAGAGTCATTGATCCACTTATTGTATGGTAATAAATACACAGACTTTCTGCTTAATCAGGGCTAGACTGTGATTCTAAACCCTCTTGCTGTGCACTTCATGGTTTTCCATATGATTCTAAGAATCTGCCTCATCCAAAATGTCCTGGGTCACACTCCACAGTCTCTCTTTAAATACTGACATCTGCCCTTTGAACTTGTCTGGGGACCACATGCCCATTCTCAGAAAGGGAGCCACCAACTCCCTGCTTGTATTTGTGATGGCTCAGTCCCTGCCAGCCTCTCCCTCTTCCAGCAGAATGTCATCAGGAGGCTAATACATGATTTATGAGAGCCTCGTGCTCATCTAGATCCTTCCTCAGCATGCTGGTCTGTATCAGCCATCTGCTTGTGTGATCCAGGATCGTGTGGGACCCCTCCAGTCAGCTAGAGACAGGTGACCTTATTGCCCAGCAACAAATTTCAGAGACTTATTTGTCACTGAGTAGTTGCTCTGATTTCAAGTTTTAACATTCAGAATCTTCAAAAAAGATGCAGAATCTTCAGCTATATTTCCATTGCTACAGACATTTCTCTCCCTATTTGCTCCTTGGGAAATCCTTGCAGTAATCAGATTGCCCAATGTTAGACAATTCTTCAAACATGGCTTTGGATGCAGCCTGCTGTGTAATACTCCCTTTGCATTTTTGCAGTGAGAAAAGGAGTTTTATTAACCCTCCAGGTAGGTTTTGGTGAAAGACAGAAACTTTGCATCTAGAGGGTGCACTGTGCAGTGTCTGTTTTGAACACCACACTATTCACAGTGCTGAGCACGATACCTGTACTATTTATTTTTAATAAATATTTGGGCTAACTGCTGTCTTGGATTCTCACATTAATTGGAAGCCCTGCCCTTTATAGTTACTTCTGAACATGACATTATAAATATGTACTTCTTGACTACACTACATTTTAAAAATAGCTTACTGCTGAGCTATGAGCAGTATTTAACTGACCCCCATTTTTATGTTTTTTGCTTGTTTTTGTTGTTTTTTACTTTATATTGTAATATTACTATGAAAAACAAGTAGGCATGTATCTATAAAGCCATGCATTACAACCAGGGGGTAGAGAAGGTAGGAAGAAGAGGCAGGAAAATCAGCCCTGCCTTGTTTACATATCTAAATAGCTAAATGACTTTCAGTGTAGAGTGAGTTATTTGCAAAGAAGGTATAAAAGATGGATATATGTTCATCAGAAATGCATTCTTTAGCAAAGGAGAGTGTCTGTTCCATTGTAGAGAGAAAGGCTTAATAGTGTACTGTGTTTTAAGGGTTGAAGATTCTTTTTCCTGCTTTCCTTGTTCATTGCACTTAACTTGTTAGAGTGTTGGCAGAAAGAACACAGGGCTCTGGAATTACAAGACCTGTGTTTGAAACTTAGCTTCTCCATTTTCTTACCTACCTGGCCTTTCTCTCTAGACCTTATTCTTGCCTTATAATTATACTGCATCACCTCAAAACATAGCTGAAGGTAAATTAGAAACTAGAAAGCACAATATCCGACTAGAAAAGTAGCATCGTCACATCCTTTGTAAATCAAGATCAACCCCCTGACTCTGGATATTGTCAGAATTCACCAGAATTACATCTTTTATGAAAGGCTTCTGCTCACCCAAGTCTAATGTAATAAATGCAAGGACTTTGCCAAGGCAAATTCCTGAAAAGAACACAGTGCAACAGAAGCAGTTCACAAAGTCCTGTGAGTTTTGGTCAATGATTACATCCTGTTGCAGTGTTAGCAAGGGTTGGCAACCAACCTGGAGATAGAGAAAAGAAGTGACGAAAATGTCAAGATTCCTCAAGCAGATATGTCACGGAATGAATTAGAGTAGACTAGGACATTGTGTTCAGCGATAAGGGCCAGGAGGTTTGGCCATGTCCATACCAAATTATTACTGTCCTGTTTGAAGAATCTCACTTTGCCGTGAAGTGTTGAAAACAAATGCATTCCAGCAGAGAGTTGTCAGTCCTGCCCTTTATTCTGGATGACCTACGGACAGGAATAGCATACTGTACTTTCTTGTCTTATAGTTTTAACACTTCCTGTTTTTCAAACAAACATTTAGGACTCGTGGTACGACAGTTGCAAAGTGATCGTTTGAGGGGACGAGCTTTATTTGAATTTGCAGCTATTCCAGAGAGACTGCACGGTAATCGTGTCCTTGTTCGGTTGTGGTTTCAGTGAAGTGTGACCTTGTAGAGATTTTCCAGAGGGAATCAGATCTGAGAGTATGTTGAACTCAACCGAATTTTGCAACATGTCTAAGAACATTCCTTTGGGCACTCCTGAGTTGGATTTTTAACTCCCTTAGCTTCAGGTGTGAGGAAGGCACACAGGAATAGAAAAGGTATGTTCTCCCTGTTTTCCCCAGGAAATTTGTTTGCCGGAAGTCTCCTGAGTCCAGCCCACTAACTCCATGGTTCCCCAAGCACGTTCTCCCACTGGGTGAACCAAGAGGCTCCGTACTCTTCTCTCAACCTCTTACTAGGAGAAACTGATCTTCTGACCCAGGTTGTCAGGCTTTGACCTTTGGCACGTTTGTCCTGGTGTCCTTATGCAGATAAGCACACTTGGGCTAGGTGAGAAAGAAAAGGTGAGAAAATGGGCTAGGTGAGAAAGAAAAGAAAAACTGGTACCAATGAAGCTACCAAAGGAAAAATGGGAAAGGAGCTACCAGGAAATTGAAGAAGGGAAATGGAAATGGATAATGAGGTGGTGGGGGGAAGAGTTTTCTTGAAGAACATGCTGTACCAGAGGGTCACTATGACCACCTCAAAGAAAAAATTCTGACAGAACTTCTCTCTTTCTTCCCAGGGGTCTCTGATCATAGATCACACACCAGTGAGTCTGGGAGAAGAAATGGAGGTGAAAGGTCAGATTTCTGAGCATCCTAAATTCTGCTTCACAGTCCTCTATGGAAACTATGTTCCTGCCTTGCTTATTTAAAACTATCAGTAGGCAGTGATAACCTCGGAGAGAGGCTGAAATAGTGTGGAGGTAAATTGGAATAACTAGTATTTACAATCCTTTACCACAGGCCAGGCAGTATTCTAAATATATGAACACATTTGATTCTCCCAACAATCCTGGGAGGCTAGAACCTTTGTTATCCCCACTCTACAGATGAGGAAACTGAGGCACAAAGAGAATTAAGGCCTGAGTCCTGTTAGTGGCAGGGCCAGGATTTGAACCTGGTGTTAAAGTATCCAGGCCTCCAGTTTGCCAACTGATAGTGGCAGGCAATTACTTTCTTAAGGATACCTGTGAATTGGTGGTGGGATCAATGGGAATTCAGACTCTTAGGCTCCCCACACAGCTCTGTGAACCTCACAACTGGCACCAGTGTTAAAGGCTGTTAAACACTGTTGAAGTATTTAATGTTGAGCTTTATACAAAGTAACCAAGAATGTGCTAGCAACTAAATGAGAATATATATTTGATCTTAGAACTGAGTATTTTGTCCTGTCATTTAACATTTATTTGCCCTTTGTATGACAAGATTTGTCTTGGCAACCACCCATATAACTGCATGTCCCAGTATGAAACAAGAAATGGGCATTCTCCTGTGGTAACTTGGAACAGAATGTTCCTGATATGGAGACACTAGGTTCCAGGGTTAAATGTATAGTTACAGTCAGAAAAAAAACAGATATTTGGTACACCAGGACTCTAGGGTTACTCATTTGTTCTCTTTGGACAACTTCCAGATGTGCTTTGGCCAAATTAATCAGAAAGATGATTTTCTCTTCATCTCTGCCCCATTCCCTGTATTAGAGACCGGAACCTTAGCTACACAAATTCATGTTGGACGTAGGACTCAAGCTGAGCTGCAAAACATAACTTGTTTCCATTGTTTCCACTGTCTTTAGTTTTTTCAGCATGAATTTCCATGCCACATGTAAAGAACAAGCCTTTCATTCAGACCTCAAGGTTCCAACAATAGGGCCCCAGCCCGTTTTTACAGCCTCGTCTTTTTCCCACTACTTTCCTTCACCTCCAACACATTGGGCTGACTCCTGGCAGAGCTTCTGCAGCTCTGAACTTCTACTGTTCCTCTGAGTATCCTTTAAGCCCTGTCATAAACTCTATCCTCCAGGAAACCTCCACCAGTTCTCCTAACTTCATTGATCTCCCCCACCCTGAACTTGATCCCTATTTGAAGGCCCTTACTGTTAACCTCCCTGGTAAAAGGATCCTTCGTGCTCCTGTCCCGTGCCCCATGTTCCTCCGGTGGAGGAGTGTGTGGCTTACACCTTTCTTAAACAGCCTCGCTCTGCTTTGTGCCTTGCCTGATGTGTATGTACATTGTGAGGGGACATGTCATCGATATCCAATGTTAACCAGAGAAGGAATCTTAGGGATTCACTTGTATCACCTTTTCATTTTATAGATGAGAAAAAGAGGTGTGCAAAGGTCAACCACCCAAGGTCATTGGTGACATGGTGGCAGAGCCAGGCCTCTTGGCTCCCTGTACATTACGATCCTTCTAAAATGTGGAGGGTCACATGATGTCAAGGGAGAATATTTGGGGGGTTGTGAAATTGTATGGACTGTTTATATCCTAATGGGAATAATAGAGCAGAGAGGGGAAATTGATGATAAAATTATTGCAGGGGGAAATTGTTGAGTATGTGAGAGGGGATAGAATCTGGTGCAGGACTTCGAAAATATCCCAGACACTTTACCCATTGCGACAGTAGGGGACACTGAATATGTGGGTGTAGTTGTAGGTATATTGGTAGATAATCAAGAGAATGTGGACATTTTTTCTTGAACTCTCCTGTTTTTTTTTTCTTTTGATTAAGAGATAGGGTTTTTAGCTGAAAATGAGGAGGGAAAAGGTTTTAGAAGTTTGAAGTGAGAAGAGAGAAAAGTTGTCTGGGGAGTGGAAAAAGGAATCGATGAAGGAATTCTAGCATGATTGTGGTCAGCACTTACCACTTGAGGTTTGTGGTCAAGCAGTGTTTTCCAGGCTTTTGGCCCTCTGGACATTTAGCATCTCCGGCCCTTAGTAATACCCCTCACTGATTGTGATGATCAAAAGAACTCCCGGTCACATTTCCAAATGCCCCCTAGGGGACTGATCCATTCCTAATTGAGAAAAACTAGGACACCAGTCACAAAGAAGCATGCTTTTCTGTAGTCACATTCACCTGCCGGCAGGAAGTAGGCAGCAATCTGAATTTAGGACTCTTGGGGTTTGACAGTCAAGAACATGGGCAGGAGAGAGGGGGAGGGGGATTGAGGGTATATGTAATGGAGTGATTGTTACAGTCAGATTTTCTAAGCGACAGAATGCCCGCAGCTGGCTCAAAGCAACTCAGGAACACCCCAGTGGTGGAGGATTTCTGGCGACCGTTCAGGGGCTTTTGGATATGTGTCCAATTTCTGGCTATTACAAATAAAGTGTTATGAACATTCTGGTACATATGTTTGGGTGGACGTATACATTCATTTCTCTTGGGAATATAGCCAGAGTGGACTTGATGGGTCATAGAGAACATGTTCATTTAGCTCTATTAAAAACTGCTGCTCATCTGTTTAAAGGTTACATGTACCCCTACCTATGATTCAGTCATTCCATTTATCCAAGAGAAGACAAGGCATATGTCCACACAAAGACCTGTACATTAGTGTTCAGGGCTGCTTTATTTGTAATAGTAAAGAACTGGAAACAGCACAGCTGTTCATCAACAGGTGCATAGATCAACAAATGGGGTACAGCTGTACAATGGAATACTAAAAAACACTAAATGGAGCACTAAAAAACAATAGCTAAGTCAACATGGATGAATTCTAAAATAAATATGTGAGGAAAAGAACTGGGTACAAAAATACCTACTCTGTGATTCCATGAATATAAAATCCTAGAGAAGACAAACTGATCCATAGTGGTAGAAAGCAGATCAGCGGTTGCCTAAGTATCAAGTGGTGGGGAATAGAGAGAAGGAATGGGTTCCAAAAAGTACTAGGAAATTTCTGGGGGTGGTGGACATGTTTATTTTCTTGACTGTGGCAATTGCTTCACGGGTACATACATATGTAAAACTCACCAAGTTATACACGACAAAAATATGCATTTTATTGTATATGAATTACACCTCAGAGCTACTAAAAAAAAAATTAACCTACTGAATGGTTTTCCAAAGCGGTTGAACCAATCTGTACTCCATCAGCAACGTGTGAGAATTCTAGTTGTCTTCCACATTGTTGCCAACATTTGGTTCTAATCAGTCCTTTTAATTTTGGTGGTAGTGTGGTGGTATCACATTTTTGGTTTTCATTTGCATTTTCCTGATCAAATGACATTGAGCACCTTTTCATATGCACATGGGTCATTTGAATATCCTCTTCTGTTAAATGCCAACTTCAAGTGTTTTCCCATTTGTCTGTTGCATTCTTAATCTTTTGATTTGTAGGTCTTTGTGTATTTGGATGAGGCCCTTGTCATGACAGGGAGGGAGGGAGTTCTCAGTCTGTCACCTCCCTTTTCACTCTCTGAATGTTGTCTTTTGATGAAGAGTTCTTAATTTTAATGGAATCCAAGTTATTAAATTTTTCTCTTGTTTAGTGGTTTTTACATCTTGTTTTAAAAATGTTTGCCTACCTAAAGTTGTAGAGATACTGTTTATGGTTTTGTTTTGTTTTGTTTTGTTTTGTTTTGTTTTGTTTCTGGTAGCATATTGCTTTAACAATCATATATACACCTCTATGTTTAAAAAAATTTTTTTTTGGTATACTGTGAAATAGAGTGTGAAATAAAGGATCAATGAACCTTTTACTTTAAGGAATTTCAGTTGACCCAACATTATTTATTGAAAAGACCATCCTTTCCTGTACTGAATTGCAATGACATCTTTGTCACAAACCAAGCAGCCATATGAAAACCATTTCTTATGCCTTATTTGTAGTTTTCTTCTGCTGCGTTTACAGGCTTTGTATCAAAGCTATGCTTTGAACACATAGGTGTTCTTTATACCTTTTTTTTTTTTTTTTTACAATTTTTGTTGTAAGTTTTAACGTATTTCCAAGTAAAAAGGAATATGTATATTATACAACATATATATTCTTTTTGTCTTCCCCGTCTCTTTTTTTATTAAACAGTATATCTTGAAGGCTTGTCCATGGTAGTATATAGAGAGATGGCTCATTGTTTTTCAAGATTGCTATTATTACATTGTCTGGGAATCTAGTGCACCATAATTTATTTAAGTAACAGTACATAGATGGCCATTTAGGTTGTTTTAAAATCCATTGATACTACCAAGATGCTATTGTGAAATGCCCTTTAAGGTGGTGGTTCATGTGTGTAAGCATACCTGTGTAAACACCTAGGCATGGAACTGCCACATCAAAGAATATGTGAGCTTCTAATTTTAATAATTAGCACCAAATTGTCCAGTATACACATCTACTACTTTCTTGACAGTGCTGGCGTTCTCATAGTCAGCAACACAATGCATCATGGAACTCTATTTCCAATCTGATAGTTGAAAACATTGAATTTCTTTGTAGTTTTAACTTTGCATGGCTCTTTCGGTTTAAACGTTGCCTATATTTTCTTTTCTGTGAACTATCTGCTTATATCCTTCACCTTCTCTGTTGGGTTACTGGCTTTTTTTTTTTTTTTTTTTTTTTTTTTTAGTTGGTTTGTAGGAGGTCTTTGTATGTTAAGAAAGCCTCTTGTCTGTGATCACATAACATGTTTGAGCTGGAAACAATAACCTGACAATAATCGAGTTCAGCACTATCATGTTACAAATTTAAAAACTGGCTCAAGGATATGAAATGACTTGCGATTCCGCAGCCCAGGATTTTTGACTCGTGGTTTAGAAATTTTACACGGTACCATGTCAACCCTAGGACAGAAAGAACCAATACTCACCCTTTCAAAATGGATAAGCATTGGGATTTCGGGATTTTGCCCCTCTACCTTGGCCCCATTTTTTCCTCACTAGTTCATTTAGGGAAATAGCTCCCTCCCCCACTCAGTTTGCACCTCTGATTCACCACACTTGCCTATATCAAGTTCTTACTCCCCTCAAGCAAAATGACTTCTCGACTTCTCCTACAAATTATCATTCTTGAGCCAGCTTCTGTTAAATGAAGATCCCTGCATTGGGCAAGACAGAAGGATGAAAAGGAAATGGAAGTTTCAGTCCCTGCCTTGTTGAACAGTCCATTTGAGGATACATAGCAAATGCTGAATTTGTTTGAAAACGAGGCCCTAATTCTTGCTAATGCTCACAGCATACAAATCAAGCAAGTGATTAAATGGGTTTGTATCAGTCAGAAAAGGACTCCTGCAAGTTAGGTTTTTACTTCAGATCTAGAAAGAAGTCATGTGTGTAGATTATAACAATACCAACTAACACATGTATCGCTTTCTAGTCCTCAGAGAACATTACAGACATCATCTCTTTTCATCCGAATGGTGGTACTTTTTTCTCCTTTCATTCATGAATAAACTGTAGAATGATAGACCAAACAGCTTGTTCAGACAGCCTGGAAGGGCCCAGGCCTTCTCGGTCTAGGACCTGTGATCTGTCCACTACAACATACTGCTTCAGTTTGGCAGAGGAGGGGAATGGAGTGGGGGGGAAGTGAAGGTGGTGAATCGAGTCACAGATTTGACCTCTTTTAAGAGACCCTGTGGGGTAGTGAGAAGACTGTAATTTTGGAGTCAGACAAGATTTGAATCTGCCTTGCCATTTACAAGTTGTGACCTTGGCAAGTTACGTAGCCTCCATTTTATCAGCTGCAGAATGGAGTTGATATCTACTCTTGAAGGTTGCCTGACACACAGCAGGCATCTGGCAAATGGTAGCTCCTTTAGCCAGCAGTGGGCCACAGCAACAACATGGGTTGCTTTTCCCCTGCACGTGCTGTTGACTGACGTGGTGGAAGCAATGAGAGTGGGAAGCAACAGGCATAAAAAACCAAAGGGCATTTAGTCCTGGGGAGGAGCACTGCCCTTGCCCCTCGGACTCTTCTCAGGCTCCTGTCCTGGCAGGGAGATTTCTGTAACCATAAGGAAGAGCTTCCGGAGAAAAGTAGAGATTGTGTGCTCCAGACACAGCCCTGACTTGGCATAGCACGTCAGATGACATGTGTCCAGAGTACACTGGAGACCGTGAACCTGAGTTCTAGTCTCGGTGGTAGAAGAGGGGCTTGCCCTTCTTTGCCTTTGCCACTTTCCAGCTCTGTGTTCTCAAATGAATCCATTAACTTCCTCGCTCCAGGGACACCTATGAAGTAGGGCTAGTCATCCGTGTATCATAGGCCTTCCAAGGATCAAACTAGAAATTCAGTTAACACTTACACAATATCTACTGTGATGGCTAATTTTATGTGTCCACCTGGAAGGTGTTTTAAATGGGATTACATTTCAATTGATGAATTTTGAGTAAGCAGATTATCCTGTACAATGTACCAGTCAGTTGAAGTCCTGGTTAGAACAAAAAGATCAGCCTCCCCCAGCAAAAAGGAATCCTCCAGCAGACTGCCTTCAGATTTCACCTGCACCACTAGTTTTCCTGGGTCTCCAGGCTGCCGGCCCACACTGCAGATTTTGGACTGGCCAACCTCCATAATCATGTGAACTAATCTCATAATAAGTCTCCTCTCTCTCTCTTTCTCCCTCTTCCTCTCTCCCCTCTCTATCTCTTCTCTCCTCTCTCTCTCTCTTCTCTCTTTCTCTCTCTCTCTCTCTCTTTCCTATTGGTTCATTTCTCTGGAGAACCTGACTAATACAACTGCTATGTGTCAGGCATTGTTCTAGAGCCTGGGGCACACTGTTGAAGGAGACAGGGAACAAGTATTCTTGAGGGGCAAGAGTCAGACAATTAGGCAAACAAGGCAATATCAGATAGTGATATGAATAAAATGCAAAACAAGGTGCTGATTGTGATTGCGTGGGGCTCCTTCGGATTGGGTGGATCTGGGTGGAACATTATTATAGACTGGGGCATGCAGAGCTTCTTAGGAATGAGCTCAGTGTGCTTGTGCAGAGAGGAAGTCAGTGTGCCTGGAAACAGAGCCGTGCAATAAAGAGTGGTAGGAGATGAGGTAGGTTAAGGTCGCAAGGTCACATCAGGTAGGCCTAGTATTCTCATGGAAAAAAATTTAGGTTCCGTTCTAAATACAGCGGGGAAACCGTTGAGGAGTTTTGTGCTAACACACGACATATGGTGATTTACATACACACACACATCTTTTTTTTTTTTTTTAACTTATTTATTTTGAGTAAAAACGAGTGAGTGTGCGTGCAAGTGGGGTAGGGGCAGAGAGAGGGGGAGAGAGAATCCCAAGCACAGATCGTGGGGCTCAATCCCACGAACCATGACCTCACGACCTGAGCCGAAGTCAAGTGTCGGATGCTTAAGCGACTGAGCCACCCGGGTGCTCCCACACACACGTCTTAATGGAGGTGAAATTCACATAACATACATAAAATTCTAAAGTGAATATTGTGGTGGCATTTAGTACATTCACAAGGTTGTGCGGCCACCACCAATGTATATTTTTAAAAAATTGTTCTGGTCAGCATGTGGAAAATGGGTGGCGGAGGAGCAAGGCACAAAAGAACAAACGTGTTTGGAGGCTGACGCCGAAGAAGTGAGGGTGCCAGGGTGGCAGCAGGGAAGATGGGGAGAGCGGACGGGCCCACAGGACACACTTTAGAAGAAGAGTCCGCAGACCTTTAACAGATCCCATGTGCTATGTGAGGGGAACGTGAAATGTACATGAAAGCCTTTTGTAGACTCTGCAGACTGTAAAATGTCTTCATGACTACGACTGGGATTGTCTGGTTATTAAAGAGCCAGACTGGTTGGTTTGTCAAGGTCCCTTGGATTCCTGAGATCCTCTCACGCTTTAAACCTGGGTAAACTGCCTTTGGGGAAAAAGCGAAGATTTATTAGAAGATGTCCCTGATCCATGCAGTGCCCAAGTGCTCCCAGAAGACAGCTCCAGGGCACCGTCCAACCAAATACTTGTTGACAACAGGCAAAGCCTGCCTTCCTCGAGCCAGCAAAGCTAGGTCATGGCCTGGAGGCGTGCATGGGAACTGGCAGGCCCGGGTTCGGCATCCCAGACACTACACTCTTAAGAAGGAAGTGCCCTGACGCCTGGGCTCTCAGGCCTCCTAGATGTCCAGTAAAAACAGACTGGGTGGCGAGGCCCCGGGCCAGAGAAGGGAGACTGCTTCCAGCGGCACAGCCCCATGCCGATGATGATTCTTGCTGGCACCGAGCACGCCTCAGAAGGTTATAGCACTTTCCCCAGAATCCCGGGGAGCTGGAGTCTGAGACCTTGTGCCCAAGGGGAGGTTCAGCGTCTGACACCATCGGGGCGCAGGCCACATTCAGGTGGCAAGAGTCTTCAAGAAAGACGGTTTCTTCCCTCCTTCCCTTCTCTGCTTTGAGGAGCTTGCCATAAACCTAGATCTATTTGGTTTTCAGCCTTTGCGGTCTCCTCTGGAAGAAAGTGACCTCTTTTGCCCATAAGATTTAGCTTTCGAGAGTTGGGCCCCAACTGGGCTGGGAATGCACTTCCTTAAACAGAGAGTTTCTCACTAAGCAAATGAAGAAGCTGAATTAACTCTTTAAAGTCACCTGAGGAATAGTGCCACCATGTTATAATTGGTGAACCAGCCCCTTTTCTGTCTGAAAGAAGAGGCAGCCCTTAGATACCATTCAAGCTGTGGTCCTCAATGCGTGGCCCCCCAACCTCCATCACCTGGGACTCGTGAGAAATATGCAGATTCTTGGACCCCCCCCCGACCCACTAAATGAGACACTCTCGTGGTGGTACCCAGCGGTCTGTGTCCTCACAAGTCGTTTGAGAGGTGTTTGTTTTGTTTTGTTTTGTTTTTTTAATATAATTGTCAAATTGGCTAACATACAGTACGTAAAGTGTGCTCTTGTTTTTGGAGGTAGATTTCCCATGCTTCATCGCTTAGGTACAATACCCAGTGCTCATCCCAGCAAGTGGCCTCCTCAATGCCCATCACCCATTTTCCCCTCTCCCCCGCACCCTCTGCCACCCAGAGGTTATTTGACGCATGCAAGTTGGGAGGGACCACCGCCTTAGAGAAACAGAAACGGAGAACCTAGGAAGTCTGAGCAGAGCAATCAGGTGGTGATCCCACGATGGATGGAGGAAATGAGGCCCAGAGAGAGAAGGCAACTGGTCCTAGGAGATGTAGAGGGTGGATAGCCTTTTGGTCTCTCTGGATTCTCTCCTTTCCCTCAGGGAAACTCAGACTTTTCTTTTGAATCATTGTCCTCTCTCAGAAGTTCCAGTTGCTCCCCAGTCCTCACATTATCAAATAACTTTTAACATTTACTCTGTGAGTTTTCTAGACATCTGGCCATTTTATGCAGTAAAAGGTAAAAGACATTAAGTACGTAGAATGCTAAAGAGATCTTAAATTTTTTTTTAACGTTTATTCATTTTTGAGAGACAGAGTGTGAGCAGGGGAGGGGCAGAGAGACAGGGAGACACAGAATCCGAAGCAGGCTCCAGGCTCCGAGCTGTCAGCACAGAGCCCGACACAGGGCTCGAACTCATGAACCGTGAGATCATGACCTGAGCCAGAGTTGGACACTTAACCGACTGAGCCACCCAGGCACCCCTAAAGAGATCTTAGAGTATGGCCTAGGTAGGGTTCCCTGGAGGCAGATCCGATGCCAAGAATTACAGTGTAGAAGTTGGGTGTACTTCCGTAGGGACACCTATGATGATTGGTCAGAAGAAGAAACTAATCTTTAATATAGTTGTAACTGAGCCCTTAGACAGTCTGATGGAATTCTGGAGCTGGGATGAACTTTCAGAATGACTTCCAACTGAAGCCAGGAGGCCTGGCCTTTATAACGCTGCATTAGCCAGTCCTGGCTGTGAGCCACCCCTGGGAGGGGCCTCAATCTTGGGCCAGGCAGTTCTCTGCCAAGGGCACTGACCTAGTAAGGGACACAGCTGAGAGCCTTCAGCAGCTGGGAGCTGGGAGCCTCAGCCCTGAAGAGGGGACCTGGAGAGAACAGAAGGTATTCAAGATTTGTGAGGATTAGAAGAATTCATCTGCCGAAAGTAAAACCAAAACACCCTGAGACTCCATGTTAAAAGAATCAGATCCTAAAGGAAGGTGTGTTGCTGATGAGACTGGAGAACTTACCATCGCTACTAAATATTCCCAAGTCCAGTGAAGAAGATCATGGTATGTGCCAGAGCTTTCTAACATGTTCGCTAGCAACAATGACCCACTGTTGTATGGGGGCTTTTACTTTCTTGGAACCTTAGGGTGGCAGAACAGGACTTAGGATGACAAGTCCCTCTATCAGTTCACCCAGTATGCCACACAAACATTGTTGTGTATGGTTGCATGATGGACAAGAAGTTGGGAAGCACTAGCTTCTAAAGTTATTGGTTCAATTGTACTGTATTATGTCTGGGTCAAGGCAGGCATCACAGGTGGGCGTGGTCTGTGTGAGTTTACACCAAACTGGTTGGTGCTTCTCAAGCTCCAGGCTGGAGTGGGATCCCTCTGATTCTGAGAACCAGCACTGTTCAACCAGAAACATCTCCAGAGTGCAGGAGGCAGTTCATCCAGGTACTCTAGGATGATTAAATATCCCTTAGGAGCAAAGGATATCCCGTGGAGCTTTTCCCTGCTTGTGTCCACATTAAGAATATCTGCTTTGTGTTTCAGCATCCTGAGTGGTATGATCCTCAGGAGTTCTCTGAGAAAAGATGGGCACCAGTGATCCTACCTGATCTCCTCATTGTCATTCAGGCCCTTATTTAAGGGACGTGGTTCTCCATACCTTGCTTATCTGTGAGGAACTGATGAAATTAAGTTCTCAAACCAGCAAACCTAAGGGTCAACCTCTGGGTCATGGTGACTCGGTACAGAAACCCTGGGCAAGTTCTCTCAGCATCATCATTCAACAAATACACTAAGGAAACATCTCAAACAGAAGGAACTGGCCACTGGAGAAACAATATGTTGTCACCTAAGAATTCTGGGGCTGTGCTCTCTAAGACCCGGCAGGATGGGAAGGAGTTTGAGAAGCCTCAACGACAGACATCCGACCAATGAGCCTTCGGCTGGTCCCCTGGGAGGATATCTGCGTCCTGTAGCACAAATAGGTAGCATGGTCTGTAATCTCTGGTCATAGGGACAGACTAGGGGAGACACCAGAACCATATTCATCTTCCCATTCTGCCTCTCACTTTTTTGTGGGGAAGAAACGCTAGGTGTTTCCCCTGTGTGGTTGTGAGTTTTGACCCAAACCCTTGGTCTTCTTGATCCCAGGGCTGCCCCAGGACTGGATCTCAGGTGGATTTCAAACTGGTTTTGCCTACCCACTGGGCTATAAAAAATGGCCCTCTTGATTTTCTTTCCAAGGAGAGAGGCAAGAGGTAGGAGTGGTGTGAAACCTTCGCACCTGTGCCAGAGGATTCCTGTTCTTACATGCGCGTGCGTGCGTGTGCACGCACACACACACACACGCACACACACACACACACACCAGAAGGTGCACTAATTTCCCCCTGGGTGACACCATGGAAGATTCTCTGGCAAAGCAAGTCTGGGCAGGTCTGATGGCAGTTTCACCTGGGCTACTGGCTTAGGGACCAGAGAAGAAGAAAAGGGAGAGAGCCAGACTGGACAACTGAAATTCAGCCCGAGTTCCTGCCTGTCTCCAAGGAAGGTTTTGTGCTGTTCTCTGGAACTGTTCTAGCCAGCTTGAGGGAGAGAGGTATCATCTCTGTTTGTAGTTAGCCAGAGTCCACTCCCTAGTGCTTTGGGGCAGCCAACTGAACTCTGGCGTCTCCTTCTCGTTGTGCTTTAACACGATGCCAGTAGGCTCCACCCGAGCTGGGAGATGGCGTAGCCCCGGCCAAGACCTTTGTCTTTTTTGACCACAAGCCCCAGCGTATCTAGAAGCCTCCAGCTCTCTAGATTCCACCAAACCCCCAGGCCTCCCTGGCCCGTTGTCAGAGGGTTGTGCCACTGCTTTGACATAGACTTAATCACAAGCTGTTGCTCTTATCTCTGCCTCTGTGCTCTGCCTTTTAAGGACAAGGACCAAGACCTCTTCATTTCTCCAAACTCCATGTCACCTACAGCAGTGCTAGTTACAAGGTAGGGTCTCGGTAAACATTTGGTAGACGAACAAGTAAAGGCATGAATAAATGAATGTATGAAGATGCCAAATGAATAAATGCATTTATGAATTATGAAAACCCTGTTACCACTGACCACTTGAGTCAGGGGGCCAAGCCAGAGCATCTAATCCTAGAGTAGAGGGTGAGAGACGGGGTGGAAGGCCCTTACCAGCTGCCCCGGAAGCAATTCCCCAGCCTCAGGGAGCAACTCAGTCTCTCTGTCAACAGAGACATCTTATTATCATTCCTGCAAGTCCCAGTCTTGAATGGAATTGGGTGAATTGGGTGTATAATAAGAGTAATAATAATAGGTCAGAAAAATCTGTATGAAGGATAATATGTATAACCATTTTCCCTCTGGGGGCTTCTGAGGTTAAAAAAGGGTTTTGTTTTCTTTGAGCTAAGCAGGTATACTAATCAAGGCAATACTAGCTTCTGTAATAAGCAGACCTTCCAGTTCTCCATAGCATCACTATGATCGTTTCATTTCTTGTTAACGTCAATCCTATCAGGGATTCCATAGGTAGCCTCACATGTGATGATTCATGGACCCATGTTCCTTCCTTGAAGCTTAGTTAGCTATATCCTCTTGGGTCTTGGAGTCCGTCCTGCCTTTAGCTGGCAGAGAAGGAAAGAGAAGGTGGAGGAGAAGTACCCCCTTCTCAATCACTTAAGCCTGGAAGTGACCTTTCTGCCCGCTTCCCAGGGATGAGGACCAGTCTACCTAGTCCACATAGATGCTAGGGAGGTGGGAAATGTAGCTCCAGTTGGGAATCCCTCTTTGAGACCCCCTCATCATGAGAGGGGATGCAGGTCTCAGAAAAACAGTCCCTGACATGGCGAAGTACTGGCAGTAATGGAGTGAAGAAGCCAAGGGAATGGGCTAGAAAGGACACAGACCTACCCACTGGAAAGGACACAGAAGCTCAGAGAAGGGAGAGGGGGAGGAAGAGAGAGAATAGATTGGAGCTGAGGCTGTGGGGTGTGAGACTTTGGAGATGTTAAGAAATCTTGCAGAGTATTGTTGGTGTGATGGCTCCCATGTCAGGCTTTGCCAAGCCTCCGGTAGCTGGCAAGAGGTAGCTGAGGCCGAGCTCAGGTTAGTGAGTAACATGGGTTAAAAGCCAGGAGCTGTTCTGAAATTAAATAGTGATGATGGTTGCAGAGCGTTGTGCATATACTAGAAGTTACTGAACTGCACACTCACAGGGGTGAATTGTATGATAATATGAATATAGCTCAACAAAGAAATTATATGAGGGAGAAACAGGAACCACCACCTTTTGAGCACCACTTTGGGCCACCATTTCACATACCTTGATCAACCCTAATTCTTACTTTAACCTGAAAGATAGGTAGGTACTGATGTCTCTATTTTACAGATAAAAAACAGACTCACTGAAGTGAAAGGGCCCAACATGACACAGGTGGTGAAGTCAGAATTCACACCTCAAGGTCTGCCTAGCTCCAGAGCTGGCATTCTCCCCACGATGCTGCCTGCTTTCGGTGACAGTCGCTGCCATTTACTGAGTGCCACGTACTGAGGTAGGGACTTTGTATTATATGATTTGAATTTCCTCAACAGACCTGGGAAGTCGGTGATGTTCTTAATTCATAGATGAGGTCACCAAGGCTCCCAAAAGTCGATGATTACCCCAACTTGGCTAATAAACGACATTGCCAGGTTTTGATCCTTGTCTGATTTCAAAGCCCCTCAAAGTGCTTTCACTTGAGAGTTCATCAGCACTACTCAACTTACAGCAGCAAACGTGCCTCTGTCTAACTTTTTAACAAATAAAGCTTGCTATTCCCTGTCTGATTCAAATCCAGCTCACTTACTTTATGGAGTGTTTATTAACTGGCAAGTATTATGTTAAGATGCCTTCTCTTTCCTTCTTCACTAACAGAGGTCCATCATCTTTTTCAAAGTTGGATGCAAAGGTTGTTTCTCTACAAAGTTTATACCAATTCTATCCAATTCTGTTCACGTTTATCTCTTAAATGAGAAGATTATTGTGATTTTAGCAGTGTGGCTCAGAGTGTTATCTTCGAACAGATCTAATGTGAGATGTTCCTTGCCAGTTCATGCAAGATAGGTAAAGAAAGTGTAACTAGAAGCTTTGATAGTAATTTGGCATTGCTATGACATCTAATTGCATAATCAGTGGGCTTGTGTTTTATGTTTTTTATTTCATTTTTGTAGTAATTCACTTTTGTTGTATTTTACGAAAGAATCAGTTTACCACAGACTGGAAATTTAAAAAAAATTATCCAGCTGGTTTTAGAGGCATTGATCTGAACCAGCACACTGTGTCCCATGGGCCAAATCCGCCCCACCACCGAATTCTGTAAATAAAAATGTATTAAGGGCCACATGGCTCAGTCAGTTAAGCAGCTAGATTCGGCTCAGGTCATGATCTTATGGTTCGTGGGTTCGGACCCAGCATCAGGCTCTATGCTGACAGCTCAGAGCCTGGAGCCTGCTTCAGATTCTGTGTCTGTCTCTCCCTCCCCGACTCGTGCTCTGTCTCTGTCTCTCAAAAATAAATAAACATTAAAAAATTTAAAATAAATGTATTAAAACACAGGCACACCTGTCCATTTACATACTGTCTATGACTGCTTTCACGCTACAATGGCAGCATTGAGTAGCGATCTTCCCTGACTTACCATAGGGTTAGGTTCCCATAAACCCATCGTAAGTTGTAAATATCATAGGTCAAAAATGTGTTTAATACACATAACCTACTGAGCATTATAGCTTAGCCTGGCCTATGTAGACATTAGTCTGCATTTGAGCAACATCATCTAACACAAAGCCTATTTTATAATAAAGGGTTGAGTCTCTCATGTAATTTATTGACTACTGAAAGTGAGAAACAGCATGGTTGTGTGGGACAGAATGGTCGTCCGTGTCTTGGTGATTCACCCTCAGGATCACATGGCCGACTGGGAGCTGCGACCAGCCAGCATCATGGCAGAGTATTGTGCCACATGTCACTGGCCCAGGAAGAGATCAAAATTAAACATTCCAAGTATGGTTTCTGCTGAATGCATATCACTTTCTCACCATCGTAAATCAAGAAATTGTAAGTCAAACCGTTGTAAGTCAAGGACCATCTGTAGTTGTGACAGACACCATATGGCCCCCAAAGTCAAAAATATTTATTTTCTGGACTTTTACAGAAGAAGTCGCTGACCCCTGGTCTAGACCACTGGTTCTCAGCTGTGACTGCACATTAGGAGCACCTGGGAGAGGCTGTTTATTTTTCTTTTTCTTTTATTTTTATTTATTTATTTAATTCAAGTTAGTTAGCATACAGTGTAGTATGGGCTTCAGGAGTAGAACCCAGTGGAACCCAGAACTTCATCTCTTACGTATGATGCTCAGTGGTCATCCCAACAAGTATCCTCCTTAATGCCCATGTAGCCCAGAGACTTTTTAAATACGAATGATTCTATTTCCAGATATTCTGCTTTAATGGCCTGGGGTGTGGCCCGTGCAGGCCATTTTAATTGCAGCAAACTTTGAACTAGAGCTAAGAATAAGAAGCACTGGATGCCAGAGATCCACTCTGAACCTATCTAGTCACAACTCTGGAGTACGGGGCCCATACTTGAGTGGGTATGGCTTGAGTGTATTTTGTTAAGTAAATCCCTCACGGGTGATCTAGACGTTTAGCTAGGCTCGAGAGCCCCTGCTGTAGACTCGGGAGCAATGGTCTCAAAGCTATAAAATGTATGCGAATTACATGAGGAAGTTGCAAATAATACAGATTCCCAGGCCCACCTCTAGTGAGTCTAAACAACCCATGTGGCTGTGGCCTCGGAATGCGCTTTTGTAGCAAAGCCCCACAATGCTTCTGGAGCGGGGGCGTCTGTGGACACCCTCAGAGCATTGCTCTAGTGCAATAAGCACTTGGTTTCTGTCCAGACTCCCTCAGAATGACTTGGATTCTGTGACTCATTTTTCCCCTTTGTGCAATGAAGAGAATGATCCCTCCCTAGGCTCACTTTTCCAGGACTGTATTGAGTTCTGAACATACAATGTACGTGCAAGTGTTCTGTTTAAAGTGAAGGAAAATGCGCGTAGAGAAGCATATTCCATCTCCCTGAGACAGAAGCGACTGACGGTGACGTACCTTGTTTTATCTCCAGACAGATGGACGTTTATTCCAAAAGAATCTCCAGAGGAGGACTCAGGCAGCTAGAACAGGCTCAGAGCAGGAGGTCTGGGGTTTTCATGGGACCCTGTCTACACCCTTTGATTCCTGTCTATGTCGCAATAGGAAGAAGAAGAAAAAGGTTTATTTTTCTGAAACTGATTATTTCCAGCAATCCTCACATCAGTTCTTTACGTCAGAAATAGTATGCTCATTTTAGAGATGAGGGAAGTACAGCTCAGAGGAGTTGAATGATTTTTCTGAAGTCACTGACAGCCAGAATGTGTCAGGGCAGGGATTTAGGGTTCAGGTCCCCAAACTCTAGACCCCGCCTTCTTAAGCACTCTTGCCATTCTCCCGTTTGTGTAGGGGAGGGAAGAGAAGGCTCCTGGAAGGCCACTCAGCCACCTGTATGCTTCCTTCCATGGCAGTATTTGCTTGGAATTCCTGACTGTGCACACATGCCCTGTGCCTCCCTCCACTCCAAGTTCATGTGCAGGCACAATGTAGACTCTGCATGATGCAAGCAGCCTTGGGAGGACCTGCTCTTTGTTAAGTAGCTGACTGCCATTTCTGAAGTCATTCCATGATCTGACCATCCATTATCTGGGAGCTGTCAACAGCAAACAGTGCAGAATCCTTAGCATTCTGAGAAGCAGAAGCACAAGAAAGGAGAAATCACTGAGTATTTCCTCCCACCCTACAGGGAAAACATGGCAATCCTGGGGACTCAGTACTTCTGAAGATTAGCTCTGTGACAGCTGAGAGCAGGAACGCGACTCGGGAAGGGGGATCTGCCCTGTGGCACTTCTAAGCATCTATTTGAGTTCAGTTGAAATCTGGTATAGTGAGTTTTGAGAAATGGGAGGTATCCAAGATCTGAGATGGCAGAAAGAATGGACCAGTTCTCTACCCACAAGACTGTGGACCACCTGAAGGCCCAGCCAGAGGTGCTGGAGGCTTTGTCCAAAAGAAGCTGGACAAAGTCATCTGTGACCCAGAGCAAGTGTTTTCCAGTCCAGCCCCAGTAAAAGGGAGTTGGCTAAAGCAGAGATTCCTATCCATCCACCTATTTTAATCCTCCCGTCCCCAGCTTTTCCCTGATCCCCCCCTTTGTCCCACCCAGAGTCCCCTTTCTCACCATACATTCTAACTTTCCCTCTCCTCCTGCCCCTCATGCCTCTGACCATCCTTCTTCTGGTCCCTTCGGCAGAGTGGCCTTGAGTGCAGCAACCAGGGCAAGGCTGATGACCTAGTATTGAACTTCTGCCCTCCAGGTCACGCCTGTCCTTAAGCCTCATTCTTCGGAGAAGCCCAGAACATGGCAGTAACCTGCTGTAATGTGGGAGAACCATTTCGGTAATGACAGCTTTTTGTTGATCTAATTCAGGAGTCAGCAAACCATGGCCCATGGGTCAAATCCAGCTCACTATTTTGTAAGTGAAATTTTATTGAAACACAGCCACACTCATTTATTCACATGGTGTCTATGGCTACGTTCATGCTTCAGGGGGCAGAGGTGAGGCGTTGGGAAATAAATGTCATGGTCTGCAAAAAAGCCTAAAATATTCACTCTCTGGCTATTTGCAGGAAAAAAAAAAAAAAAATGTCAACCTCTGATCTAGAAAAGCCCCTGCCAAGTCTGAAGTCTTGCTCAAATAAGTCCTTCTGTTGTTTCTGCTAGGTAGAAGTGGTTTGTGGTTGTTTTCTTCGGAAGTTACTGAGCCTTTGAAAGACATTAGTGAGCCCTGTGCAACAGTAAGTCGGTGACAAAAGGAGACCCAATCACCTTGCCCCCACCAAGCAGCACAGTCGCCCCCATACTGACCAGGATATTCCTGCTTCAGGAGGTGGGGGGGTGGGGCTCTTCTCTGCTGAGAAGCAGGGCAACTCCCCATGACAAAGCCCTTCACTCCCCACCGCTCCTCTCAGTGAGAGCCTCCTGGTGCCACAGAGACAGAAACTGAAGAAGTACTAATGGAAGCTGGGCAGTCATCCATTGACAACTCTGTGCGACTTTTGTCTCAGGTGAGACATGTTGCCTGACAAACTGCAAGACCCCCACAGCTCTTTGATAACCAGGCCTAGTGGGTTCTGGTCTTGTACTTGCTTTCTCTTCCTTTCATCTCACAACGAAACTACTTGAGCCATGAAGTCACTCCCTCCACCCACAAATAATTGGCTATTTAGTGTTGGGGTCATTTTAATTTTTGGCTTGATCGTATTAACAATGATATTACTACTAGTATCCTTCCATATATGGGACTTACTCTGGCAGGAATTACGTGCTTTACATCATGTATGGCAATTTGACCAACTCAAAATAGTGCCAGATCCCACCCACCGCTTTTTCATGTCCAGGCCCCCCACCATAGTGACTGTCCCCATGGTTGTTTTGACCCTGCTCTGTATCTGGCAACAGAACACAGGTCAACTGAGGCTCCTATTGGTGCTGCTCTGGAAGCAACTCTGAGACACTGTAGTATTGAGATGTCTCGGGGGGCCTCTCCCAATGGTGTTTTGAGGCCGCACCGTAACCTAAAACAAACCTTCATCATCATTGCTCTGTAAGTTGCCTCAGAACGGCTACACACTCTGCATACTCAGTTCTAATAGCATAATGGTCACCAAGCCATCCCTGGGGCCCCACTCTCTTCCCCATCCTTGACCTTAGTGGGAACTGTTGGTCTTGGGATCCCTGGGAGAAGCCCCACTGCTCTGCTCTCCTGATGTGGCATCGTTAAGACCTCTCTGCTACTCTCCTCTAGCTCCTCAGGA
Source organism: Neofelis nebulosa (assembly GCF_028018385.1). NCBI lineage: Eukaryota > Metazoa > Chordata > Mammalia > Carnivora > Felidae > Neofelis > Neofelis nebulosa. Next base: position 121,228,020 of record NC_080783.1, read on the forward strand.
TCCCAGGATGCCATTCCTTTATTTGTTTATTCAAAGAACAGTTCTGAGTATTCCTGTGTGTACAGAATGGATAAGGCACCGCCCTGGCTTCAGAGAAACCTAGAGGCTAAATGGGAGAGAGAAAAAACAGCATAACACAGTCAGAGGGCACCAGGTGCTGTGGGAACTTGGCCTGGGAAGTGATGGGTTCAAGAAGACTTTCCAGCGGGGTTACACCAAGTTTTAAAGGATAAGTAGGAGCCGGGCAAAGGGATCTAGGACAGAGATGGAGCTCTAGGCAAGAGGAGGAACATACATTGACCTATAGGCATAGGAGAAAGTTGAAGGTTTGAAAAAAAAAGAATATTTCTGTCTTCCTTGACTTACAGAGCCTGAAGATATACCCCATGTACTTATGGGGCCTGCACCGTAGTGCCCAAGGCTCCAGGTCCTGCCAGAAGTCTAGCATTATAGGTGACAGCTTCCCCACCATGGGAACTCAGACCAGACCCTGCCTGGGAAAGGAGATTCTTGGTGTTGTATCACCATAGCACTATTCCTTCCTCCTTCTAACGCCCTTGATATAGACCGTGGGTCCACCTTACCCTGGCATGGGCTGGCCTTTCCATCAGTTGAGGGATATTTTTCTATATTTTTCTGATGAGTTTTATTATCTTAAGTGAAGGAAGCAAGTCTCAAAATGCCTTTTTGTCACCTTTCTGGATTCTCCATGGCCTCTAGGCCAAATTAGACCACCACCCCACTGCACGGAACTGGAACAAGCCAGAACCCCCCTGCATCGTGTCTGGAACCCTCGGCAACATTCGCTTGGCTCTCTGGGCCCTATGCTATTCTTACACAGTCATGATTAACAACTGGTTGAAAATTATAACTTTTATTTGTCCCTACGTGGCTCTAACTTGAGAAAGGCATGAAGAAGATTGAGACCCCTGTCCCAGTTCTCAGAAAAAGAAAACATCTAAAACAGTTAATCTGGGGTTTGTGCTTGGCTTTACGGTCTTCATGAGGTTTGTTCAACTGATGCCAGCAACATCTGGAACTGGGAGTGTGTCTGGTCACACTGCAATAAAAGGAGCCTCTCTTGGCTGGGTTTCTCTGCAGGAAGAGACCCAGGAGGCAGAGCAGCAGAGAGGGTGCAAGGGTATTGGAGGCAGCAGGAATGGGCAGGGGCATGTGGGTTTTGCTTAAGGAAAGAGCAGGCATTCCGTCTGACTGAGGCAGGACCCAGAAAGTAGAGAATTACCACCCCAAAGCAGGTACTTTGCACTATCCTGTGCCTTAACCAGTCAGTCCCTTTCCTCCCTCAGCCTCCCTACTCCTTCCTTCACTTCTAGGCTTTCAGAGCTCTTCTGCTCTGAGCCCAGCTGCTCTTTACTCTTTACTCTAAATCTATTTCCCCAAACTTCTCCCACCAAAATATTTCTGACTGACCACTATGTTAAAAAAATAATAATAATTTTGAAAAAACAGTGTGCAGAGGGACAAATGCAGGAAATGTCAAAGTGAAATCAGTTTTAAGACAACAGGGCAAAGGGTGATTTCTCTTCCTGTCTTAAAAATTCCTTTACAGTTACGATGATCGTGTTTTGTTAATAAAAGTAATATTTTTTTTTTTATTTCTTTCTCTTTCCCTGCTGATTTTTGAGTCTAATCTATGGCCAATCTTTGATAAATTCAGTTAGGGTTATGTGCTAATTGCTTAAAGCTTCCTATACCCAGAAGTAACTGTGCTTTTAAGATAGATTCCTGGAGTCAACTGATAGGCAAATAGTGTTTTCCTAATATCATTTCAGTAACAGAATTGAGAGTTTTTGGTAAGGGGTAGGTATAGAATCCCTGAACCTTAACCCCTGGTAAAGATTTTGATGGCCATCTAGCAAAATCTTCTACCCAGTGGTGGATTTCTCTCTAAAACACCCAGAACGGGTTGATCACTTCTAGTAACAGCAACTTATTTCTGTGAGAGACAGATACTCAGCCTTTGAATGGTTTTGTTAGAAATTCTCCGCATCCCCCCTCCTTGTTTTCCGAAAGAAAAACCTACCTTCCTAAAGATTCCTTTTACTAAACCAAGTGAGATCCTCTGGAGCCTAAATAAGTTGAATCCCTTCCCCACATCATAGTAGGCTAAATATTTTAAAGTAGCCATCCCAGCCCAAGGCTTCTCCTCTCTAAGCAAAGAAAAAACAAAAAAAACAAACCCAAACCCTAAAATCTTCAACCCTCTCTGGTATGACTCCTACACAGCCAACCTGACCTTCACAGGGTTCTCTCTAGTTGGTCAATGTTCCTCTTAAAATAGGTGCCCATAATTGGACCCAAACTCCAGATGCATTCTAGCCATTTGCAAAATAGAGTATGAGTCTCACCGCTCTTTTAGCAACCCTAGCACGCCATTTCCTTTCCTTGTGCTGAATTTGGAGGACATATTTCTTCCTCCTGTCTCTGCCTCTCCCCTTCCCTTTTTCAGACATGTGGCTGTTAATTCAGCTCTTCCTCCCAACAATGTTTTTCCAAGTACATTTTTAAACTAAACTGAGGGTTTTGTTTTTAATCTATGCTCACTCTGTCTTGTCCAGGTCTCTCTCAGTCCTGGTTCTGGCAGTGAATATATTATTAGCTCCCCCTCCACATTTCAAGGCTGCACAAGAATGGCAAGGAGACCAGGGACAGGGCTCACTCAGGCTGGTACTGACCAATACATTTCGGCTTGTTCAGTCAGCAACAAATCCACACATTTCCACTCTATCTTGTCTGCAAAAACAGAGGACTTTTTTTTTTTTTATCAAAGGTCTTGCTAAGATCACTTAGCAAGATCACACTATGTTTCGGCCTGCCTAATCATGATACACGTCCAATCACCCAATAACAAACAGAAATTACACTTGCCAGTAACCCACGAAGCCCCTGGTGGGCACGTGATTCTTTCAAAATGCCAACATGTCATCTGTTATAAATTTGTGACAGGAATCCATATGAAGTTGATTGGCATTATTTTAAAAAACTCTACCTTTCCCAGCTTCTAAAAAATCAGGGTATTTATTTAACTGTCTTCACTTTACTATCATATCTCCCATTCATGATTTTCTAAAGACTTTTAACAACCACATCTGCAAATTCTTTTAACATTCTGGGACAGAATTCATCTGACCTGGAAATTTAGTTCATTTAAGTTGGCTACATATTTGCTCTATCTAGCCCATCTCAGCCTTTCATTTCTTTCTTCATTTTTTAAATGCTTCCCCTCTGTTGTGTTTAATATAATACTTGCCACGTTCAAGAGTATTTATCACAAACATGTAAACTACAAACATACAATAAAAATATGATTATATAAACTACATAATATATATTACATATTATATAATAAATAATTATGTTATAATCAACTATTATATAAACTATAAATATATAATATATACAATAATGTGTAATAATATGATGAGCACCTGGAAACCTACAAACCAGGTTTATAGGTTATACAAACCTATAAACAAATTTATAAATTTTAAATTTATAAAATTAAAAAAAAATTTTTTTTTAGCATTTGTTTATTTTTAAAAGACAGAGACAGAGTGCAAGTGGGGGAGGGGCAGGGAGAAAGGGAGACAAAGAATCTGAAGTGGGATCCAGACTCTGAGCTGTCAGCACAGAGCCCGACCTGGGGGCTCAAACCCACAAACAGTGAGATCATGACCTGAGCTGAAGTCGGACACTCAACCAACTGAGCCACCCAGGCGCCCCACTAGTATAAAATTTTTAATTTAACATTCTCTTGTCTCTTATAGTGTGCTCTCTCTTGCTTGAGACATTCTTTCTTACCCCAAGATCAGAAAACTATATTTTATTTTGCGTTTTAAAAGGTTTGCCTTTCACATTTTGTTTTATACATGTAGAATTGATTTTATGTATGGAGTGGGTTGGGGATCCACTTTAACTTTTTTTTATATGAATAATCAACTTTCTCAGTACCATTTCTTCCCCCACTGATTTGTGATGCTTCTGTATCATGTATCAAAGTTCCATTTTGTATAAGCTTATTTCTCTTTTTACCTACTATTAAATGTATCCATTTGTGTATTCCTATAATTTTATAATAAGTCTTGGTAACTAGTAGGGCAAGGATCCCAGTGTATTCTTCTTTCTCATCCTTCTGCTCTTAAATATACATTTTCAAATAAGCTTATTGAATTCCAAGCCAGTTGCAAGTGTGATTAAAATGGTATGGAATCAATCAACTTAGATCTTTCTATTCATGAACAATAACAACAAAAAACCTCTCCATTTACTTAAGTCCCCTTTTTTCCAATAAAAAAATTTTAAATTTCTACAGACAAGTCTTGCATATGCTTTGTTAGATCTATTCTTAAGCACCTTATTTTTTACTGATACTCAAATGCTTTCCTTTTTAAAACTGTTTTGTTCTTTGTTGGCATAAAAATATAACTTTATCTTTTATCTTGCCAATTTGGCCAGTCACTTTGCTAACTTCTATTATTGTTTCTAATTCTGTTGGTTGGGATTTTTCTGTGTAGACAAATATATTATTTGGGAAAATCATTTTTTGTTTCTTTTTTCCTCCCATTCTTACGTTTCTCAGTACTTTTATTGTCTTACCATGCTGGCTAAAATTACCAAGGCAATGTTGAATAGAAGTCATAATGGTGGCCATCTTTGTCTTCTTTCTAATTTTGAAAGTAATGCTTCTAACATTCCTTAGTAAGAATGATGTGGCTTCCTATGTAAATTTTTGGTAGATAGTCTTTATCAGAGTAAGAATGCTTTCTTTTATTCATGTAATTTACTAAGAATTTTTATCATGAAATATGTGTGGAATTCTATCAAATGTCTCTTTAAAATAAAAATGAAAACGTATTTGAAAATAAGTTAATTGAGGTATAATTTATATACAATAATATTAACTTTTGGAGTGTATAGTGCAATGGATTTTAACAAATACATGCAATCATGTATCTACTACAGTCAACGTGTAAGATCATTTCTGTCACCCTAAAAATTCCTTCATGCCCCTTTACAGTCATTCCTCTGTATTCTTTCTTTCAAAAACTGATGGATTTAGTTTGATAATATTTTATTTAGGACTTTTATGTGTAAATTCACGAGTGCTTTTTTCCTGTTATTTTACTTCTTTTACCATCCTTGACTGGTATTGGTATTGAGATTATTCTGGCCTCATTAGATTTATTGGGCAGGGGGTGGGGGGGAAGGTGTGGTTCTTTTTTCTTCCACTTTATAGAAGAGCTTTTATGATAATGAAATGATCAGCTCCTTGAAAACTTGGTAGAATGTGCTTGTACAACTGTAACCTATGCTGTTTTCATTACTGAGGAGTTTTAAATACTACTTCAATTATGTTATAAAGATTGGACTATTAAGGCTTTCTATTTCTTCTGGCATCAGGTTTATGTTCTAGGAATTTGTCCATTTTGTCTACATTTCAAATTTATTGGCATACATTTGGTCATAATATCATTTCCTTTTAATCACTGCTATATTAATGCAATATTAATATTATGTGGCATTAATATTACATTAGTGTAATGTAATACTCTTTAATTGTATATTTCTTTTTTTCTTCCTTATCAGTCTTGACAGAGGTTAAGTAATTTTATTGGCCCTTCCAGAGACTTAACCTTTGGCTTTCTGACACTCTAATGTATCTTTGTTTCCTATTTCATTGATTTTTACTCTTTGTTTTCCCTTTCTTTTCTCTGTGTTTATTCTGTTGTTGTTTTCTAAATTTCCTAATCTTATTACACTTCAGGCTTCTTCTTTTCCAAGATAAACATTTAAAGCTATGGGCCACCTGGGTGGCTCTGTCAGTTGAGTGTCTGACTTTTGATTTGGCTCAGGTCATGGGATCAAGCCCTGCGTAGGGCATGGAGCCTGCTTGGGATTCTTTCTCTCCCTCTCTCTTTCTGTCCCTCCCCAACTCATTCTCTCTTTCTCTCTCTCAAAATAAATAAACATTTATAAAAAAATATTTAAAGCTAAAAATTACCCTACAATTTCCACTCTAACTGTATGCCACAAGTATTGATATTTATTATTTTATTACTATTCATATCTAAGTAATTTAATATCCAATACTATTTGTTTTTTGACTCATTATGTATTTAGAAGAGTGCTTTTTTTTTTTTTTAATTTTTTTTTCAACGTTTTTTATTTATTTTTGGGACAGAGAGAGACAGAGCATGAACGGGGGAGGGGCAGAGAGAGAGGGAGACACAGAATCGGAAACAGGCTCCAGGCTCTGAGCCATCAGCCCAGAGCCCGACACGGGGCTCGAACTCACGGACCGCGAGATCGTGACCTGGCTGAAGTCGGACGCTTAACCGACTGCGCCACCCAGGCGCCCCTAGAAGAGTGCTTTTAAGAACACCTGGGTGACTTAGTTGGTTAAGCACCCAACTCTTGATTTCAGCTCAGGTCATGATCTCACAGTGTGTGACTTTGAGCCACGTGTCAGGCTCTTTACTCACAGCATGGAGCCTGCTTGGGATTCTCTTTCCTTCTCTCTCTCTCTCTGAACCTCCCTGGCTCATATGTGTTCATGCATGTGTGGTCTCTCTCTCAAAATTTTTAAATATTTAAATATAGGAGAATTTTTAGTCTTTTTGTTATTGACTCTTACCTAATTGTACTCTTATTACAGAATGTAGTCTTTGTGTACCAATTTTTAAATTTATTGCAGCTTGCTTAACATGATTATGATCTCTGTGAATGTTGAGAAGGTGATTTTCTAGTCTTAAGGAGCCAAGTTTATATATGATCTATATATTAGATCAGATTCATTAGTTACATTCGAGTCGTGTACATTACTATGTTTTTTTGGCATGTGTTATCTATATTTGATAGTTAAAATAGTTATAATATTTGATGTGTTAAAATCTGCTTTGATGACAGATTTATCAATATCATCTTTAAATTTTATCAATGTTTCTTTTATATACTTGCTTTATATCTTACACTGTACATAAAAATAAACTCAAAGGGGATTAAGTACCTAAATATAAGACTTAAAACTGTAAAATTCCTAAAATTCTGGAAAAGCTCCACGGGAATAGCTACATGATGTTGAGCTTGGTGATGATATTTTAGATTTGTCACCAAAAGCACAAGCAACAAAAGCAAAAATAAACAAGTGGGACTATATCAAACTAGAGAGTTTTTGCACAGCAAAGGAAACAGTTTAAAAAAAATAAAAAGGACAAGAAAAGAAAAGCAACCTACATAATGATAGAACATATTTGCAAACTGTATATCCAATAAGGGGTTAATATCTAAAATATATAAGGAACACTTAGAAGTCAATAGCAGAAAATCATATAACCCAATTAAAAAATGGGCAAAGGACCTGAATAGACATTTTTCCAAAGATATACAAATGGCCAACAGTTATATGAAAAGATGTTCAACATCATTAATCATCAAGGAAATGCAAATCAAAACCACAATGAAATACCAGCTCATATTTGTTAGGATGCCTATTATTAAAAAATTCAAGAAATTATTGTACAAGAGTAATGTATATAAATCAAGCTCAGTGCCCTGAATAGGAATATTTATTAACTTGTTATTAATAAAGAATAAATAATAATTAATAAATGATAAATTTATGATGTATTATTACTATAAATGTTATAAATAATACAGTATCTCTGTAAATAAGTATATATTTTTCTAAAAACTACAGTTTGCAGAGGAAAAAATGTCAAGCGATAACAAATTCTGGCAAGAGTGTGGAGAAAAGGGAACCCTTTGTACACTGTTGGTGGGAATGTAAATTTGTACAACTATTACATAAAACAGTATGAAGATTCCTTAAAAAACTAAAAATAGAGGGGCATCTAGGTGGCTGTCGGTTAAGCTCCGGACTTCGGCTGGGGTCGTGATCTCACATTGGGCTCTGGGCTGACAGCTCAGAGCCTGGAGCCTGTTTCGGATTCTGTTCCTCCCTCTCTCTGCCCCTCCCCCACTCTCTCTCTCTCTCTCTCTCTCTCTCTCTCTCTGTCTCTCTCTCAAAAATAAATAAATGCTAAAAAAAATTTTTTTAACTAAAAATAGAACTATCGTATAATTCAGCAATCTCACTTCTGGGTATACATCAAATGGAAATAAAATTAGTATCTCAAAGAGATAGCTGCTCTCCCATGTTTATCACATGACATTATGCTGATTGGACCTAATGAGTGAGAATTAGTAACTCCTCTAGATTTATTGGTAAGACATGTGTGTGTCGGAGAGTGAAAAATAAATCTGACTAAAATTTAGGGGCCTTCTACTCAGTGAAGTTTCTAGGGGTTCAGTGATAATGGCACATGTTGAAACATCCCTTCTAAAGTAAAGGAGAAGTTGTTACATCTGGCCTTTTCTACAACCAAGAAAGAGGCACAATGCCTTAGTGGGCTGCTTCTCCTCCTCCTCCTCCTCCTCCTCCTCCTCCTCCTCCCCCTTCTTCTTCTTCTTCTTCTTCTTCTTCTTCTTCTTCTTCTTCTTCTTCTTCTTCTTCTTAATATTTCATTGATTTTTGAAAGTGAGAGAGACAGAACACAAGCAGGGGAGGGGCAGAGAGAGAGAGGGAGACACAGAATCCAAAGCGGGCTCCAGGCTCTGAGCTGTTAGCACAGAGCCAGACATGGGGCTTAAATTCAAGAACCATAAGATGCTGACCTGACCTGAAGTCGGCCACTTAACCAACTGAGTTGGTGCCCCAGTGGGCTTTTGAGGACAACATTTTACTCATTTCAGTGTGTTACTTCAGGCCATTTACCATGTGACCCGAAAAACTGCTAGTTTTGAATGGGGCCCAGAACCAGAAAAAGGCTTTACAACAGGTTTAGGCTGCTGTGTAAGCTGCTTTGCCAGTTGGGCCATATGATATAGCAGATCCATTGGTGCTTGGAATGTCAGTGGCAGATAGGGATGTGTTTGGAGACTTGGAAAGGTCCGTATAGTTGAACTGCCACATAGGCCTTTGGGATTTTGGAGAAAGGCCCTAAGATCCTCCTTGGATAACTACTGTCCTTTTGAGAAATGGTTCTTGGCCTGCTACTGGGCCTTCGTAGAGACTGAACACCTAACCATGGGCCACCAATTTACTATGTGAACTGAGCTGCCTTCGTGAACTGGTTGTTATCTAACTCACCAAACCATAAAATTAGACATGCACAACAACCCATCATTAAATGGAAGCAGTAAGTACATGATCAGTCCCGATCAGATCCTGAAGGCGTAAGTTACATGAAGAAGTGGCTCAAATGGCCATTGGACCTACTCCTGCTGCCCTATCTTCTCTCACCCCACGTACCTGTGGCCTCATGGAAAGTTCCCTACAGTCAACTGGCAGAGGAAAAGAACACTTAGAACTGGCTTATAGATGCTTCTGTACCATGTACAGGCACCTCACAAAAGTGAAGAGCTGTAGCACTACAGTCCCTCCCTGGGACATCCCATAAGGACAGTGGTGAAGGGAAGTCCTCCCAGAGGGCAGAGCTTCAAGCAATGTACCTGGGTGTTTACTTTGTTCAGAAGGAGAAATGAGGAGACATGCAAATAGATTCATGGACTGTAGCAAAAGGTTTGGCTGAATGGTCAAGGTCTTAGAAGTGACATAATGGACATTTGGTAACAGAATTGGGGAAGAGGTATGTGACTAGACCTCTCTGAATGGGCAAAAACCATGAAGATGTTTGGGTTCCATGTGAATGCTTACCAAAGGATAGCCTCAGCAGAGGAGGATTTTAATAATCAAGTGTATAGAATAATCTGTTTTGTGGATATCGGTCAGCCTCTTTCCCCTTCCGTCCCTTGTCATTCCCTAGCATGCTCATGAACAAAGTGACTATGGCGGCAGAAATGGACATTTGCCTGGGCCAGCAACATGGGCATGCACTCATCAAGGTTGATCTGGCTATGGTCACCAGTGCCTAATCCACAAGTAACAGAGACTATCACTGAGAGCCTCCAACATGGCACTATTCTTGGATGAACAGCCAGCTACCTGGGTTAATTACGTTGGACTGCTTCCATCCTGGAAGCTGCGGTGTTTTATCTTTTTTGGAATATACATTTATTCCAGATATGGTTTTGCCTTCCCTATACCCAGTGCTTCTGCGAAAACTATTATCCATGAACTCCTAGAATGTCTTATCCTCTCTCATGGTATTCCATACAGCATTGTTTCTGATCAAGGAACTCACTTCATAATAAAAGAAGTACAGTAATGGGCCCATTGTTCATGGAATTTACTGGTCTTCTCATGTTCCTCAACACCCTAAAGCAGCTGCTTTAATGGAACAGGGGAATAGATTTATGAAGACTCAGTTATAGTTCCAGTAAGGTGGCAATACCTTCCCGGGCTGGGGTGAAGGTTCTCCAGTAGCTCAGATAAACTGCAAATCAGCACCCAATATCTGGTGCTATGTCTCAGATAGCCAGTTGTCATGGGTCCAGGAATCAAGGGGTGGAAATGGGAGTGGCACCACTCATTCATTGTTAATAATAGCAAAGTTTTTGTTTTCTGTTCCTGCAACTTTCTGGTCTGCTGGCCTAGAGATCTTAGTTCAAGAGGGAAGAATGTTTCCACCAATAGACACAATAACAATACCATTAAACTGAAAATTAAGGTTGTCACCTGGCTACTTTGGGCTTCTCATGCCATTGAATCCACAAAGAACAGTGTTGGTTGGGATGATTGATCCTGAATACCAAAGGAAAATTGGATGAGCATTCCACAATGGAGGCATATAGGAGATCCCATATGACATCTTAGTATTGCCCTATATTTAGCAGAATATTGATATTAAATACTTCAGAGTTTATTTCCTTAGTCCACTTGTACTCATCTACTACAAGTACCCTATGTGGACTGCAGTTTTCTCTGACCATTTAGACAAAATGGGCTCATCTCTGCTGACCTCAGCTGGAGTTATTATTTTGGTTTTGTTTTTTAAAGACACTTTTATTGAGGTATGATACAATGTACATATGTACATTGTACAATAAACTGTACCTACATAAAATATGAACTTTGATACATGTTTAAAAATGTTTCAACTGTGGTAAAATACCCATGACATAAATTTGCCATTTTAACTATTTTCAAGTATATCTTTTGATGGTGTTACGTATATTCACATTGCTGTGCAACCAATCTCCAGAACTCTTTTCATCTTCCAGAACGGAAACTCTGCACCCATCAAGCAACAGCTCCCATGTCTTAGCCTATTCAGGCCACTATACAAAAATACCATAGACTGGATGGGGTTGATTAAACAAAAAAACATTGATTTCTCACAGTTCTTGTAGGCTGGAAGTCCAAGCCTTCTTTCTGGTTTCTGGTTTATAGACAGCTGTCTTGTCAGTGTATCTTCACATAGTGGGAGGGGAGAGAGCTCTCTGAGATCTGTTTTTTAAGGACCATAATCCCATTCATGGGGGCTCCACCTTCATGACCTAATCACCTCCCAAAGCCCCCCCCCCCCCCCCCCCCCACACACACACACCTCTTAATACCATCATATTGGGGGTTAAGATTTCAACAGATAAATTTTGGTGGGACACAAACATTCAGACCATAACATTTCATTTCCTCCTCTCCATAACCCCTGACAACCACCATTCTACTTTTTGTTTCTATGAATTTGATTACTCTAGATATCTCACATAAGTGGAATCATATAGTATTTGTCATTTTTTGACTGGCTTATTTCATTCAGTATATTGTCCTCAAGTTTCATCTATGTGGTAACATGTGCCAGAATTTCCTGCCTTTTTAAGGCTGAATGATAATCCATTGTATGTACATACCACATTTTGTTTATCCACTCATCTGTCAATGATCACATAAGTTGCTTCCAACTTCTGGAGAGGGTTTGAGTTAGCATAGGTTTGCCTCAGCCTTAGTCTAGCCTGATGTTTGTCAACAAAACATAGCACATATCATCCAACAGATCCTTGATAAGAATTGGCCATACTACTGTGTTCATTTCTTAGTGCCTACTTACTGCACCTATTTGCTAAGTCTTACGGGTGTGTCAATCCTCTGCAATCTTGAATTCTCTTGTTGGGATGAGTCTCACTGTTTTCATGATGGTGCTGGTCTCAGGAAACCTCTCTGAGAGCATTATCCTCTCGACTCCCCCTCTTCCACACCAATCTCTTTGAAACCTGACAATAGCTCATAACTCCTAGCTACTTCTCTGATTAGGCCTTTCTGGGTCAAATTAATCCCCCTTTCCATTGAGAGTTGGCAGGCTCTGTTATATTTCAGAGTTGGAATGCTCTTTCTAGCCAAAGTGATATATGTCTTAGTACATTTCCTTTTAATTAATAGTGATTTGGGATATTTTCATTTCTTTGGACGAATCCTTCCCATCAAGAATTGTTATGATTCACTTGGGAAAGCAAACTGAAATTTATGTTCTCATAAATATTTGAAAAGAAGCCATCTCATAGTCCAGGATCGGAAATCACAGGCTTGCCATGTGGATAGTCTGAGGGCTCTTGGTCTTGAAATAAATATATATCCACTTCAGCATCATTGTGAACAGAATTTGCATGCATGCCACTAGGTGAGGCCATGTGTGAGCTCATCTCTGCAGAACCCTGCTGGGTACTCTTTGCTGGACTGGTGGGCTTTATGAGTGTCACATGATCACTTCAAACAGGTCAAGTTGGTCTTGGATTTTAGTTCTCCACTTTGTGGCTGATGGCATTCTGCAAGAATCTAAATTCTTTGATAATAAAAGTTTATATAATGCCAAACACAAGAGCACATTCTGTATTTCACTGGTCTAAGTTTAATTTGAGTACCTAGCAATTTTGAACTGCATGACTAAACCAGTTGTCCTGCTGTGAACCTACCCCTTGCAACCCTGAGTGTGGGTGGAGGGCAAGAGTTTCCTCCTCGAGTGGGGAAGAGACACAGATGTCCTGGAGGAAGCAAGAATTTTTTACAAATAGAGGGAAACAAAAGGAAGAATTGTACAACTCTCCTCTAGAGGACTCAGCTGAACAGGAAGGTCTGGAAATGCCGGAAGCTACCATCACTTTGAGGCAAGAGTGAGAAGAACAAAATTTTACTGCAAGTTTCTGAAGGACTTGATTTAGAAACGTTTGAAAAGCCCAAGACTGACTTAATGGGGGCCAAGACCTCAACCCGAGAGGAGCTGGCATACAAAGAATGTAGTGAGGTTGCTTTTCCTGCCTCAGCAGCTGACTTGGATGTCACTGGCAAAGCAGTTTCCTTCTTAAGACCTAAAAGTTCGCTACACGTATACCGTCTCTATAACAGTTTCCAATATATGTAGCATATACCATGGTCTTCCCCACTGCTTAATCTTCTTGTTCGTTCATTTCGAGTTTTTATTTAAATTCCAACTAGTCAACATATAGGGTAACACTAGTTTCAGGAGGAGAATCCAGTGATTCATCACCCACGCACAACACTGATCGCTCATCACAAGTGCCCTCCTCGATACCCATCACCTACCCAACCTATCCCCCCAGCGGCCTCCCCTCCACCACCCCCCAATCTGCTCTCTACACCCACTGCTTAGTCATTTGATTTTCACTCTGTATCCTCAGAAGAGAGTCATTTTTTTTCCTCTTACAAAGGATCTGTTGATAAACTGGGTCCGGTCTTGAAAGCTTCATTCTTAAGCAAATGTGTATTAATCTCCCAGTTCCTGATTTGCCAGGAACATTAGGAAGCCTAAGGAAAAACAAACCAAAAGTCTATTTTTGGATGAGCTGACTTATAGACAACAAGGGAGAGTGCCCCTCCTCCGTGACCCAAGAACTGGTCAAATGTAAATCTTATGAATTCTTATCGCCTCCAGAATACCTGGGTGTGATAAATACATGCGGGAGGTCACGGGCCTGAGTTTGTAACCAGTAGCAAGAATATATTTAGGGTTATGGTCTGAGACCTGATTCTGGTTGAAAGAAGTCACAGAAATATAGATAGAAGAGGCCTGTTTTTCTTAGCTCTGAAGTTCTCGGGTCATTGCCTCGACACACTAACATCTCTTTATATAGGTTACTTAAAATATTAAATAATCAGAACATATTTTGCCACCAACACGACTCAAAGTTGGTAGTAACTGGTGGGCTCTGATTCTTGCCAATCAGCTTAATTGACTCCACAGGTCAATTAATGCGACTTCTCACATTTTTTTAAAAAAATTGACAACCTTCTACTGTAGCTTGTCGTTAGCTTGTCTGATACTTTAAACAAGTTGTATGCAAGTTTACTCTTTAACAAATATTAGTTCTTGGCTTATCGATCTGATAATTGACAAGGGGAGCAGCATCTGTTAAAAATGATCTATTTTCAGACTACTGTCAACCGTTGCCTTGAATATTATAACAATTCTAGTCTCCACACAGCAACCAGAGTTGATTTTCCTAAAACTCTTATGATGTCATCCCTCTTCTTTTTTCTTTTAATTTTTTTTTTTAACGTTTGTTTATTTTTGAGACAGAGAGACACAGAGCATGAACAGGGGAGGGGCAGAGAGAGAGGGAGACACAGAATCTGAAATAGGCTCCAGGCTCTGAGCTGTCAGCACAGACCCCGACATGGGGCTTGAACTCATGGACCGTGAGATCATGACCTGAGCCGAAGTCGGACGCTTAACCAACTGAGCCACCCAGGCGCCCCTCATCCCTCTTCTTGATATCATTTGGTGTTCCCTACACCTTCAGGATAAAGTCCAAACTCCTTAATATGGGGTTTCAGAAGAACAACTGAACTAGCTTAGCCAAATATCCCTCGGGCTACTCACAAGTTTCAAGTGGATTAAACATTCTTTAGGCCACATGCTCTAAAAAGTGATTTACTGATTTGTTTACAGGTGCTACTGATCTCAGAGAAGGAAGTGGCACACTCCTGGTCACCCTCATTTCCTCTCCCACCGTGCCAGGGCAGAATGCTTTCAAGGTCTGGGCATTCTTTCCCTCCAGATGAACTGGGCTGATAGCAGATGCTGTGCTAATGGCTCCTCTTAGACAGTGGATGAGTCATAGGGCCAGGAGAATTCCGGAAGTGGGGTTGAGTCAGGGCATAATCCAAATAGGATGTATATTACACCAGCCAGCAAGGAGCCTGGTCTATGTCCAGTCCTCAGACTTGTATCATGCTCCCCTGTCAAGGCCAGGTCATTTCTCCACCTTCTCCTCTAAGGCTGTACCCTCATAAGTGGGCTTTATGTCTCGCTAGCTTATTTCCTCCTAAGATCCAGCCATGCTAGCAGGGTCTAATTCGGATTGGCTCAAATATTAGGCAATCAGATTTCGTTATTATAAACATTCTTCTGACTAGGTCTTATTGAGCTGTATAAAATTGTTTCTGATTCATTGCATATTTTATACCCAAACGTATTCATCTTCTGGATCTAAACGTAGTCAGAACAACTTTTACATTTCTCCTATTTTGCTTAAGCTGGTTTGAGTTGGGTTTCTGTCAATTACAACCAGAGTCCTGACAGATTGTGATTATGTAAAGCAACTTTTGGATGGCCTTGATGCAGGCTTACTGTGACAGGGAATTTGTGGATATCTGTTCTCCTTTACACTGGCCTCTTCTACAGATGCTTGGACCTTTTATCTAACTCTTGCCAGAAAATAACAACTATTTTAAAATTAAAATTGTTTTGAGCAGATGGTCTCTAAATGTTAATTGATTCAACCTGTGGAAAGCATGTCACTTATATGACAACAAATAAAAGTGTAATTTAATTAATTACCTAAGCATACAATTTGCCACTATTTCATCCTGATAGCTTCTTTGGAAAGCTATGTTGTTCCCAACTAGTCCTTGCACTGGAGTGGTTTTGAAATTATTCCACATTCTTCTCTGGGCCAACTCTGTAGGAGCGGATATGGCTATCCCTCCGGATTGGAGTCTTAATTTCCTTATTTTGCAGAAAAGAACATGACCTTCTAAGGCTGCGATTCTCAAATTTTAGCCTGCATTGGAATCAGGAGGGCTTAGTAAGCCACAGGTTGCTGGACTCTCTACACCTGAGATTCTAATTCAGGAGGTCTGGGGTGGGGTCCCAGAGTATTTGCATTTCTACCAAGTTCCAGGTGATCTGATGTTGCTCATGTGAGACCACACTTCACTATCACAGAGTGCGCCTACTAGAGTAGACCCTGACAGTAGGCAAATAGACACCATTTGTTTTCTGCTTGGTTCTTCATAAAGGCCTTGTTGGCAGAGGTGTTTTACATGGGAGAGTGGCAGTTGGCTATATGGAGCATATCCACTCTGCTGTATTAGGGGTCCCCAAATTAAGTGCATGTGGGGCCAATGAGATAGCCTAAAAGAGTCCAGGGGAGGGGGAGGGGGAGATAGAAAAAGGGGGTACGGTGCACACTGGATATGTAATGGTGAGTACAATGGCAAACTGGAGAGGGCACCCCCCCCCCCCCAAAAGAACATTCTATAGCGTGACCATCAAGATCACAGACCCTGGAGCGGGCTCCACCACTAATTTGTCATGTGACAAGGTTAGGCAAGTTACCTAGCCTCTCCATGGTTCAGTTTCCTCATTCCCCAGAATCTGGATAATAACAGAACCTAGCTCATAGGGTTATTAGGAAGAGTAGATAAATTAACATATGAAAATAATTTAGAAGGAAAGGTAATTAATCAATTAATTAATTATTAAGTAAGTAAGTAATAATAACCACTACTACTAGGTTATAATAACAGTAAATACTTATGTAATACTGACTTTGGGGGCACCTGGGTGGCTCAGTCGGTTAAGTGTCCAACTCTGGTTTTGGCTCAGGTCATGAGCCAAACACGTCGGGCTCCCCAGTGACAGTGTGGAACCTGCTTGGGATTCTCTCTCACTGTCTCTCTCTCTCTCTCTCTATCTCTGCCCCTCCCCTGGCTGGTTCCCCCCCCCCCACCTCAAAATAAATAAATAACCTTCAAAAACTACTGTCTTTTACCTGGCACTCCCAGAAACACACTTGCTTTGATTAATTTTCACAATAACCTATGAGATAAGCACGATTACTAGTCTTATCTTATTGACTGGTAAACTGAGCTCCACAGACGTTACAAAGCTGGCCCAAGTGCACACAGCGAGTGAATGAGGGCATTGGACTGCAAACCCCAGCAGGTTGCTCAGTCTGGCTGTCACCATCACACGCCAGCACCAAACACCACTCTGGGTCTGTAACGAGCCGCCACTGAACTTGGGCCAGATCACGTCATGGGGCGTAGGAGTTCAGCTTCACCTGCCCATTCCTTTTTATTTATTTATTTTTTCTTTTAAGAGAAACTAGAAATCTGGAGTTTTGTGTATTGTTTTGCATGCTCAGTTTTGAAAAATTGACCCACTGCGTGGGTCAGAGAGCACACATCTCTGGACTACTGTTGGCCCGTAGGCCACACACTCAGGAGCTCTGCATGGACCCTGGAGGTGAGGAGAGGGTAACGCGGTGGCTGATTATCCTGCCGCACATGCAGCAGAATCAGAGCCTCTGTGATTCTACCCTCTAGCCTCTGCCTAGAAGGGCAGTTTATTTCATGATGCCTCATAGGGCGCCCCTTCCTCAGCAGTCTTCTCTTTGTGCTGACAGCTTTCCAGCCCTTTACTTTCTTTACTGTCCAATTTTCTCAGACGGAGACCACACAGATGCTTCACCCACTAAAACGTTGATCCCTCCCTCCTTCTGAATGAAGAATTCTTTTTAAAAAAATTTTTTTTAGTGTTTATTTATTTTTGAGGGATGGTGGGGGGGAGGGGGGAAGGAGAGAGAGAGCATCCAAAAGTAGGCTGCAGGCTCTGAGCTGTCAGCACAGAGTCCAACAGGGGGCTCAAACCTACTGACCATGAGATCATGACCTGAGCGGAAGTCAGACGCTTCAGCGACAGAGCCACCCCCTGCAGAATTATTTCTAAAGGTACAAGAGAGCGATGTCAGCCATCAAACCCATTCCTTATCCCTTCTTAAAAATTCCTTTGATTCTGATCTCTTTGTCTGGAAAATAAGCAGCCTCCCCTACATTTCCACTACTTGAGATCTGAACTTCTTGATGACACGGTTACTTCCGCAAGGCACACCTGAAGGATACATCTACAAAACCAGATAAATTCACCTTCCAGCGGAAGAGCTCTTGCTGTGGCTTGAATTATAGCTCACGGATCTGGCCTGTCCAATCGAAAACACAAGATTTCAATATGTGTCATGATGACATAACATTATTTTCCCAAAATAAACAGAGGCTATTCGTTCCAGCTGGATCTTATTAGTGGTTTTCCTATTTTGCTTTTGGTCAGCCCCCAGGCCAACCTCCCAGGCTGAGCTCCTTCTGAGGCCAAGAGAGGCTTTTCCATGCGCGGACCCTGCTGGGACAATTGATCATGACCACTAAAGCCCCAGCCAGCTCTGTGCTGGAGGGTGAAGAGGTCCCCTCGTAGAAGAGGCGTGAACAGCCAGCCCTGACCTGGAATCACATCATCCCGAAGCAAAGTTCTCAGCAGATGCTGACTTCTACAACTTATTAGTATTTTTTTTTTAAGTTCCTATGGTTAGAAATGTGCAGCGTTCGTTTCTAAATCGCGGCCTTCTTCGGACATGCAGAATTATTGCCACATTCAGCGGTTGCATTTCGGGCTGTGAAATATTTGCATTGCTTCTCCTAGTAGTAAGGACAACCGCTGGAGTCCTCCCTGTGGAAGAGGACTTCCACATGTTCGTGACAGGAAATTTATGGCTTTCACTTCGTTTAACACCTCGGAGCCAAATCCAATCATTTGTGTTGAAGACCTTAAAAGCAGTTAGTGTTGTGGAAACGTTCACTGCTGCTGAGAGAGGAAGACGGAAAGGGAAGCAGGGAGCCTGGGGAAGGGTAGAGGGAGACGGCTTTTGTGGTCTTGGAAAGGGGTAGAGGTATAGAAGTGATGGCTTTGAAAAATCTAGCTGGTGCTGGTTTTATTTGTATGTAATAATTACTTGGTTCTAGGTACGCTACTGCAGAAAACGTAATTATGGGTCATTAATTTTCACAATTTACTATAACGTACTCAGATTTAACACAAAGGCATGGGCACAGCTGCATCGATTATTTAATCCTTTGCTGGTCTGTGGTACACGTGGGTATTCAACTTGGGGTGAAGACCCAACATATATTTGAGGAGACCTGCCGTGTCTTGCTGTGGTAAACATGATCTGGGTCTGGTCCTCAGCTTTGCGAAGTCCAAAACTCAAGCCTTTTAGTTTATACAAAGTTGATTTGGCTTAGGGGGACTGATTATATCAGACAACCCACAAGAAACCAGATGCCAATGTATATAGTCTCGGTGAGAAATGAAATCCGAGTATCTACGTTAGCACAATCTCTCTGCTGTTGGAAAGTCTGCATGGAAAAAGCCAAATTATTATCAGGAAGTGACTTGATGAGCATAGAATCCAAGCCAGGGAGTCAGCCTGAGAATCCCACTGTGACCACCTCCCCAGGGGACTAAGTGCTGGAAATGTAATGGGAAAGAGGCAGCTTTTGTCTCTTCTGTCTCCAGACCTTGTACTTTCTCTAGAGTCCTCTTGGCAACCTTTCTTACCTCTTTTGGTAATACCATTAATAGGGCAACAATTTTCTTCCACACTGTTGTATCTCCATTAGATTTCCAGGCTCTGCTCTGTTGGAATTAGGAAATCACCAGCACCCAAAGGAATCCTGAAGTTCTTACTCCATCATAATGCAGTAATTTTACTAGTTTACTCTTGTTAGGGGGATACACTACTTCCCCACTCCTTTAAGTGTTCATGCAGAAGGACTTCCATGACTGCTGACCTCCCCTCTAGGAAGGAGAAGTGATTTATTTTGTAGATAAATCTGAGAAATGGTCCTGAGAGTGGGTGATTCTGCCTTTTCTAGGATCCCTCTCCAGATCTACAGGCTGGCAAAAGGGATAGTGTCTAATACTGTCTCCTGCTATGCAGCAAGGGTCCCGTCCCTGAGATGTAAGTCCCTTGTGTCAGTGACCAGATGCATCTAAATAAGAGGAAGAAAGGTATAATTAATGGACCCATCTCTGGACAGCCCCCCTATGCCAGATGAAACATGCCAGCAAGCACACAGTGCCAGGTGGATAGACATTTGAGCTCTTGTTTGCCTTCTCAATTCCGGAAGCATGAGTCACTTACCAGCATTCAAGTTTCATTGAGAATTCTGTTGTTGTTTTCTTATCATTTCATTTTTGCTAAACAGTGACAGAGCACCTTGGCCTGAGTAAGGATCAACTTGTGTTTGATGAATAACTAATTTCATTATTATTATTTGAATTATTCCTGTATCCATCTTGTCTCCTTTTAGGACATCAAGACCTTAAGAAACACCAAGGTGTGTGGGGCGCCTGGGTGGCTCAGTCGGTTGAGCGTCCGACTTCAGCTCAGGTCACGATCTCGCGGTCCATGAGTTCGAGCCCCGCGTCGGCTCTGGGCTGATGGCTCAGAGCCTGGAGCCTGCTTCCCATTCTGTGTCTCCCTCTCTCTCTGCCCCTCCCCCATTCATGCTCTGTCTCTCTCTGTCTCAAAAATAAATAAACATTAAAAAAAATTTTTTTTAAAAAAGAAACACCAAAGTGTCTTTCAAAATCCTAAAGATGGTTAATTCCATCTTGACACTTTGGTGCTTTTTCTATTCTTTTTTCTTCATCCCAGTTGCTGCCTAAGTGCATCTCCCTTGGGCCATATATTCCCATCCCCATTCAGTTCAACTTTTCTTCCCACTCCTTCCTCCTGGGCCTCCTCCCACTGGGGTCCTCCCTTCCAGTCCTTTCCATTCCACTCTTTTCACATTTTCTTTCATGTTAAGCATCTTCTGAATACTACTCTAACATCCCCCTGCCCTATCCTACTCCCCAGCCACCTTCAGGGGGAGACTCCAAGGCTCCCAGAGCAGGGAGTCAAAACTGGCATTCCTATTCCGCCTTGTTGCCCTTTCTAAATCAGTGTTTTTCCAAACTTGATTCAAAATCCACTCAAAGCTCATACCATCTTGTCTTTCTGTTCAGATGCTGCACCTTGAAGCCAAGCAGACCATATGTCATCATTGTCAGCTTTGACAATGTTCACTTACTGTTTTTGATTTGAGTGTTTCTTCCTGGTTATATTTCACCAAGAAGTTGGCAAGAGACAGCTTGTCATTATCAGGCCACAGGTTCTATCACTATGTTCACCTCACGTTTAGTCAGCATGTTGAAAGCATTCTTTTCCCAACATCCCATCCAATCTTCAACCTGCTTCCTGTATCCAACAGGGATACAGTAAAAAAGGATGAACAAAGACTGAATTGTTACCTGGCATACTTAGTAGTTAAGAAAATACACTTTGCACTGAACAGTTCATTCTATAAAGTATTTCCAACTGCAAGCTCTATCTGACAGCCTCTAATTGGCCCAAAATTAAGACAGTGGTAGCTGGAGATCTTTTCTCAGTCCAACAGTCCTCACTACATGAATTACTGTCAGGCAACTCAAACTGATCTGAGCACAATAAACATCAACTTCGCTTTCAGGCTTAAATTTGAAAGAGGGAAGCTGCCGGCTACCAAGTAGAGAGTGGAGGAAAAAAAGTATGTGCACCTGATAAAAAATTACTTTATCATAAGGAAAAATATAACATGGTTCTGAAGGCTCTGAGGAAGATAATTTTTCTCAGGAAACAAAACCACCTAGAAGTCCTCCAAAAGACACAAGAGGATGTAGCTTCTATAAAATAGAAGTAAGAAAACCAAAGGAAAAATAGGCTACAATGAAGGAGGAGATTTGAAGAGAATTGGTTAAAATGAAGAATGGATGTAAGAAAATTCAAAAAAATGCAAAAGCAGAGTTCCACTTGTTGGGATAAAGATGTTAATATCACTCCCACCGCAACAACAGAAAACGCCAGATGAATGGAAAAAAAAGAAATCTATAGTCTGATTTAAAGTCGTCTGTGGTGCTTTTTAATTAAAGCCATCGGATGTTGTTGTGGATGCAAGGAAGTTCAAATGAATTAAATTCCAGAGAGAATTAAGCCTTCTTAGGTGAGCTAAGACTGGTAGCTGCTTTCATCCCTGGGGGCATTGACTCTACCAGGCATCACAAGTAGGCTAAGCAGGGAGCTGCCATAAGCAAAAGACTTACCTGGGTCAAGGGTAAACTCTCTGAGCTCATGAGAGTGTACATAGACTGGCATGGTAGATTGAAATCTGGGAGGAGCCCAAACATAAAGCTAGGCCTCACTACTCAGCAATTTTTCACATCCAAACTTCTGTTGAGCAAATACTGATAAGGACAGGCTGAGAGTGAAAGGACAAGAAAGATAGCATAATTTTGCGGTACTTAGGTCCCAAAGCCCTGACAATTAAAACAACAGGTGAACTGAAATCATCATAAATCAGAGCATCAGCAAGATGGAGGAGGAGGACCTTTCTACCATCATCCTTCCATAGAAGCATGAGTTTGACAACTACCCACAGAGGGAAGTACCTTTGTGGGAGTCTAGGAATCCAGCCAAGAAGTTCCAGATCACTGGGGGAGCAAAATTTCCAAATATAGATATAGCATGAGACTAAGAAAGAAATACAGAACGTACAAAACACCCAGGAAAAATTTAACAAAATGGCAATAGTAATTCCTAATGTATCAATAATTACTTTAACTATACTTTAAATATAAATGGATTAAATTCCCTGACCAAAAGACACACAGAAGCTTAATGGATAAAAAACCCCACAAGACTAAACTATGGGCTGCCTGCAAGAGAGTCACAGTCACTTCAGTTTTTTGTTTTGTTTTGTTTTGTTTTTTACTTTTTAAAAAAATTCCTAGTATAGTTAACATACAGTGTTATATTAGCTTCAGGTGTACAAACAGTGGTTCAACAGTTCTATACATTACTCAGTGTTCATCATGATTAAGTGTACTCTTAATAGTCTTCACCTATTTCGCCCATCCCCCAGATTTCAAGATATGCTACAAAGGTGTAGTAATCAAAATGATATTATACTGGCACAAAAATAGACACATAGATCAATGGAACAGAACAGGGAGTCCAGAAACAAGCCCAGCATTATATGGTCAATTAATCTTCAATAGAGGAGGCAAGAACATGCAATGAGTAAAAGGCAGTCTCTTCAACAAATAGTCTTGGGAAAACTGGACAGCAATGTGCAAAAGAACGAAACTGGGCCACTTTCTTGCACCATACACAACAATAAACTCAAAATGGGTTAAGGACTTAAATGTGAAACCATAAAAATCCTAGAAGAGAGCCAAATTATGGCAGTAATTTCTCTGACATTGGCCACAGCAACATTTTTGTAGATATGTCTCCTGAAGCAAGGGAAATAAGAGCAAAAACAAACTATTGGGACCACATCAAAGCTTCTGCACAACAAAGAAACAATCAACAAAACTAAAAGACAAAATCTTATGAATGAGAGAAGATATTTGCAAATGACATATCTGATAAAGGGTTAGTATCCAAAATAGAAAGGAACTTATACAACCCAACAGCAAATAATAATAATAATAATAATCCCATTTAAAAATGGGCAGAAGACATGAACAGACATTTCTCCAAAGAAAAAATACAGGTGGCCAACAGACACATACAAAGATGCTCATCATCACTTACCATCAGGGAAATGCAAATCAGAACTACCATGAGATATTCATACCTGTCAGAATGGCTAAAATCAACAACATAAGAGTCACTTTAGCTTTAAAGACACACACAGACTAAAGGTGAAGTCATGGAAAAAGATATTCATGTAAATGAAAACCAAAAGAGAGCAAAGTGAGGTGTACTTATACCAGACTAACTAGGCTTTAACTCAAAAGCTGTAATAAGAGACAAAGGTTATTATATAATTATAGAGGGGTAAATTCATTAAAAGGATTTAACAGTTATAAATATATAGGTACCCAACATTGGAGCACCTAAGTATATAAAGCAAATAATTAACAGATCTGAAGGGACACATGGGCAGCAATACAATAATACTAGGAGATTTCATTACTCCACTTTCAGCAATGGATGACTCATTCAGACATAAAATCAACAAGATAACATGACTAGAACTATACATTAGCCCAAATGGACCTAACAGACATCTAATAGCAGCAGAAGACACATTTTTCTCAAGCACTCCTAAACATTCTCCAGGATAGGTCACAAATTGGGCCACAAAAGAAATCTTAGCAAATTTAAGAAGTTTGCAATTATATCAAGCATCTTTCCTGATCACAATGGTATGAAACTGGAAATCAGTAACAGGAAATCAGAAAAACTTACAAATATGTGGAAAGTAAGCAATGCATTCCTAAACAACCAATCGATCAAAAAAGAAATCAAAAGGGAAATTAAAAAAAAAAATCATGAGACAAACAGAAATGGAAACATGATATACCAAAATGCAGCAAAAACACTTCTAAGAGGGAAATTTATAGTGATAAATGCCTACATTATGAAAAAAGAAAAATCTCAACTCAGCAACCTAACTTTACATCACATGTAGCTAGAAAAAGAAGAACTAAGTCCAAAATTAGTAGAAGAAAACAAAACAAAACAAAGTTCAGAGCAGAAATAAATAATGAGGCTAATAAGTAAATACTTTAGAAGAGATCAATGAAACTAGGTTTGTTTTTTTTAAGTTAAACAGAATTACAAATCTTTAGTCAGACTAAGAAAAAAGGGAAGATTCAAATAAATAATTCAGAAATGAAAGTGGAACCATTAAAACTGATACGACAGAAATATAAAAAAAATCATGAAATACTACTGTGAACAATTATATACCAACAAGTTGGATAACCTATAAGAAAAGGATGAATTCATAGAAACAAAAATCTACCAAGACTGAATGATAAAGAAAAAAAATCTGAACAGACCAAAAGGAGTAAAGATATAGAATCAATAATTGAAAACCTCCCAACAAAGATAAACCTAAAGTCTGATGGCTTCACTGGTGTATTGTACCATATAAAGAAGAATGAATACAAATTCTTCTCAAACTCTTTCCAAAAATTGAAGAGGAAGGAATACTTCCAAAATCATCTTACAAAGCCAGCATTACCCTAATACCAAAGCTATAAGAAAAAATAAATTACAAACTAATATCCCTGATGAACACAGAGGCAAAATTCCTCAACAAAATTCTGGAAAATACACATTAAGTTTCATACACCATGATCAAGTGAGATTTATCCTTGAGATGCAAGGATAATTCAACATATACGTATCAATAAATGTGATTTATCACATTAATAGAATGAAGGACAAAAATCAAATATCACCTCAATAGGTGCATAGAAAGCATTTGACAAAATTCAACAAAGGTGCTAAGAATACACAATGGGGAAAGGACAGTGTCTTCAATAAATGGTGTTGGGAAAAATGGATGTTCACATGAAATAAATAAATAACTAAATACATACATACATACATACATACATACATAAAAGAAGAAATTGGATCCTTACACCATACACAAAAATTAACTCAAAATGGATTAAAGACTTAGACTGTAAACTGTAAACCTGAAACTGTAAACTCCTAGGAAAAAAACAGGGGAAAAGCTCCATGATGTTTGCCTTGGCAATGATTTTTTGGATTTAACAACAAAGTCACAGGCAACAAAATCAAAAATTAACAAGTGGGACAACAAAGTAAAAAGTTTCTGCACTGCAAGGGAAACAGTCAACAAAATGAAAAGGTAACATATGGAATGGCAGGAAATATTTGCAAACCATATGTCCCATAAGGGGTCAATATCCAAATTATAAAAGGAACTAACTCAAATAAATAGCAAAAAAAAACAAACAAACAAACAAACAAATAACTAGATTAAAAAATGGCCAGAGGACCTAAATAGACATTTTCAAAAGAAAACATACAAATGGTCAACTGACATATGAAAAGGTATTCGACATCACTAATCATCATGGAAATGCAAATCTAAACCACAGTCAGTTATCAACTCATACCTGTTAGGATGGCTATTATCAAAAAGTCAAAAAACAACAAGTGTTGGCGAGCATGTGGAGAAACAGGAACTTTTATAGACTGTTGGTGGGAATTTAAATTGGTACAGCCATTATAAAAAACAGTATGGAGGTTTCTCCAAAAATTAAAAATGGAACTAACATGTGATTCAGCATTCCTGCTTTTGGGTATATATCCAAAGAAATATATATATCCAAATATATATCCAAAGAAAATGGAATCACTATCCCAAAGAGATATCTGTACTCCCCTGTTCATTGCATCTAAATGTCCATCAGTGTATGAATGGATAAAGAAAATGTGGTACACATAAGTTAAAATGTTGTTCAGTCTTTAAAAAAGGAAGGAAATCCTGCCATTTGCAACAACATGGATGGGCCCAGAGGACAATTATACTATGTGAAATGAGCCAGAAACAGAAAGATGCGTTCACTTATAGGTGGAATCTAAAAAAGCCAATGTTATAGACACAGAGTAGAAAGGGTGGTTACTAGGGATAGAGAATAGGGGAAATGGGGAGATGTTGCTTAAAGGGTACAAACTTTCAGTTACAACAAAAATAAGTTTTAGAGATCTAATAAACACCATGGTGACTGTAGTTACTATATACCTGAAATTTGCTGAAAGTAGATTTTAAGTATTCTTGCCCCCCTCCTCACAAAGGTACATATGTGAGGTGATGAATATTTTAATTAGCTTGCTTGTGGTAACTATTCCACAATGTATGTGTATATCAAAACGTCCTATACTTTAATGTGTACACAATTTTTAGTATCGTCAATTATACCTCAACAAAGATGTGGAGGAAATAAATACACAAAAATAAGAGATAAACTTCACTGAACTAAAGTAGAAAACTAACCCCAACCCAGATTGATTCCTGATTAGAAGAGGGAGGTCTTGGGGCGCCTGGGTGGCGCAGTCGGTTAAGCGTCCGACTTCAGCCAGGTCACGATCTCGCGGTCCGTGAGTTCGAGCCCCGCGTCAGGCTCTGGGCTGATGGCTCGGAGCCTGGAGCCTGTTTCCGATTCTGTGTCTCCCTCTCTCTGTGCCCCTCCCCCGTTCATGCTCTGTCTCTCTCTGTCCCAAAAATAAATAAAAAACGTTGAAAAAAAAATTAAAAAAAAAAAAAAAAAAAAAAAGAAGAGGGAGGTCTTACTGTCTGAAAGAGAAAAGGGTAAGCCCCCCCCTTTTTTTTTTAATTTTTTAACGTTTATTTATTTTTGAGAGACAGAGATAGAACACGAGTCAGGGAGGAGCAGAGAGAGAGGGAGACACAGAATCTGAGGCAGGCTCCAGGCTCTGAGCTGTCAGCACATAGCCCGACATGGGGCTCAAACTCACGAACATTGAGGTCATGACCTGAGCCGAAGTCAGGCACTTAACCGACTGAGCCACCCAGGCGACCCAAGGGCAGGGCCTTTTTAAAACAAATATTATTTTACTCCAGTCTTTACTGTTCTCATGTATATAACTTTTGGCATGCAATCAAATGGCAAAAAGCAGGAAAATGTGACATACAATCAAGATAATAAAGTTAAATGAAGCAGATTCACAAACAACTTGGATGTTGGAGGTATCAAGCAAGGACATTAAAATTGCTTTCATAATTATATTAAAATGTATATTTTATACAAATATTAAAGCATAAATAATATTCATTTTATGTAAACTCTCCTAGAAAATAGAAGAGGAGAGAGTGCTTCCCACTTCATGTTATTGGGCCAGAATTACTCTGACACAAAAACAGTAAAATACATTATAAGAAAACTAAATATCAATATCCTTCATGAACACAAGTGGAAAATTCTTAACAAAATTTTAGCAACAATGTATAAAAATGATAGTATAAGTATGTGGGGTTTATCCCATGATTGCAGAATTTAACAATTGAAAAGTAACCAATGTAATTTACTATATTAACAGACTAAAATAAATCCATGTTTTTGTCTCAACACATGCAGGTGATGTATTTGAAGAAAGTTGATTTAGGGTTGAAACTCCCAGCAAAGTAGAAATAGAAGGGAAAGTCTTGTCCTGATAAGGGTCATCTACAAAACTCTACAGCAAAATATTTTGCTTACTGGTGAAAAATTGAATGTTTCTCTCTAGAAATTGGGAAAACGGTAAGAATGTCCACTCTCACCTTTTCTATTCAAAATTGTAGTGAAGATGCTAGCCAGTGCAGTAAGAGAAGAAAAAGGGATCAAAAGATACAGATTTGGAAAGGCAGATATAAAACTGTCTTTATTTACTGCATGATCATCCATGTACAAAATCCTAAGGAATCTATAAACACTACTGGAGAAAAGAATTGAGTTTAGCAAGTTTATAGGATACGAAGTTAATTTACAAAACTCAGTTGTATTTCCATATACTATAAACAAAGATCAAAATTAAAATGCCATTTATAATGGCATCAAAAATATACTATACTTAGGAATAAATCTGACAGAAGATGTGCAGATCTGTATACCGAAAACTATAAATCATTGTAGAGCAAAACTAAAGACTTAAATAAATGAACATATATACTATATTTATGGATTAAAAGACTCAATATGATGATGATATCAATTCTTCCCAAAGTGATCTGTAAGAATCAAAACCATCTGAAACAAAATCCTGGCAAGATTTGTTGTAGAAATTGACAAACTGATTTAAAAATTGATATAAATGTATCAAATCAACACATCATACACTTTAAACTTACACAATGTTACACATCAATTACACTGACATTTAAAAACCAATTAAAAATTGATAAACAACATTTTTCTCTTCCACACTCCCATCCCTAACCTGGACCACAAGTTTTATTGCTTTTATTTTTTCCTTTCATGTTTGCCCTTGCTTTTTTTTTAATTTTTTTAATTTTTTATTTTAGAGACAGAGAGAGAGCTTGCACACAAGGGAGGGGGCAGAGGGAGAAAGGGGGGGGAGAGAGAGAGAGAGAGAGAGAGAGAGAGAGAGAGAGAGAGAGAGAGAGAGAATCTTAATCAGGCTCCACACTCAGCACAGAAATGACATGGGGCCTGATCCCACAACCCTGGGATCATGACCCGAGCTGAAATCAAGAGTCGGATGCTCAACTGACCGAGCCTACCAGGCACCCCTATTCTCACAAAAATATTTCCCCATGAAAAACAATGTTTAAAAGCATAGAATTGGCTGCCTTGCAACACACTGAATTATCTGTTCCTGGAAGCATTCAAGAGAGACTGAACTATCTTTTTCTGTTTTTTGTTTTGTTTTGTTTTGTTTTTTGTTTTGTTTTTTTAGAGAGTACACAAGCAAGGGAGAGAGAGAGAGAGAGAGAGAGAGAGCAAGGGAGAAACCCAAGCAGGTTCCATGCTTAACACAGAGGCAAACATGGGGCTCCATCCCATGACCCTGGGATCATGACCTGAGCTGAAATCAAGAGTCAGACACTTGGGGCACCTAGGTGGCTCAGTCAGTTAAGCATTCAACTTCAGCTCTGGTCATGATCTTGTGGTTCATGGGTTCAAGCCCTGCATTGGGCTCTGTGCTGACAGCTCAGAACCTGGAGCCTGCTTCAGATTCTGTGTCTCCTTCTCTCTCTGCCCTTTCCTCACTCTGTCTGTCTCTCTCAAAAATGGATAAGCGTTAAAAAAAATTTTTTTTTTTTAAATTAGACTCTCAACTGATTGAGATATGTTTTTTCAATATATGAAATTTATTGTCAAGTTGGTTTCCATACAACACCCAGTGCTCATCCCAAAAGGTGCCCTCCTCAATACCCATCACCCACCCTCCCCTCCCTCCCACCCCCCATCAACCCTCAGTTTGTTCTCAGTTTTTAAGAGTCTCTTATGCTTTGGCTCTCTCCCACTCTAACCTCTTTTTTTTTTTCTTCCCCTCCCCCATGGGTTTCTGTTAAGTTTCTCAGGATCCACATAAGAGTGAAAACATATGGTATCTGTCTTTCTCTGTATGGCTTATTTCACTTAGCATCACGCTCTCCAGTTCCATCCACGTTGCTACAAAGGGCCATATTTCGTTCTTTCTCATTGCCATGTAGTACTCCATTGTGTATATAAACCACAATTTCTTTATCCATTCATCATCAACTGATTGAGATATTGAGGCACCACTGGACTGAACTATCTTAATTCAACACTCATTTATAGAATACCTACCATGAATCAGACACTGGGAATACGGTAGTAAATAAGGCAGATATGGTCTTTGTTCTCATGGGTCTTAAAATCTGGTAGCATGTCTAGGAGACTGGGTTTTCTGGATGAAGTAGAAATTTGAACTAGGTGACCTGAGAGTTCTCTTCTGGATATCTATAAATCTATGTTTCTGGGATTAAAAAGAAAAACAAAATAAAAACAAAAACCCTTTGTCTTCTAACAAGGCAAATGCTTTTCTCTTGAGCCCTTTCTGAGTTTGACAATGGTAGACTGAGTGCCAAGGAATAAAGAAGCCCAACACCTAGGAAAGCACCCCTCCAAGCCTAAAACAAAAGAATTTGCCTGGCTCCATCATTAATCAAATGCATCTTGTACATGAAATTTCTTGTGGGCTTCTGCCAGAGGGAAATGTCAAACACATGGTCACAGGCCATTTTTACCCCCAGGAAAGCATGGAAGGAACTATGTCAGGAAATACAAACCCATTTCCAGGAAAGTTTACCTTCTGGCCTTGTCCCCTTCCCCTGGCTCTGGATGTTGTTTCAGGGACTCTCCACTTCAGGAAAGCGAGGCAGCCATGAGCCATCCCAAGCCAGAGGGAGCAGATGGCCCGGCATTCTGGGAACATTCTAGGCATAGTCCTTAAAGAACTACCACAGAAACAAGGGACAGTTCCAGGAAAACAAGGAGTTGTAACTACTCATGGCTTAGGCACACTAGACCAACAAAGAGGTCCCAAGAGCAGAGCAGACTTGCTGGAGTCAGGGTGGAGGAGACAGTTGGCTTCTCCTGCACACAAATCAGTTTGATCATCCCTGCCTTGTTGGACATGATCACTGCTCCCTCCCAAAGACACCCCTTGGGTCTGCAGGCTGATGTCTACTTGCAGCTCTAGTGTTTAGGAACAGGATTGAAATGTTTCAGAAAAGGAAGGGAATGGACATCAAATCGTCATCCCACTAACAGTTTTGTCCAAAGTGCTCTTTTACAGGCTTCATATCTTTGTTCATGCTTTTCCTTCCTGGGATGTTCTCTGCCTTCTGTTCTGTTGAACCCCTACTTTTTTTTCCCCTAGGGTTATCTCAAGTGCTACTTCTTTCATGAGGCTTTGCTGGATTCTTTCAGTTCCACATGATCTCTCCTCTCTTGGCATTTTAAATTCTCTTACAGCAATGTTTTACCTTCTATTACAGCATTTTGTGCATGCCTTTCCTTTTCAAAAATTAAATTCTAAGTATCTTATGGAGATAAATCTTACTTTATTCTTTGTTTAAGTTTATTTATTTATCTTGAGGAGAGACAGAGTGCGTGCGTACAAGCAAGGGACGGGCAGATAGAGAGGGAGAGAGAGAATCCGAAGCAGACTCCATCCTGTCAACTCAGAGCCCGACTTGGGGCTTGATCTCACAACGGTGAGATCATGACACAAGCCAAAACCAAGAGTTGGAGGCTTAACCAACTGAGTCACCACACAGGCAAGCTGAGTCTTATTCTTTACATCCTGCCCCCAAAGTAGGATGCATTTTCCCCTAACCACCGTGTGTTTACACACAATAGGATTACAAAAGCTTGGGGGAATGGAGTTGAGTAAACAATGTTTACTCAGTGATAAAGGTCAGAACCCTCCCCTCTCCACATTGGGCACTGGCAAGGTCTCCCCCATAGTCTCTGGAGTCAACAATGTCTCTTTCTGTCCCATTAAACTAGAAAATTAAATTCACACTCAGTGATGCCTAATTCACCCTGAATTGTTGAGAAATAAGCAGTTCCACCTAAGTGAATTTTCCAGATCACTGGAGATTATTTATTAGAATCCAAAATTTTAGAAGTGATTTACAAAGCATGCTTTCCTAAAGGCATTTTGAATATCTCTGGAGACGTCCAAAAGAAATGGGTTATAGTGGTTGTATCAATAGAGGATTACTTGGAGATTAGGAATAGAGATATAAGGAAACTACTATCCACTATGTACCCTCTTGTACTTTTTGAATTTTGAATGATGTACATCTATTACCTATTAATTTAAAACTAATGGCATGCTTCCTTACTTCCTTAAATATGGTTGCCAAGGCCAATTTAACGTTTCTTTCTGAATCAAGGTGCAAGATCATCATTATATTATTTATTGTCTTGTTCCTAAATAGAATTGTTCCAACAATGGATATTAAAGTGACCCAGAATTATCTTCCCCTATACAAAATGGCTCCAAAACTTCTAAGCCTCCAGAGGTTTTGGGTTTGGTTTATTTTTTAGATTCTCTGTCTCTTCCCTGGCAGCCAACACTTTTTGTTGTTATTATAGTGACTGCTTATAGCAACCACCGCACCCTCCCCCTTCTCATTTGCTCATTTGTTCTGATGTGAATTGGAAGTCAAATGATCTCAGATGATAAGTAGGATTCAAGTGGAGAGGGGAAGAAGAGAATTCCAGGAGTTTTTAAAAAATGTGATCAGCTATGTGGGCTATAGTTTTACTAAAGTGGATTGGGCTAGATGGCATTCTAATCTAACACCAGATTTACTCCTCTCACTCAAAATGATACAGTGCTGAGCCTTCAGACAGCAGGCCCTTGTGCTGGGCAAGCCTTTGGGACACCTGGTTCCATAATGCTGGAGACAATGCCTCCTAAAGCTAGAGACTACCTGTATCTTGCTGTCCGTGGAGGACATAGGAAAACTACTAAGATAATAACCTAGGAACCCAGAAAGTGATGAAGATTGTTGTCATTCAACACGTGAACTTCATTACGTCTTTTCTGGCCAGTCTGTGGTATTTCTGATTATTTCTAGGTTTTTAGATTCTTATGTGTGTTTTGCTGTGTTCTAGATACCAAAGATACTAGATAAGTGGCTTCTAGGTAAGTAAAGTTACTCGTCAATACCATCATTAAATTTTTTTTCTTTCTGTCTGAGTGAGGTTAAAAAAAGAAAAGAAAAAAAACCTGGCCAATTAACTGGCAACAGAAATGTAAGCAACAATAGCTCTAAATCAAGTTAAAACACCCCTTCATTGAAGCTCAGATCTGTCACCAAGAAGGCGGAGTCCTGAGCCTCACCATTCTGGGTTGAAGTATAAAAAGTTTGAAAAATCACTGGAAAACTACAAAGAGAGTTGAAAATCAAGGGCAGAGAATGAGAAGAGGCCATAAATATGGTGTGAATGTTCAAAAAAGAAAGCAAAAGAAAGCTAATTGTGGAAATTACTAGCCAGTAAATTGGATAGTCACAGTAATAAAACAGATGTTAACAGTGAAAATCCATCAACATCTGGAAAGGATAAAGTCACAAAGGATTTATGGAAAGAAGCAAGTTCAAGAGACTTGGGCAGAGGAGAAAAACAGAGTGAGGCCAGGTCTTTAGTAAAGGATTTGGAACTTGGGTAAAGGCTTTTGCTCAGCCTGACACGCCATTTCTACTCTGAGGCCAGATCAGATTGTTTTGGATGAGAACGTGGTCACATGGACTCAATAACTGGCTGAGAGATCATAAATGAAGGATAATGATATAAATACCCAGAAAGAGCTCCAGTGAGGGGAACGGGGCGCTGAGGGCACTTCCCCAGAGAGCAAGGTCAGGTCTGGTTTTATTTAACATCTTTGCTAATGATTTGAAAGCAGGAACAAACAAATGTCAAGAAAATGTGCAAAGCACATCAGCTAGAGACAAGGTACACACACCAACCAGCAAGGAGTTTACCTAACAGGACTGAGAGCAATTATCAAAGGGAGCTGGAAATAACTCAGGCCAGGGCAGC
This sequence comes from Neofelis nebulosa, assembly GCF_028018385.1. Classification (NCBI taxonomy): domain Eukaryota; kingdom Metazoa; phylum Chordata; class Mammalia; order Carnivora; family Felidae; genus Neofelis; species Neofelis nebulosa. The sequence continues at coordinate 121,261,973 of NC_080783.1, forward strand.
CTAGAAAAATGATCTGAAATGAAAGCCAATCACTTTTTGAGGTTGAGTGGGGAAGGGTGGTGGGTAGGGAGAAGGGGGATCAGAGAGACAGAGTAGGAAATAAGCATGGCCAAAAGCAGTCTGAAGGGACAAATAATGCGTAGCAGCATAACATGGGAATGAAGGCCCAACAGAACAGACGTCCAGTTTTGAGGTTTGTAAATATATGGCTGTGGTTCGACAGATGTGAAATGATAAGTGACCCATTTATTCAGGGTTAGAGGAGAGAGAAGCAGAGGTGGGAGGATTGGACTTCAGACATTTACCCAGAGCGTGCAAGCCCTAAGGGTGCACCTCTCTGCACTCCTGGATCTTGCTCCTAGAATGTTGGAAGTCCCATAAGCTAATACAGAGCCTCCTTGATGTACCATGCTGCATAGTAGATGCTCAGCGATTGTGGGACAAATTCAGGAAGCCCCGTGGAATTCTTAATGTATCTGTGGTCATTAAGTGAAAATGGGGCGAGGGTTGCTGCTAAGGACCCCTCCAGCTTTGAGACCGGGGAATTCTGTGATTGGAAGAAAAACACAGATCCAGGAGCAGCCAGATGTTTAAGCAAACAGTGACAACTGTCCCAGATTCTGCTCTGGGTCCTGGCTTGGCCCATCCCTGCCTGTGAAAATGGAACTGTGATACATCTACTCCTCTTCCTGATTCTGCCACTCCCGTTCCTGACCGTGGCTAAGTGACTGGTCACCTATGACCAAACTTTACTTTCTTGTATTCTGTACCTGCCCCCACCGTGTTCTAGCTCTGTTCAAGACCCTGATTGGATTCATGAGGACTCTTTTTGCTTTCCCTGTTTAACTCCAAATTGGTATCTCAGAGAAAAGACCCAAGCCCCTCATGTTGATATGAAACACTAAATCCCCCTGTATGTCAACATCCCTTGTGTAACTATTTCACTAGACTGCCTAGACCAGGGCTTTTCGAACTTTAATGTGCATAAAATCTTATGGGAGGGGAGATTACGCATTTCTAACAAGATCCCAGATAATGCCAATGTAGATCAATAGACCATACATTTGAAAAGCAAAACAGGGCACCTGGGTGGCTCAGTCAGTTAAGCATCGACTCTTGATTTGGGCTCAGGTCGTGTTCTCACAGTAGTGAGATTATGAGATCAAGCCCCACATTGGGCTCTGCACTGACAGTGTGAAGGCTGCTTGGGATTCTCTGTCTCCCTCTCTCTCTCTGCCCCTCCCCTGATCTCTCACTCTCTCTCTCAAGTAAAACTTAAAAAAAAAAAAAAAAAAGAAAAAGAAAGCAAGACTTCACAGTAGCAGTGTCCAATAGAACTTTCTGCAATGATAGAAAAGTTCTCTATCTGCACTGTGCAATACACTAACCACCTAGCCATATGTGCCTATTGAATACTAGCATGACATGTGAACTTTTTAATTTTATGTCATTTAAATTAATTTATTTTTTATTTTGTTAATGTTTATTTTTGAGAGAGGGACAGCACGAGCAGGGGAGAGGCAGAGAGAAAGGGAGACACAGAATCTGAAGCAGGCTGCAGGCTCTGAGCCATCAGCACAGAGCCTGATGTGGGGCTCGAACTCACAAACCATGAGATCATGACCTGAGCCAAAGTCAGATGCTTAACTGACTGAGCCACCCAGGCGTGCCTCATTTAAGTGAATTTAAATTTGAATAGCTACATGTAGCCAGTGGCTACATATTGGACAGCACAACTCTAAAGAAATTCAGATGTAAGTAAAATTTTGAGATGTCTGTAGAATGGCAGGTCATGATTTACCTTCTCACAATAAACCACCAATCATACGGGCATCTGGGCTACATAATACTGCACATTCAGCTGGTCTACAGCCAGTTTGACCCGAAATAACATATGAACATATCTATTACCCTCCAAAGTCTTGCACCCTTTGTAATCTTTCATTCCTGCACTGGTCTCCTCTCAGTCATCAATAGGCAATCATAAGCTGCTCTCTGTCACTATACATTAGTTTGCACCTCCTAGAATTTTATATAAATGAAAACATAGGGACGCCTGGGTGGCTCAGTCGGTTGAGCGTCCGACTTCAGCTCAGGTCATGGATCTCACGGTTCGTGAGTTCGAGCCACGCATCAGGCTCTGTGCTGACAGCTCGGAGCCTGGAGCCTGCTTCCACTTCTGTGTCTCCCTCTTTCTCTGTCCCTCTCCCCCTCATGCTCTCTTGCTCTCAAAAATAAATAAACATTAAAAAAATTTTTTTTTAAAAAAGAAAGAAAACACAAATGCAGTATTTTATTTGCTCGCCTGGCTTCTTTTACTCAGCATCATTATTTTAAGATTTATCCATATTGTTGTGTGTATCGATAGTACCTTTTTTTTTTTCTGAATAGTGTACCACAATTTGTTTATCCATTCATCTATGAATGGCGTTTCAATTGTTTCCATTTTTGACTATGGCAAACAATGCTGCTATGAACATTTTTGTACAAGTGTTGTATGGACGTATACCTGCATTTCTCTTTGGTAAATACCTAGGAGTGTGATAGCTGGATCATATGTGGGTATGTATTTAAATCTTTAAGAAACTTACCAAAGGTGTACCATTTTACATTCCAACAAGCAGTATACGAGAGTTCCAGTTCCTCCATATTCTAATCAACAAATAATATGGTCAGACTTTTAAATTTTAGCATTTTAATATGGGAGCAATGGTATCTCATTGTGGTTTTAATTTGCATTTTCTAATGATTATTGATCTAAAGTATATTTTCATGTACTTATTTGTCATCTATAGATCTTCTTTGCTGAGCTCTTCAATTTTTTCACTTATTTTTCCTTTTTTCCTATTTTTCTTTCTGTATTTATTTCTTTTTTCTTCTTCCTTTTTTTTTTTGTTGTTGAATTTTGAGAGCGTTTCACATGTTCTGGATCAAGCACTTTTTCGGATATGAGATTTGCAGATATTTTCTCCCACTCTGTGATTTGTTTCTTCATTCTCTTAAAAGTGTCTTTTGAAGAGAAAATTCATTTTGACTGTACCGAAGTAATCAATTATTTCTTTTCTTAAGATAAGAACTTGATTTTTTTATATTGATCTTGTATGTTACATCCTTGATAAACTCATTAATTTTAGTAGCTTTTTGTGGATTTCATCAGATATTCTCCGTAGATAATTATGCCATCTGCAAATAAAGATAGCTTTGTACTTCTTCCTTTCCAATCTGAGTGCCTTTTATTTCTTTTCATTGCCTTATTACACCAATTAGAACCTCAAATACAACATTGAATAGGAGTGATGAAAAGGGCAAAATCTTGTCTTGTTTCTGATCTTAAGAGAAAGCATTCAGTCTTTCGCTATTAAGTGTGATGTTAGCTGTTGGTTTATCATACATGTCCCATATCTTGTTGGGGAAGTTTCCTTCTATTCCTAGTTGCTGAGACTTTTTATCAGGAATGGATGTTGGATTTTGTCAAATGTTTTTTCTGCACCTATTGAGATAATCATGTGGATTTTCTCTTTTAACTCTGGTACTATGGTTAGTTACATTGACTGATTTTCAAATATTAAACCAATCCTGCATTCCTAGGATAAACTGGTCATGCTCTATTATACATTTTATATATCATTGGATTATATATAATCGTTGGATTATATATCGTAGGATGTTGATCTATAGTTTTTCTTTTCTTGTAATATCTTCAGTTTAGGTATCAAGGTAATGCTGACTTGATAGAATAAATTGGAAAGTATTCCCTTCACTTCACCTTTCTGGAAGAGTTTTCATGGAATTGATACTATGTCCTTATATGTTTGATAGATTCCCCTCAGTGATGTTTTCTTCTTAGCCTTGACTTTTCTTTGTGGGAAAGTTTTCAATTATAAATTCAATTTCTTCAATAGATTTGGAATATTCAAGTTATCAATTTATTTTTGAGTAAGGTTTGGTAGTTTGTATCTTTCAAGAAATTTGTCCACTTCATGTAAGTTATCAGGTTTTGTTTTGTTTTGTTTTTTTGGCCTAAAGTTGTTTAAAAGATTTCTTTATTATTTTTTAAATATCTGTGGAATCAATAGTGATATATTCTTTATCATTCTGATATTGGTGATTTGTTTCTTGTCAATTTTCTGATCAGTCTGGCTAGAGGTTTATCACTTTTATTGAGTTGTTTTCTTCCTTAGACTTGGGTTCTAGGGGCAATGTCAACATTTTTATTAAACAAATGAACAGAACACTTTGAATCTGTTTGAATATCAACCAGAAAAAAATGGCTAGTCTTTATGGTTATGCATGACCACCTTCTCCTTACCAGCCCTAACCCAGTCCCACACAGCTTCCCCAAAGGCAGGTTCAAGAATTCATATGGGACCATCACAGAAGTTTTTCCATAATAATCCTCTGTCAAACCAATTAAATAGCATTGCTCTCTGGCAAGGAGGTGATCAAAAGGAACGTATCACAGTTCTGCCCTCACGGGTCAACATCAACTCTCATTCCTACTTGACATAAGCCACTGGGAGTAAATGGGGTGTAGGTACAACAGAAACACTTCCCAGAGCTGTAGCCACAGAAGAGCAAGAATGCCAGGCTCCGGAGTGGTAAACTGAAGAGGAGTCAACATCATCCATTTGTTATACATTTTGTTACCTATTATTTTGTAAGACTACAGGTTAAGCAGAAAAGACCGGGTAATTCTTAACACTGGAAGTCAAGATGAGATGGAAAAGACATAGAACATGTGGAACATGATGAACTTTACCCTGCAGGCAATGGGCAGTTCTCACCAAAGTTTTTCACCTGAGGGGTTTTGGTATCCAATCTTGGTTTTGTTTCAGAAAGGTTTTTCTGGGGAGCAATGTGGAGGAGGGACTGGATGGGGCCCAGACTAAAAATGGAAGACTATTTAGGAGGATATTGGGTCAGATTTGGACCACAGGGGTAGCAACGGGAGACTCATTAAGTATAATGTGATGGTGAAGGGTGGGGAGAAAGGAAGGCATGGAGGCTGTCCTATTGCTTAGGCCCTTGCTGGAAGAACTTCACAGAACCACAAAAATATATTCCACCAAAGCCACACTAAATGTTTCCCCAATTCCACCTCCACTTAGCTGGGCCCCCTGAATCCTCACGGTCATGCTAAAGTCATCTGTTATGAGGGCAAGCGTGACGGAGGGTGAGTTAGAGTGGACGAGATGGGAATTCATCTGGTTCTGTTAAGTCATCTTACTCTCACAAATTCTGTGAAAACATTTCAGCATGAGAGAGCATTACAGGGCTCTCTCAAGAACACCTTGTAAGAGATTCGTGCTAGTGGGGAGCCTTGAAGCATAAGTTTCATGAGCATAATGATAAATCTGTTTTGCCTGGATCATTACAATTGCTTGCTAACTGGCTTCCCCCTTCCACTCTTTTCTCATTCCTCCCAACCCATTTCCACATGGCAGCAAGAGTTATATTAAAAGATAAACCTATTTGTGTCCTTCCTTGAATGAAAATTCCTCAATGGCTTCCCATTGCACTTAGAAGAAAAAAAATCCCAATTTCTCACCATGGTTTAGAATGCCCTGGCTTGAGGTAATTCCTCTCTAACCTCTTCTCATGCACAGATCCAGACACACAGATCTCATTTAATTTCTCTAACTCGCTAAAAACTTCCTTTCTTAGGGGCTTTGTCCGTCACACTTTTCTTCTTGAAATGTTCTAACCCTATGTAGTGGACATTGTAGATGTCTCTTCAATATTCTTTGTCCTCTTTCCCAGGGCATGGCAGCCTCCATGGTAAGGGTGGGCTCTGCTTGGTTTAAGCTAATCAGGGTTAACCCATCCCTCTTGCTATAAGTAGGTCTAAAACAAACCTAACCTGGCATTCTTATGACCACAGAGTATGGTTCAAGGATAGTCCAATGAATGTAAAACTCAGGACTTTCATTCTGTATTTGTCAAGCGGTGCTTTCTCTTTCCCCCAGATGTGAAAAAAGAAGCATATAGCCTAGTGGCTGCTAGTGGACAACCTGCAACCAGCCTGTGGTCAAAACAGACACATGGAAGAGAGCAGAGCCAAAGGTATTACAGACAAATGGAGTTGGAGCCCTGATCAAATGGATCCTGAAAGCATAATGCCTTGGGAGTTGTCAGTTATGTGAACCAAAGCATTTCCCTTTATTGTTTAAGCCAGTTTGGGTTAATTTAAATGACTAATGATGTTGTTTTGCAAAAATTAAATTGTCACTGGCAACACAAACATGTTAATTACTGCTATGGTGTCGGCTTTTTTGCATTCAACATGCCTTTATTACTATGCTTTATTATCTTATTACTGTACACTTCTACCCTGTTTTGTTGTTTTTTTTTTTTCTATTTAGGCTGCTGTGAAAGTTGTTGTTACAGTGGTTGTTACAGTGGGCACTCAGCTTTCAGTGGTGACAAGGCTTCATTTATGCATTAAGTCCACTTCTCTTTTCTTAACAGCAATTCAAGGTGGACTCTATGGAGCCTCTGATTTGTGTGTAAACACAGACACAGACGTGGACACCAAAATCCTACGTGTACTTGGCCATAAGGAGCCATTGTGGTGACTCAGAATATGCTTATATCAATGTATTAAATTATCGACAAAATAAACGCAATTGAAAATCCTTAGGGAGAACTCCTGTACCCTCAAGAGGACTCCAGCGGTCTGAAGCATGCAGGATTTGGAATCAGAGACCTGAGATTGAGCCCTGGCTCCCTGCTTCCTGCTCTGTGACCTTGCACAAAGATTTACCTTCTCTGGACCCTCAGTTTCCTCGTCTCTAAAAGGGAGACAGAATTCACCTGAATTCACTTCGCTCACATGAAATATCTGCTGTGAGCCAGGACTCCAGTGCTTTCCTTACTCACCTAAAAGAGTTGTTTTCGGGATCAAATGAGATTATTTAGGAGGAAGCGTTGTACAAAACGCAAGCTCAGTACGGTTGTTAGTTATTTTGTTCCCTTGCACTTTCTTCCCTTCTGAGCCAGAGAAGCCCCTCTGCACTTTGTAGAAATCTGTCTCCAAGGTACTTCTCACACCTCCCCCCTGAGTTCTCATCATACCTTCTATAAATCTAATAGGTCTCTCACTGCCTGTTTACCTGGCTCTCTCCTCCCTGGCCAAGAGATGGGTGAGGTCAGGGCGCGGGCCCAGCACGGCGCCTGACACACAGGAGGTAAACAAAATGAATGTTTATTAGTGGAGAGCCCTGAAGGCTGTAGGTAGGTAAGACGAGGCCCAAGAGGCCAGGACAAAGAATTCAGACATGGCTTCCCCGCTCGATTTTGTCTGAGCCTGGCTCTTTGACACCTCCATTTCTGGCCTCCACCACAACTCACATGTCAGTCCACCTAAAAACGCACCGACAGTGACAGCACAAGCAAGCCATGAGTTTGTTCTGAAAACTGGGACCAAGTCAGGGCTTTGCAGCTCCAAGAGCCTTTTGGAGAGTGACTGGGGGATTTGATGCTGCTTTCACGTTTGGTGCCACCAGTTCCTGTCCCAAGGTCCAGCACAGTAACAGGGGTGGCTCTCTGGCTCTTAGCAGGGCCCTTGACAGGGTGTGCTCCTGGGCTGGCTTTATCAACTGAGAGAAGAGGGCTGGAGGACTGGGTTAGCAGCAGCTATGCCAGGAAAGGAGGATGGGTAGGAGGTGCAGAAAGGGCTAGATTTCCTGAATCTCATTGGCCTGCTCCCCGAACCAGGGTGGGGTAGGGTGGAGACAGAGAGTAGCTATTCCACACTTTGCAGAGTCCAGATGGCAGGTCCGTGAGAACCGCTTAATTGTCCACAGGGAGAGGACGTCTCACTCTGGCAGAAGACGTAAGCTAACCAGAAGCAGCCCCCATCCTCTCCTCCCTTCTCCCCTCCCTCTGTGAATTCAGTTTGATGGGTACAAGATGAGGTGCCAGGGCTTTGATCCCGGGACATGCTGCCCAGCCTCGAGTATGGGACATTCAGAAAGAGTTCAAGGCATGTTTTGTTTTGGGACTCGGAAAGGGAGTTCCTCTGTGAGCCCACCTTGGCCAGGGTATGAAATGCCTCATTCAGGGCTCAATTGTAGCAACGCCTTTTTTTCTCAGTCTGATAGGATATGAAGGCCAAAATTTAGGCTCAACCTTGTAATCCTCTCTCCAAAATCGCTGTTGTTTACTATACAGATTTTCTTCTCTCACCACCTTTACTGTCCGGTTCCTGTTATCTTTTGACTGTGTCAGTCATATTAGTCTTATTATTCCTATGATTTGTATCGTAAAAATCCATCTGGCATTAGCTACTAGGTATAAAACAGTCAGATCAAGGTCAGATCTGTTCTTGTTAACCTAGATATACTTCTGCCTTATCAAAAATGCTCCTTATGATTTTTATAACCAAAGGGTTTTGACTCTAAATATAGTTTTAAGAATTAAAAGTCATTTAAATTGCAAACAGCAAACATAGATATGTATTTTTGCAAATATATTTCCAAAACATATAATATACGCCAGCACCACAGAGTAGGCCCACCCTTATACACAGTGACGTATGAATTTTAACCAGGACAGTTGAGTGTGTGGCTTTGTCACAGTACAGATTGAAACCAGATGGGCTTCTGAAACATGTTGCATGTAAATGGTTGGCTTGAACAGAGAATTCTATTTGAATGCACTTTTTTCGGACATTCAGCAGCTGACAGGTGTTTTCAGTGGCCTCTAGCCTTGTCTCTGGCTATTCTCCTTTGCCTGTGGCCACGGGGCTCCCCCACCCCCACCCATTCCTCAGAAAGGGTACGGCTGAAGAGTCCTCTCTCCTCTCTTTCATAGGGTGGCTCCCTGAAGTATACAGTCTCTGTCCATCCCCAGAACACCACTAGCCACTTTTTCTCACTGCTAATGTTGCATCCACACGACTCCTGAAACAACGCTACGGGCACCAGTGACAGTCACAACAAGGTTTATTGCAATGAGAGGCAAGGCCGACGGATCGGGACCGACACTATTGATCAGAGTGTGCGGCCTCAAACAGCCGGGGTACAGAGTTTTTATAGCCAACCACATCATCTTATCATCACCTGGGAACAGAACAAAGGAATAGTTCCCAGATGGGGGTGGAAATAGTTCCGACCTTCTGCCGTTAAGCCGCAACCAGTTGACCTCCTTGACCCTGCCTCCTGGCGCCATTTTTTCAAAGTTCCCAACATGCCTTTGCCCCAATCCAATCAAACACTAATCCAGTTGATTTTCCTTGAACTTTTGTTCCCTTGATTGATAGGACAAGGCTGTTATCTCTTAACCTATAGTGTCAAAACAAAGCTGTTATTTCTCAAGGCTACAGGTTAGCCCTACACTACAACTTAACCCTTACACTAAGAAACAGGTTTGAAGGCTAGGCTGCTGGGGCAGGGGAGGGGGGCAGAATACAGCTTCTTCATTTCTCTTTAGCTCCGCTACTTACTCCCATGTTCTTTCTCTCTTAAACCATCACCACCGCACCAAAGCCTGGATGAGGATTTTAAGCACATTCCAGAGGCAGCCACCAAGTTGAGTGTCACTCAACCTTCAGCACAAGCCTGCCAGAGCCTGAGGCTGTCAGGGGGTCTGAACTAGATCACACCCAACCTCGTGCTAGAGTCACAGAGCCCCAGCGCTCACAAACCCTGTGTTCCCAGAGAAGTCACTTGTCACTGTTTTGCACTCACCGTTTCCCCAACTCTAAAATCCATGGGAAAACGGAGATGACCCTTAGTCGGCCTCCAGATTCAAGACTCTCCAGGGAAACGTGGGCATTGGGCATGGCCACTAGGTGGCAGTACGTGGAAGGCCACGGGAGCTGGAGCCATTGACTGGCAGGAAGTGCTCTGAAATCCTTAGGGCCTCTGAGAGGCCCAGGTGCAGCCTGAGGAAAAGCTGTCGAGATCACTCATTCAGCTTGTCCCCACATATTTACTGAGGACCAGCGTTTTGTCATCTTCTGCCCTTCCCCTGTCTGCACTTGGGGCTGGCCACGGGGACAGGTGTACACCCTTTCTCTTCCTTTTCCTGGCAAACTGCCACACGTTTGACTCAGCTTAATGAGGTCTCTTATGAAGCTTTCTCTGGAAAAACCCCTCTCACGTACTTCTCAGACAATGTTCATTGTTGTCCCCATGTCTCCTCACCATCCTTAATCCACACCTTGATTAATCCACGTACCCCCCCAGAGTGACCATTTCCTTGCCCGGCTCCATCACTGGATTAAGAAATCCATCTGTGTCTCCCCAGTGCCCAGCACGGGACTGGTGCAATGCCTGCTGCTCTATATTTGTTTTTCTGATGAATTAACTCACGAATAGGTTTGGGAAGACCAAAAGAACCCCTTTATCCATGCCTTTGATCTTCTTTTTTTCGTGATTCTTAGTAGTAAGCATTATGCCTTTCTTGATTTTGACGATCAAGCATGACTTTAGTGGGGCCCTAAGCTTGGAACTCTTGGTTCAAACGAAACCCTGTGACAACCCAAAAGTGTAAAACAAATGAGAATAGAGCTACTTGAGTTGAAGCTGCGATGGGACGGCCTGGAGCCTCTCGTCGTACCTTCACCCACTTCCGTGGTCAGGGAGCATCTCCTTAGAAAGTGAGGGTTCTGTAAACATGGTTTGAACATGACTATCCTGGTGGTTATGTTATTTCTCTTTTTTTTTATATCCAGTTCACAGAAAGATGAATGACTGGGGAAGGACTGTGTTTCTTGGGGACAGGAAGCGTGTTCCCATCAACATACCTTTGCAAACAGTGCACGCTCAATGGGTGTTTGATTAACTGAATTGTGTTGAGTTGAATTAAAATGACAGGTAGACTCAGAAGCCAAAAATTGCTTTCCAAGTTGGAGAGAAGAGGCCTTTCCTGGATTTTCCCCAAGGTAGACATGGGAAGGTAGCTAAGCAGATGGTTAGCCTGACAATCACCTCTATCTTGAATTAATTCATTGTGATCTCTGAATCAGAGAGAGCTGGGGTGGTCAAGTAGACACCAGCCCCGACTGCCAACCTGGATGATTCCAACAGTGATATAGCTTTAATCTACGTGCATATCCTGCCTCGGTCAGTGTACAGCAATGCAAATACGAAAAGATCAATAAATCACCATCACATTGAAGAATCTAAGAATTAGAAGGTTTCATTGGGTTAGCTAGACTGATCGAAGGAAGAGCCCTTCCTCTAGCATTCCTGACGGTGGGTGTGCTCTGATAGTGACAGAGAGCTCGCTCCTTGAAGGGGCAGCACCTCAGAGAGGGATCCCTTCCATCCAGCCTTTATCTTGAATCTCTCCCCTTCCCACAGAAATGTGTTCAGGGCTCTCAATGTCTCTTCAAAAATTTCCCCCTCCAACTGGCATCTCTTTAAATCTGTCCCTTCCTTCACAACTAAGCCTCTTGAGAGAGCAGCCTATGTTCTATCTCTACTTTCTCACCCCAGCCCACTGCAGTCTGGCTTATGTCCCCACTGCTCCGTTGACACTACTCTCGACTGTCTCAAGAACTGCCTTGTTATTGCTAAGTCCAATACTTAGACGCTATTGGCTTCCTACCTGAAACCCTTGCCTTTCTTGATTTTTTCATGACAACTCTCTATCCTGGTTTGCTTCTTACTTCTTTGGCTACTTCTTCTTCACTTCCTTCTTGGTTTGCAATTCAATCAGTCCTCTATCTTCTTTTCATCTTACCTCTACCTACTCTCCCTGCACCTCCTCATCTACTCTTTTGTCTTCAGTTACCAACATTATCCGTTATGTTATCATTAGCAGTAGCGCCAAGTCCATTTGCTTATCTCCATAGCAAAATCATGTCAGTTCTACCTCCTAAGATCGCCATCCACTCCCTCTTTTCCATTTTCTTGCCACTCCCTAGCTTATTTCTCATCTCTTGTAGATTTCTGCTACTGTTCTCTCTTCTTTCAACTTTGATTCTATACAATCCATCCTGCACAACGCTACAGACCTAAAATATAATTGAGACCGTGTTGTTCCCTCGATTCAAACTTTTTTGTGATGTCCACTACCTGCAGGATAACACCCAAGATCATTAACGAAAGCCCTTATGCAAGGTTCTCCTTATACAAGGCCCCTTATGACCTGGCTGTCTCTCTACCTCTCCAGCTCCCATCTCCCTTTATGCCATAATTCAAAATTAGTTATAAATAAAAGCTAAATTGTTCCAAGTTTCCACTATGATCTCTTTCAGACAGTCATTTCTCCAGAATAGAACCTCCTTCTTACCTGTCCTTCTTACCTATGCTTCTATGTATTCTTCAAAACTCACATCAGCTATCACCTCCGCTGGGGAGCTTTCTCTAATCCTTCCCCGTCTGGCTAGGTGCCCCTCGCAGGTTTCTTTGCAGTCTGGGCACACTTTTTTCTTAACATTACTCAGACTATATTGGAGTTCTGTACTTGACATCATCTCCATAAACATTTATTATTATTTAACATTTATTATTATTTATTTAACATAATGCCCTCACGGTTCATCCATGTTGTCACAAATGGCAAGATTTCATTCTTTTTTATGGCTGAATAATATTCTATTATAATATATTTTGAATAATATTCTATTCTATGTATAAATCACATCTTCTTCATCCACTCATTCATTGGTGGACACTTAGGTTGTTGCATTTCCCTGATTATTCATAATGTTGAGCATTGTCTCATGTGTCTGTTGACCATCTGCATGTATTCTTCACAAAACTGTCTATTCAGAATCTCCGCCAACTTTTTAATCAGATTGCTTGTTTTTTTGTTATTGAGTTGAATGAGTTCTTTACACATTTTGGGAGACATTTTCTCCCACGCAATAGGTTGCCTTTTGTTTTCTTCAGATAGATACCCAGTAGTGGAATTCCTAGATCATATGGTAGTTCTAGTTTTAATTTTTTAATGTTTTTTTAATTTTATCTATTTATTTATTTTATTTTTATTTATTTATTTTTAGTAAACACCATACTGTTTTCTATTATGGCTGCACCAATTTACACTTCCACCAATAGTGTATGAGGGTTCCCTTTTCTCTACATCCTCACCAACAGTCATTATTTCTTGTCTTTTTTATTTTAGCCATGGTGACAGGTATAAAATGATATCTCATTGTGGTTTTGATTTGCATTTCCCTGATTACTCATAATGTTGAGCATTGTTTCATGTGTCTGTTGACCATCTGTATGTATTCTTCACAAAAATGTCTACTCAGAATCTCCACCAACTTTTTAATCAGATTGTTTGGTTTTTGTTATCGAGTTGAATGAGTTCTTTACACATTTTGGGGGACATTTTCTCCCACTCAATAAGTTGCTTTTTGATCTTGTTGATGCTTTCCTTTGCTGTGCAGAGGCTTTTTAGTTTGATGTAGTCCCAATAGTTTATTTTTGCTTTTGTTGCCCTTGTCTTTCAAGTCAGATCCAAAAAACATCGTAAGACTGATGTTAAGTAACTTACCACCACTCTTTTCTTCTAAAAGTTTCTTCTAAAAGTTATGGTTTCAGGTCTTATGAATATAAGTCTTTAAACCAGTTTGACTTATTTTTTGTGTATGGTATAAGATAGTGATCTAGTTTCATTCCTTTGCATGTGGCTGCCCAGTTTTCTCGACATCATTTGTTGAAATGATAAATGTTCTTTCCCCATTGTATATTCTTTCCTCCTTTGTCATAAATTACTTGACCCTATATGTGTCTGTTTAATTCCGGGCTCTCAATTCCATTCCGTTGCTTTTTGTGTCTTTCTGCCAATACCATACTGTTCTGATTACCATAGCTTTGCAGTATAGTTTGAAAGCAGGGAACCTATTATCTCCAACTTTGTTCTTCTTTCTCAAGATTGAGAAAGTTTGTTTCTATACCTTTTGCGAACAATTTAGAATTATTTGTTCTAGTTCTATGAAAATGCCATTGGAATTTTGATAAGGATTGCATTAAATCTGGATATTGCTTTGAGTAGTGTGAACATTTTAACAATATTAATTCCTCCAATCCATGAGCATGGAATATCTTTCTATTTATTTGTGTCTTCTTCAATTTCTTTCACCAATATCTTACAATTTTCCACGTACAGGTCTTTTCACTCCTTGGTTAGATATTTTATTCATTTAGATGCAATCATAAGTTATTGTTTTCTTGATTTCTCCTTCTGAAAGTTTATTATTAGTGTATAGACACACAACAGATTTTTGTATATTAGCTTTGTAACGTGCAACTTTATTGAATTCATTTCTAATTTTTTTTGGTGGAGTCTTTAGAGTTTTCAATATATAATTAACTGCAAATAGCTTTACTTCTTTCAAATTTTCATGTCTCTTATTTCTTTTCTTTCCCAATTGCTTTGGCTATGACTTCTAATACTATGTTGAATAAAAGTGGGGACAGTAGGCACCTTTGTCTTGTTCTTGATCTTAGAGAAAAAGGTTTCAGCTTTTCATCATTGAATATGATAGCACCAGTGAATTTGTTATATATGGCCTTTATTATGTTGGGGTATATAACCGCTATAACCACTTTGTTGAGAGTTTTATCATAAATCGATGTTAAATTTTGTCAAATGATTTTTCTGCATCTATTGAAATTATTTTATGATTTTAATCCTTTATTTCATTAATGTGGTATATCACATTGGTTGATTTGTAAATGTTGAACCATCCTTGCATCCCTGAAATAAATCCTACTTGATCATGGTGTGTGATCCTTTTAATGTACTGTTGAATTCAGTTTGCTAATATTTTGTTGAGGAGTTTTGCATCAGGGTGATTCTGGCCTCATAAAGTGAGTTTGGAAGGCTTCATTCCTCTTCAATTTTTCAGAAGAGTTTGAAAAGGATAGGTATTAAAACTTTGAATGTTTGGTAGAATTCACAATGAAGCCATCTGGTCTTGGACTTTTGTTTGTTGGGGGGTTTTTGATTATTGATTCAATCTCTGTACTAGTAATAGGTCCATTGAGATTTTCTATTTCTTCATGGTTCAGTGTTAGAAGATTATAAATTTCTAGGAATGTATCTATTTCTTCTAAGTTGTCCAATTTGTTGGCATACAACTGTTCATAGTAGTTTCTTATGATCCTTGTATTTCTATGATATCAGTTGTAACTTCTCTTTCATTTCTGATTTTATTTGAGACTCCTCCGTTTTTTTTGTTTGTTTGTTTGTTTGGTTTGTTAATTTTTTTTATCTTTTCAGAGAACCAGTTCTTAATTTCATTGATCTTTTCTATTGTCATTTTAGTCTATTTCATTAATTTCCACTCTGATCTTTCTTATTTCCTTCCCTCTAAAGTTGGGCTTTGTTTGTTCTTTTTTTCCCCCTAGTTCCTTTAGGTATAAAGTTAAATTGTTTGTAGCAATACAAGTAGGCCTGTATTGCTATGAACTTCCTTCTTAGAATTGCTTTTGCTGCATCACATAGATTTGCATATGTTGTTTTTCTGTTTTGTGTTTTCCTTTGATTTCTTCTATGACCCAGGACTTGTTCAGTAACATGTTGTTTAATTTCCTCATATTTGTAGTTTTTCCAGCTTTCTTCTTGTACTTGATTTCTAGTTTCATACCACTGTGGTCAGAAAAGATTCTTGATATAATGTCAACCTTCTTGAATTTACTGAGACTTGTTTATGGCCTAACATATGATCTATCCTAGAGAATGTTTCATATGCACTTGAGAAGTGTATTCTGCCACTGTTGGATGGGATGTTCTGTATATACCTATTAAGTCCATCTGGTCTAATGTCTCATTCCTTATTGATTTTCTGTTTGGATGACCTATCCATTGATGTAAATGGGATGTTAAGATCCCCTATTATTCTATTGCTGTCAATTTCTCTCTTTAGCTCTGTTAATATTTTGCTTTATATATTTTGGTACACCTATGTTGGGTGTATATATATATTTATAAATATATTTTTTTAATTTTTTTCTCTTTATTTATTTATTCATTTATCTATTTATAGAGAGAAGGAGAGGGAGGGGCAGAACAAGAGGGAGAGGGAGAGAATCTCAAGCCCAAGATGTAGGGCTTGAACTTGTGAAATGTGAGACTGTGATCTGAGCTGAAACCAAGAGTTGGATGCTTAACTGACTGAGTCACCCAGGGGCCCAATAAATGTCATATCTTGCTTGATTGACCCCTTTATCATTATGTAGTGGCCCCCTTTGTCTTTTATTATGGTCTTTATTTTAAAGTTATTTACATAACTTTTTGTCTGATATGAATATAGCTAAACCAGCTTTTTTATCCATTTCCATTTGCATGGCATATCTTTTTCCATCCCATTTATTAGTCTGTGTATGCCCTTACTCTGAAGTGAGTCTTTTGTAGGTAGTATATAGAGTGTTGGGTTGTTGTTGTTGTTTTTTATCATTCAGCTATTCTATGTTTTAAAAAAAATTAAACATTTATTTATTTATGAGAGACAGAGAGAAAGCAGGGGAGGGGAAGAGAGAAAAGGAGACACAGAATCCAAAGCAGACTCCAGGTTCTGAGCTGTCAGCACAGAGTCCAACATGGGGCTTGAACTCATAAACCGCGAGATTATGACCTGAGTTGAAGTCAGACGTTTAACCAACTGAGCCACCCAGGTGCCCCAAGCTACTCTATATTTTTGATTGGAGAATTTAGTTCATTTGTATTTAAAAGTAATTATTGATAGGTACATACTTATTGCCATTTTGTCCATTGTTTTCTAGCTGTTTTTGTAGTTCTCTGTTCATTTCTTCTTCTCTTTCTCTCTTTCCTTGTGGTTTGATGACTTTCTTTAGTGCTGTGTTTAGATTACTTTCTCATTTTCTTTTGTGTATTTACAAAACTTTTTGCTTTGTGGTTACTGTGAC
Source organism: Neofelis nebulosa (assembly GCF_028018385.1). Taxonomy (NCBI): domain Eukaryota; kingdom Metazoa; phylum Chordata; class Mammalia; order Carnivora; family Felidae; genus Neofelis; species Neofelis nebulosa. The sequence goes on from NC_080783.1 coordinate 121,278,808, forward strand.
ATTCACATACATCATGCTAAGTATATAACAGTCTATTTTTTAAGTTGATAATGACTCAAATTTGGACACTATTCAAAACTCTACATTTTATTCCCCCCATTTTATGTTTTTGAAGTCACTTTTTCTATCTTTTTATTTTATATATCTCCTAATTTTTGTAGTTTTTCTTAATTTTACTACTTTTGTCTCTTAATCTTCTTAGTAACTTTATAAGTAATTAATCCATCACCTTTACTATATATTCAGCTTTTCCAGTGAGATTTTTACTTTTCTGTGTTTTCTTGTTATTAATTAGTGCCATTTCTTTTCAGCTTAAAGAAGTACCTTTAATGTTTCTTGTAAGGCTGGCTTATAGTGGCAATGAATTCTTTTGTCTTTTGCTTGTCTAGAAAACTTTATCTCTCCTTCAAATCTGAATTATAACCTTGCTAGTTAGAGTATTCTTGGTTGGAAGATTTTTCCTTGTAGCACTTTGAATATGTTATGCCACTCTTTCCTGGCTTACAAAATTTCTGCTGAGAAATCTGCTGATAGTGCTATGGGGTTTCCTTTTTAGGTAATAATTTGTTTTTCTATTGTTGCTTTTAAGATTCTCTACCTTTAATTTTTGATATTTTATTATAACCTGTCTTGGTGTAGCTCACTTTGGGTTCATCTTATTTGGAACTCCCTGGACTTCCTGGACCTGGAAATCTGTTTCTTTCCTTAGGTTAGGGAAATTTCCAACCATTATTTCTTCAAATAAGTTTTCTGGCCCCTTCTCTCTCTCTTCTCCTTCTGGGACTTCTATATTACAAATGTTATCCTGCTTGATGTTATACTGAGTTCTCTCAAGTTGTCTTAATTTTTTTTTTAATTTTGTTTTTAATTTTTTTTTTTAACGTTTATTAATTTTTGAGACAGAGACAGAGCATGAACAGGGGAGGGGCAGAGAGAGAGGGAGACACAGAATCTGAAACAGGCTCCAGGCTCTGAGCAGTCAGCACAGAGCCCGACGTGGGGCTTGAACTCATGGACCGTGAGATCATGACCTGAGCCGAAGTCGGACGCTTAACCGACCAAGCCACCCAGGTGCCCCTAATTTTTTTTAATTCACTTTTCTTTTTGCTGCTCTGTCTGGAACAGTCTCATTGCTTTATATTCTAGCTTGCCGATCTATTCTTCTTCATACAGTCTACTGATGAACCCCTATAGTGTATTTTTCAGTTCAGTTATTGTGTTCTCTAGTGCTGTGACTTCTCTTTGGTACCTTCTTACGTATTCTACTTTTTTGTTGAAATTCTCACTCTGTTTGCTTCTTTTTTTCCTGAATTTGGTGAGTCTTTTTATGATTATTACTTTGAATTATTTATCAGGTAGATGACTTATATTCATATTATTTAGGTCTTTTTCTAGGGGGTTATCATGTTCATTTGTTTGGAACATGTTTCCTCATTTTGTTTGACCCTCTGTGTTTGTTTCTATGTATTAGGTTAAATAACTATCTCTCCCAGTCTTGAAGGAGTGAACTTTTTGAGGTGATGATCCTTTTC